>NC_089753.1:61865188-61870188 GCF_040412425.1 Macrobrachium rosenbergii
GCGTGTGTGTTATCAATACCTACGCATGTTTATATGCTCATAGATGCACATTAACCACTTCTAGCCTTTGCAAATGACTTAGAAAATAAAAAAAAAATAAAAAAAATTTAAGCACAGCATAAATCCAATTCAAATCGCACATAGTCAAAAGTGAAATACATACATGGAAAAGAACTGTCGGTCTTCTTTACACAAATTGTATGATTTTGTATATGAATGACTTCCTATGTGATTGCTTACTTCAGACTTTATTGCAACTGACTATATCATCTCTCATAATCGGTTGTAAGAGCTTGGAGACCATTAAGACATCAATTCGCATATTTCTTTAATCGTTCAAGCAAAACTCCAGTTGACTTAATTAAGTTTGGAAGTTGGCAAACTGCGTGTCTTGGAAGAGCAAAAATAACGCCCAAAAAAAAACTATGGACATGTGTCATGACGGGCTATGAGAGTAACAACTACTCATTCTGGCAAGAAATGATGGGGATATGTTACTAGCTGAGAAGAATGAGGGAGAATAGTGTCAGTTGCAAAGAAATAGACGCTGGTTATCAATGGAGAGAGAGAGAGAGAGAGAGAGAGAGAGAGAGAGAGAGAGAGAGAGAGAGACGGTTTGCGTAAGCTGGCACATAAAAGGTGCGGGAAGTAAATGAAGGGAAGGTCTGTGATTAATGTAGTAGTTATGATTTAGAAAAGCTATCTCGAGGACAGAGAAAAGGAAATAGGATTAAGAAAGAGACGGCGCACCTGAGGGAAGAGATTAATTGATCCCAACGTTTTTTCTGAAGATGATATATATTGTATTTATGAGAAAAGGTCAGGTAAGCTTAGCAACCGTGTCAACCTTCCTCATTCACTGATAACATGTTTCATTTGTGTTTTTTAAATGGTACTTTTGTTTTCATATAATTTCTTTTTTTCAGTTATCAACCTACAAATATCTGATAAAAAAATCAAATTCATTTTACTTTGGAGATTTATATATGATTATGCCAGGTACCATAACCAGGGTTCGAACCCATGCCTTTTAGGTATGGTACATTGGAGGCGGGGACTAATCACTCAGTAATCATGGATGGTCAGAGTGTATATTATGACTCTAATGAGTTATTTATAGCCCAGTATTTGTGGTAGGTAAGAGGGAAACTCACAGAGTGTTGGACTGATGGAAATAAAGAAATAATGGGAAAGAAGTCTCACCATCCAGGAAACAAGAGAGTAAATGTTGTGGTGTACACAGTGTGATTATGGACTGATGACGAACGGCTTTGTTTAAATGTGTGAATCAGCTAACATTTGGGAGGTTTTCTGCACAGGGTTGATTCACGATTCAGTAACTAAAGTATGTATGTCATTGCAGTTAGTGTCTCATCTTTTCTCTGGGTCCAGTTCCTTCAAGGAAAACGGCTTGATGTTGATACTGTATATATATATATATATATATATATATATATATATATATATATATATATATATATATATATATATATATATATATATATATTTATATTATATATATATATATATATATATATATATATATATATATATATATATATATATATATATATATATATATATATATATATATATATATATATATATATATATATATATATATATATATATATATATATATACATACATATATATATATATATATATATATATATATATATATATATATATGTATATATATATATATATATATATATATATATATATATATATATATATATATATATATATATATATTTATATATATATATATATATATATATATATATATATATATATATATATATATATATATATATATATATATATATATATATATTTATATATACATATATATATATATATATATATATATATATATATATATATATTTATATATATATATATATATATATATATATATATATATACATATATATATATATATATATATATATATATATATATATATATATATATATATATATATATATATATATATATATATATACACACACATATATATATATATATATATATATATATATATATATATATATATATATATATATATATATAAAAATATATATATAATTTATATATATATATATATATATATATATATATATATATATATACATATATATATATATATATATATATATATATATATATATATATATATATATATATATATATATTCTTATTTCAGGGAGGCTAAACCAAACAGTCTTATAGTCGGATGTATGGATAGGAAGAACAGTCAGCTCATCATTGACAAATTTATTAATAGCTGCGCTTCGGGATCACCCATATCCCATCTTTTCTGGCTAAAAAGATACAAAAACACTAATTAAAACTTAAAACAGAGTTTACAAAAATTAAAATGCTTTAAAGACTGAAAATGACAATGACAAAATAAGGAATAGAATACCTTCTGTAGTAAAGTCCAGAGGATGAAAGTTTGATAAGAGTAAACAAAGTTAGGAAGTAAACAGGAATAGGGAGGGGTACTAGGCTATGTATAAGGGGTTGAAGTTAAATGATTATTGAGCGATGGAACAATTTTCTTGATAATCAAGGATTACAAAATATTAAGGAGGTGTTCCTTCTGCGTTGTGGTCACTATTTCAAAGTTTTTATAATGTATTGGGTTTTTACAAATTAATGAATGATTCCTAATGTTGGACATTTCAGGTTTTGCTAGTCTAAGACCAGTACGATAGCTCAATCCACTGTGGCAATCTGCCCTCACTTTGAGCAACCGACGCATACTTCCGACATAAATCTGTTGCGGACTGCAACAGCAAGTATACTTGTACACCACGCCCGACTGCATCAATGGAGGGAGTCGCTCCTTGTGTCTAAAAAGGCTACCAAGACTTTTGGGTTCTTCAAAATTATGTTGACCTTGACAGCTGGGAAGTATTTGGTTATAATCTGCTTCAGATGTCGTAAAAATCACCACCATGTACAAAAGGAAAGGAAAAATAGTATTCTAATTTGGGAACATCGAAAGAAGGAGAGGAGGGCTAAAATAGTTGTTTAAAATGTCCTTTATTTTATGTTGGAATAAAGTCAAGGAAAACAATTTTGTTGAAAATATTTTTGTAAAAAGGAAATTTCGTTATGGAAGGAGGACCAATCAGAAGAAAGTGAAAGGCTCTATGGATAAGGGTGGTTAAGGAATTTAGCTTGAAATTGAATGCACAGGAGCTATAAAAATTAAGGCCCAGACCTGTAAAAGTAAGTTTTCTATAAATACTAACTTTGAAACCTTCAGGAGATCGGGAAACTTCAGTGTCTAAAAAGGGAGTTTACTATTATTTTCTTTTTCTAGCGTAAAAGTTGATATTGTTGTGTAAACTATTTGCATAATTTAAAAAGGAGTCTGCGTGGTGTGGGTGTTTGAAAATGATAAAGGTGTCATCAACGTAGCGTTTGTAAAAAAGGGGTTTAAAATCAGAAGGACAGCTGTCCAGCAGGTGATCTTCAAGATGGCACATAAAGATCTCTGCCATAGTGCAACTCAAAGGACTCCCCATACCAGCACCATCCGTCTGGATATATACTTTATCATTAAAGACGAAAGCTGTGTCCTTCACAGCAAGTTCCAACAATTTTCTAAAATCTGATGAACTAAAATTATTAAAAGTAGAGTCAGGAGTGGGGAACAACCGATCAATAACTATTTGTATGGTCTCATTCATGGTGTTGGTATGGGGAGTCCTTTGAGTTGCACTATGGCCGATATCTTTATGTGCCATCTTGAAGGTCACCTGCTGGACAGCTGTCCTTCTGATTTTAAACCCCTTTTTTACAAACGCTACGTTGATGACACCTTTGTCCTTTTCAAACACCCACACCACACAGACTCCTTTTTAAATTATGCAAATAGTTTACACAACAATATCAACTTTACGCTAGAAAAAGAAAATAATAGTAAACTCCCTTTTTAGACACTGAAGTTTCCAGATCTCCTGAAGGTTTCAAAGTTAGTATTTATAGAAAACTTACTTTTTCAGGTCTGGGCCTTAATTTTTATAGCTCCTGTGCATTCAATTTCAAGCTAAATTCCTTAACCACCCTTATCCATAGAGCCCTTTCACTTTCTTCTGATTGGTCCTCCTTCCATAAATGAAATTTCCTTTTACAAAAATATTTTCAACAAAATTGTTTTCCCCTTGACTTTTATTCAACATAAAATAAAGGACATTTTAAACAACTATTTTAGCCCTCCCTCTCCCAAATGTTCCCAAATTAGAATACTACTTTTCCTTTCCTTTTGTACATGGTGGTGATTTTTTACGACATCTGAAGCACTTAGATTATAACCAAATACTTCCCAGCTGTGAAGGTCAACATAATTTTGAAGAACCCCAAAAGTCTTGGTAGCCTTTTTAGACACAAGGAGCGACTCCTCCATTGATGCAGTCGGGCGTGGTGTTCAAGTATACTTGCTGTTGCAGTCCGCAACAGATTTATGTCGGAAGTACGCGCCGGTTGCTCAAAGTGAGGCAGATTGCCACAGTGGATTGAGCTATCGTACTGGTCTTACGCTAGCAAAACCTGAAATGCCCAACATTAGGAATCATTCATTAATTTGTAAAACCCAATAAATTATAAAAACTTTGAAATAGTGACCACAACGCAGAAGGAACACCTCCTTAATATTTTGTAATCCTTGGTTATCAAGAAAATTGTTCCATCGCTCAATAATCATTTAACTTCAACCCCTTATACATAGCCTAGTACCCTCCCCTATTCCTGTTTACTTCCTAACTTTGTTTACTCTTATCAAACTTTCATCCTCTGACTTTACTACAGAAGGTATTCTATTCCTTATTTTGTCATTGTCATTTTCAGTCTTTAAAGCATTTTAATTTTGTAAACTCTGTTTTAAGTTTTAATTAGTGTTTTTTGTATCTTTTTGGCCAGAAAAGATGGGATATGGGTGATCCCCGAAGCGCAGCTATTAATAAATTTGTCAATGATGAGCT
>NC_089753.1:61872688-61917688 GCF_040412425.1 Macrobrachium rosenbergii
GTTTTAACAAAGCGTGGACGCCTAAGGCATGACTGATAGGCCTGTTTTGACCCAGGCCGGTCAGGGAACTTCAGAGAGAGAACCAAGCTTTCGGAGAGATAACACGTCCAGTTGGACCTCTTCCCCCTTTCTTTGTCTATTATTCTATTAGTGAAGTGAAGAAACAATTGCAAGAACTCCACGTCGGTCGTTGATGCGCACAACGTTCGTCCTAAGGTAAAGTCGCTTTTTGTTCAAAACTTCGCCCATTCTTTTATCCTTTGTTTTCTGTATTTCAAATTTCCTTTGTTCCCCCTTCAGCCACCACTTACGGTATATGTGTTTACGAAGTCTAGATTAAGCCAAATTATTATATTGTTAGCTTCAACCCCGTTATTCCAGTAAAATACCTAGGATTTAGGTAAGCAAAATCAGGTTAAATCTCGATGCTTTGTATGCCTCGCGTCCGAATGTTTGGAAGAACCGTTGCGTTTAAAATCAAATTCATCTCAAATATTCTTTGTTAAGGTTAATAACCCTTAACTGGCGACCTTTGGCTAATTAACGTCTGTCTTTGAGGTTAACTTTTGGCTTCAAGTGGCAGGTTACGTGTAATCTTGGTTTGCAGGGCCGTAAAAATTACGTAAATTGAATAATACATGATCAACCAAGACCCTCACACGTAACATTGGCGACCTTGCGTAGAATCTAAAGTACATTTTAGAGAAAGAATCTGGAGAAAAGGAAATTAAAATTACATTAATTCCAAAAAATAAAAGTCAGATATCGAACTCCATTTCATTCTTCCAAACAAGGAACCAGGCATAATAATAAGCAGTAAAGAGAATAGTTATAATAACAAGTGTAGTGAGAATTAGCGTAGGTAGGAAAGGGTGAGTGAGACATAATTTATAACGTTAAGACAAGGACATTTTACTGTGTTCGGATCGTGAATCAAGTCGTTCATAACGTTATTCAAAGGCCGAAAAAGCGGAGCCCAGTTTCATATACACAAAGTAATGTAGAAATCGCGTCGGCAATTCCGATCGTTATTGTTTGCATATAGCGGAATCATTCAAAACCGTGTCAGTGAAGTAGCAAACGAACTGAAATAGTAATTTTACAATAAAATACCGTTCAACAACGTAAATTTACGCAGGCAGGCTAGCATTTCTCTTTTTCATTCTTTGTTTAATGTCCGGGAGAGAATACGATAACAAAAGACACAAAGTTGTTTGGTAATTTAGTTTTCCATCCGTAACGTAAAACGCTATGCATGATTGGTATATTTAAAGTAAAATCTGGATACCTGCATTTGTTTCGTTGTTTTGAATTTGTTTGAAAAAGAAAATACCCGCCATCTTGGATTTGTTTTGTTTTGAAATTGTTCGAACTGTTTGTGAGAGAACGGCCATTTTGGGGTTTCCTTCACCAGAGGTTGTTTTGAAATTTAGGCCTAACGGGATTTTGGCCGCCATCTTAAGACCTTGTTATTGTCATTCTCTGTTGTGACCACTCTGCTCCCAGCCCTTTGGAACTACTTTTTTTTTTAGTTTCAGTTAGACAGACCTTCATAATAAAAAAAAAAAACCAAAAGATAATTTAGGCAGGAAAGATAGGCCTTAGTTAGGAGTAATACCATAACAAGTTCCTATACAAATACCTGCTATAAAAATCATATAAAGAAAATTTAAAATTTTTACAACTAAACTTTTGTGACGTCTTGCTCCCCTGGAAAATTAAGATAATAAAGTAATCCCTAAGGAAGCCAAGACGACGCATCTATATCATTTATTAAGATCCATGCCATTGTGCATGTATAAAATCTTTGTTTACATGTTCTCCAACAAGTGAAGAAATTAGCTGATTGAAAATCTCTTCATTCAGTCTCTCTCTCTCTCATTAGAATCTCTCTCTAGGTCTCTCTCGTCATTCAAGTAAGCATTCCTAACCTAATCACTGTGACCCTCTTCAAAGAAAGAACGGCCGACACTAGGCTAATTAATTCGAATACAATAAACCAAATAAAAGAAACACCTCTGTCCCACAATAGATGAGGACAAGTTAAGAGTAGCCTAATACAATACAGTGATAAACTGTCGGTCAAGTGAGGCCTGCTATCCAGACCAAACGCCAACAGTAGTTTTCACCCTCTGAAAAAAGAAGGGCCAGCACTGGGGCCGGTCTGGGACCAGCCACTCAAAAGGATCTTTAAAAAAAAAAATAACCAAATTCACTTTATTCCACAGTGCCAAAAATTTGCAGCACTCATCACTGGAATAGCTTACATCTCTAGGCTCTCTCTCTCTCTCTCTCTACCTTCCCTTTCTCTCTCATTCGATTGTTGCACTCTGCAGGGGTGTAGAGTGCCTTTCCTCCCATATAGCCTAGTTGGACTCAGTAGAGGGTCCAGGAACACATTGGCACCATAGGTAAGCCACTAAAACGAAACAAAAGGGAACACAGAAGAAAATTCTTCTGGGACCTAACCTGCAGGTGCCTAGGGATACTGAGTGCCACCAGTGTGACCTGTAACGGCACACCTCAAAATACAGTGCCACCTTTTGAAAGGGTGCCACGTCATTGAAGATAGGACACTTCTTTTTCTGCCCAAAAACCCACTCTTACCCATGGTTAGACGCCCTTCCCCACCAGAACCATGGCAGCAGAGCATTATAAAACTGACTTCCTGGGGCTGGGGAGTCACAGGTCTAAATAATGAACTTACCACCTGGGTTAAAAAGTGGACGATATTGTCCCTTCATAAAAAGACTCAAATTAAGTATGAAATTTAAGACTTTCAATCATGACAAATGGAACAAACAAGGAGACAGTTTGAGTTAGCCTGATGATGACAAAGTTACAATCTCAAATATAAACTCAAGCAAAATGGAGAAAGAAGGAAGCCATAACAAACCTTTATGCCAAAATATACAATTTTTCATACAAACCCTAGTTCCCAAGTGGACTGAGGAGCTCAAACTTGGAGAGAGTGAAAATGGTTACTACAAACAAACAAAACAAATCAAGCCTATAGGGAAAAGCACAGAAACTCTGCACTGGATTCAGAACAACATGGCAGAAATTGTGTGTGGTCATTCAAATCACCACAGTCCCCCCAAAAAAATGGGTGTTCCAGGACAAATCTAACTACTGGGCGGAATGGGCAGGCCTCACAAAGATCATTATAAATATTAAATCTCCTGCGCAACGTTTGTTCAATCTTTTGCCATGCGGAATGGCCTTTTTCAATACTGTGCCAAGCGGTGCATTGGAGTAAAAAGCCAAATCGGCCCTGCTATGGGTTCCACATCAGGAATCACTGATTCGATGCAACCTCTAATGGAATTAATTTGGAAATAGAGTCTCATATATCCCTACATCTACCTGTAAAAAACTATCGCCTCCGGAAAAATGGATTGCCTTTATTAACTGGGTAACTAACCAAAAGGATAATTGTCTAGTCTTATTTTCTATTAGCACAAGTACTAAATCACCAACCCAGTAAACAAGATTTGTCTTTGGCACAAGTTAAATGTCTTTCCTTCAGTGATGCAGGCCACGAATTCATCCACACTTTCTCATACTTCAGAATGCTGTGAAGACTGACAGTCCAATGCTGGATCTACCTGTCTTGCATCAAATTTTCTCTACCAAAACATCCGCTCCCTAATCAGAATTCAGAGCTGCTGGGAACAGGGCAGATTACTGTTCTTCCATATATCAGATGAGAATCTGGCCCCTCTTCTCGGATGTCTTCTGACAAATGACCCTAAGTGGTGCGAGAATTGATAATACACTCAATTTCAAGAGTGCTATGGCCTCAATGCCAATGAGATGATGGTTTCTTAAAGAATGAGATTTATGAAGGCCATCTCTTGACACTCCAATCAGTCTCTAATGAAACCACCACTCCATGGTGAACGAGGGTGTTAAATTTCCACACTATGTTGTTATCTTGCATGGATGTTCTTACTTCTGGTTCATCTTTGATATCATTAAGAAATCTCTCTGCTCCTCTAAAAATTGGTACCGTTATCAGAAATGACAACAGACTCAGGACAAACCTCCACCTTGCACCAAATCGGTCCGCGGAAGGGCTAATAAGAATTCTGAGGTAGGCCTAGCCCTACCAGTTCTGAGATGTGGCCTTGAGGTAGTACAGGTAAACAGGCAAACATATACTCGTTCACTGTCACTAGCAGTTGCAGGATCAACAATAGTTATAGATCCAGTAAAGTCTACTCCAACAGAACTGAATGGTCTGACATATCGGACTCTCTCCTCTGGTAGGGGGTAGGTGGACCTGGACCTGAGGATAGTCTTACCAACTACCTTTGCTACATAGCACACATTTACTAATGATATTCTTTATAATGACTCTGGCTTTTGATATCCAAAATTGGTCTGTCTAAGACCCAGCAATGTTTGACTTAACCCACAATGACAATGATGATTATGATAATGAGTTATGATTAATTTGGTCAAGGGATGTTTGGCAGGTAAATAAATTGGACATTGTGTTTGAGACAGATCTGACCCCTCCTTGGAATCTACCTCCACAACAAATCAACTGGTCTTCATTCATAAACATATCAAGTTGCTTGGCCAGATTCCGCGGAATTCTGTAGCTGGTTTAGGACTCTTCTCTGGCTGTTTCAAATATTCAAATAAAGTAGGAAAACTCTGTAACTGAGCTAATCTTATGCAGGAATGTAAAGTATTCAACTTGAATTTATCAAGGAAATACTTATTACAAATTTTCATGACTTTTGATATCACTCTCATTACTTTTGTAAGAGTGGAATATCTTCCCATATCAAATACAGGACAAATAGGTTGGATTATGTTTGGTTCTACTAAAATTTCTGATACTACTGCAGAATTGCAAACAAATTCCTTCTGAGGCTTACCCAAAACTTCAATCATTAAGCAAAAATGAAGGTCCATGTTTCACACTAAACAAACTGTTAGCTAACTTTGAAACTCGTAACACCTTTAGTTACTAAATCTGCAGAATTCTGACTGGAGGGAACCCTCATGTAACTGCACAAATTATAATCTCTTCGGTAAACCATGTTGTAATTTCAGCAACTCTATTTCTCACAAATACTTGGTTAGGAGATTTATCATGATATACCCAACTAATTGTGACTTCACTATCAGTCCACAATGTACAACTTCTAAATCCAAATTCATTGTTGGATAAGAGGTCTCAGCTAATCGTGTTGCAAGTGTGAGTGCAAGTAATTCTAATTTGGGAATGGTAAGTGGAGGGTTGGTGCTACTCGAACTTTACTCATAAGGAGATTACTAGATTTGTTTCTACCTGAATCCACAGCATAAGCTACTAAACCATATGCTACTGCTGATGAATCACAAAAGATATGTAAATCTGAAATGTTTGGATTAATTACACATCTTGGGATCATTTAATGGCTGAGACCGATCTGACTGAGACTCTGGCAAATGCTCTGAAATTCAAACTAATGACTCGGGTAACTGTTCATCCCAAGAATATTTACATTTCCAAAAAAATTCTGTCCTAAATAACTTTCCCTTGATCAAAACTGGTGACAAAAATCTTAATGGATCAAAAACACTAGAAATTACAGATAATGCTAATCTTTTGGTGATTTGATGATGCATACACCCTCCCAGTTGGACATACTTTCTTACTTTGGTATAATGATATTTCATCACTGACAGAATTCCATGAGATACCAAGAACATTAACATCATGTAAGTTTAGTTTCTCCTGATTAATACCAATATCTTCATTAAATTTTTGAATTGTTACTACTCACCCAACATTGTAATGGCATAGATGCTTCAGACATAATAGCAAATTAATTTGAGGATAGTCAACCTTCAGCTGGTCTACATGTACATAAGTATGAGCAAAGTTGTTAAATACCATGCTTTGTAAATCAAAGTTTTTGCTAATGGATTAAATGATTCTTTAAAATAGGTTAGTATTTTCTGAAGTAAAAATGGAGATGATGTTACACCAAACAGGACTACTTTAAATCTATAGGTGACAACTTTCTGAAATCTTTGATCGTCATACCATAAAAACCTACAATAGTCCCTACAATTTTGGAGAAATACCTAATCAGCCAAATGACCCGATATGTCTGCAACAACTGCTACCGGGTTAGTACGAAATTCAACAAGAGATTCAACAAGTTTACTGGTGTAGGTCTAGGTCCAGTTAACAAGCAATCATTCAAACTCTTTGACTTTGAGTCTGCTTTACTAGAAGCATTAAACACCACTCTAATTGGACTCTTTTGGGATGTTCATGTACACTGAATTTATACGGAAGATAATAAGTCAATCCATCTATGACTTCTGGGTTGTCTACTTCTGGACAAAGAATCCCAAATTAAAAAACTCACTGAATATCTTGGAATACTGTTCATAAATTCCTGGACGAGCAGCAAAGGATTTGAAAGTGACTTCAACTGACCATAAAAAAATTAAATATAATTAGTCGCTGGTCTTTCATCACTCTTGAATGGTAACTCGACAAAATATTGATTGCCTAAAACTTTGGCAAGTAGATTCAAAGTGACGTACTGACTGAGTTTCCTCTGGTATAATTTCTGTCTTTATACCTACAACATCAAGTTTCCAAAGGTTTTCAATTTGATTCAATTCTGACTCTGGTAACTGAACTCCAATACAAGAACTCCCCAAACGAATGCTGAACGCTAATGTTATTAACAGTCCGTGAGAGCCATCTGCCCATTTTGGGATAGGTCCAAAAATAATGGAACCTGCTGGACTACTTAAAAATGTACAACTCCTGAACAAAAAGTACTGTTTGTCACAAATCTAGAGTAATAATCAGCACCAATTAAAGTCCGATATCACTGATGACATCTGAGTTAATAATGGATCAAAAGTTTGATTCCATTTCTTTGAAAAAAAAGTTATTAGCAATAATAGAGTATATGTAACTCAACTATTCCTTTCATCATAAAATACAGCAAAAATAGGAATACGCTGTGTACCAACACGCATGTGACAACACGGACGTCACAGGTTACAGTACTGAACATGATTACCAAATGTAAGTTTGAGTTTCTGGAGTACATCGGTTTCAATTGAGACGGGATGCTAAAAGCAGAATGAATAAAGGTGCAGCTGGGCTCCAGTGTCCCCAAAGACACGAAATACTTCCCGGACACCTGATCCTGAAATCTTAACTATAGCGTATCTTGGAAGTGCTGTTGAGGTCAAAATTACTTTCTCCTGAGTATCAGTCTGTACTTGAACTGACAATACTGTTTAGAATTTTTCAGCTCTTACAGTTCTAGACCCTTTACCATTAATCCTAACACCTGACTGGTAGGAGACTCACTGCTACTTAGGTTAGATCCTGCTCAGATGTGTACCTGGGAAGGGTTAGTTGCACTTCCATTAATAGAGGCACTACCATTGATTAGTTTCATACAAAGAAATGTATGATGTTTTCCACTACAATGTCTACACTCTGGTGTTACTCTACAATCTGAAGCTTTATGACCTTTCTTCATACACACAAAAACAACAATCTAAATCTCTTATTCCCCTAGATTTCCATGTAGGATACTTTGAACAAAGCTATAGAACTATGGGCTTCTGAACAAAACATACAAGGCCTATTCCATGAGGTCTGAACTTTAGATGAATTTGCTCGTGTTAACATTTGACTTTTTTTTTATAACAAGAAACTGCTACTTGCTTGGAAATGCTATTAAGGCCTTATTAAAGTTTTGATTATGTCTTGTCTTTGAATGTGAACTTAAATTTGAAGTCTGATTACCCGTTGAGTTTACAGACTGATCTGAAAGGGACTGGGAACATTCCATGACTTTTTATAAGATGACAATCCCATTTGAAAGCTGCTGCAGTGTCAGGTCATAAGTACTGTACTTATTGAATAGATACTCTAAAGTTTGAACACTAAGTTTCTTGAAATTATATCTTTGAGCAAGTAGTCATCACAAGGTACTTTGGTTAAACTTTCTATTTGCAATAACAAACGTTCAAATGTTAAACGAAAATCTGTTAAATCTTTAAGGGTATGTTCTGGGGTTTTCATATTCATAAGCTGTAAAATGTAGTTGTTGCAGCAATTGCTTATCATCTGCAAATCTGGACTTCAACAATTTAAACATCTTGCAACACTATAATTATCATTTGTTATGGATAAGCCTTCTATGGTTCTATAGGTAGAAATTATGTCTGAGATAGGATCTAAAAAATATTAAATTTCAAACTGGATCAATGTCTTGACGACTATCAATGAGGCTACCAAAGGAATCCAAAAACTGTTCCAATGTATAATTCCCATTAAATTCAGGAATCTTATTTCTGGAACTTAGGATGGGGAAGGTGCTTTTCCAGGTACTACCATATTGACTAT
Organism: Macrobrachium rosenbergii; assembly: GCF_040412425.1. Lineage (NCBI taxonomy): Eukaryota > Metazoa > Arthropoda > Malacostraca > Decapoda > Palaemonidae > Macrobrachium > Macrobrachium rosenbergii. The sequence continues at coordinate 61,881,084 of NC_089753.1, forward strand.
ACATGGGATTAGAGAAAGTTTGTCCCACAGGGGTGACTGAGCTAATCTAGAGTCTATATATAGATTTGTAGATCCGTTTGTATTTATATATATACGCATCAATGCTCTGTGGTCTCTACACTCCTTATCATATTCAGAACTATCAATGGCATCTTAACCAAACTGACCATAAGTTTTCAAAGTGAAATATTCCTTGTAGGAGATTCAAAAAATGTAAAGAACGGAGGGTAGGGGTGAAGGAGTTTTTTAAGTTCATCTTCTAATTAGGAAATGATATCCCTCAGGTCGTCTAAACAACCTTATATCTAAGGAATGACTTGATGATTCATCAAATAAAATGAGCCATTACTTTTGATTTGTAACAAAATATATCACAAAATCAGATCACATATAAAACATTCCCATATATAAAACATATATCATATACATATATATATTTTTTTAGGCTATATTACTGCTGTTCAACACAAAATAAATGATTGTAAAAATATCAGCCTGACTGAGACAAAAAAAGACAATGTTTGTCTATATAGGTAACTTCAGTTCAAACCTTAAATCCGTTGGAGAACGGTATACAAAATAGGCCTTTTACCCTATAGGAAAATTTTCCCTATCAGCCTTAAGAATCTGTGGTCCTAATCTGGTCCCTTCTTCCTTCCTACCTGTCTCTAAATGTTTTTAAAACAAGAACGTGGACACCTGGGGTGACTGTTGTTGACCTAGGCCCCAGCGGTCAGATTAACTTGAGAGAGATATCTGGTTTCGGAGAGACCAACACGTTCAAGGGACCTCTTCTCCCTTTCTTTGTCTATTATTCTATTAGTGAAGTGAAGAAACACAAGAACTCCACTTCGAGTCGTTGATGCTTGCTAACGTTCACCCTAAGGTAAATCAGTTTTGTTCAAAACTTCACCATTCTTTTATCCTTTCTGTATTTCAAATTTCATTTGTTTGATCCTTCATCCACCACTTAGTGTATATGTGTTCACAGAAGTCTAGATTAAGCATTATTATGGTGTTAGCTTCAACCCCGTTATTCCAGTAAAATACCTAGATTTAGGTTACAAAAATCAGGTTAAATCTCGATGCTTTGTATGCCTCGGTCCGAATGTTTGGGAAGAACCGTTATTTAAAAATCAAAAGTTCATCTCAAATATTCTTTGTTAAGGTTAATAACCCTAACTGGCGACCTTTGGCTAATTAACGTCTGTCTTTGAGGTTAACTTTTGGCTTCAAGTGACAGGTTACGTGTAATCTTGGTTTGCAGGGCCATAAAATTTACTAAAATTGAATAATACATGATCAACCAAGACTCTCACACGTAACATTGGCGACTTGAGAATCTAAAGTACATTTTAGAGAAAGAATCTGGAGAAAAATGAAATTAAAATTACATTAATTCCAAAAAATAAAAAGAAAAAAAAATCAGATATCTAACTCCATTTCATTCTTCCAAACAAGGAACCAGGCATAATAATAAGCAGTAAAGAGAATAGTTATAATAACAAGTGTAGCGAGAATTAGCTTAGGTAAAGGGTGTAAAGCTGAGTCATAATTTATAACGTTTAAGAAAGGCATTTTACCGTGTTCGGCTTGGTGAGTAAAGTCGTTCAAACGTATCTTAAGGCCGAAAAAGGAGCCCATTTCATGTACACAAAGTAATGAAAATCGCAAACAAGATCGTTATTGTTTGCATATAGTAGGAATCATTCAAAAACCGTGTCAGTGAAGTAGCAAAATCGAACTGAAATAGTAATTTTATTTAAAATTTACCGTTCAACAACGTAAATTTACGTCAGGCAGGCTAGCATTTCTCTTTTCATTCTTTTGTTTAATGTCCGGGTGAGAATACGATAACAAAAGACACAAAGTTGTTTGCTAATTTAGTTTTCCATCCGTAACGTAAAACGCTATGCATGATTGGTATATTTAAAGTAAAATCTGGATACCTGCATTTGTTTCGTTGTTTTTTGAATTTGTTGCAAAAAAAAATACCCGCCATTTTGGATTCCTCCGCTTTGTTCAAATTGTTTTGAAATTGTTCGAACTGTTTGTGAAAGAACATTACATTTTGGTTTTCCTTCTGATGATGAGGTTGTTTTGAAATTTAGGCCTAACGGGACTTTTCCGCCATCTTAAAGACCTTGTTATTGTCATTCTCTGTTGTGACCACTCTGCTTCCAGCCACTCTTGGGGCAAATTTTTTTTTTTTGCTTTCTAGCAAACCCAAACTTCACTATCTTAGCTTAGAAAAAAAAAAAACAAAGATAATTTAGGCAGGAAAGATAGGCCTTAGTTAGGAGTAATACCATAACAAGTTCCTATTTCAAATACCACACCTGCTATAAAAATCATATAAAGAAAATTTAAAATTTTTACGATAAACTTTTGTGACGTCGGCTCCCAGGAAAATTAAGATAATAAAGTAATCCCTAAGGAAGCCAAGACGACGCATCTATATCATTTTATTAAGATCCATGCCATTGTGCATGTATAAAATCTTTGTTTACATGTTCTCAAGCAGCAAGAAATTCGCTGATTGAAAATCTCTCTCTCTCTCTCTCTCTCTCTCTCTCTCTCATTCAAGTAAGCATTCCTAACCTAAGTGTACGTGACCCTCTTCAAAGAAAGAACGGCCGACACTAGGCTAATTAATTCGAATACAATAAACCAAATAAAAGAAACACCTCTGTCCCACAATAGATGAGGACAAGTTAAGAGTAATTACGATACAGTGATAAACTGTCGGTCACGAGTGAGGCCTGCTATCCAGACCGAAGCAAACAGTAGTTTTCACCCTCTGAAAAAAGAAGGGGCCAGCACTGGGGCCGGTACTGGGACCAGCCACTCACGAGGATCTTTAAAGAAAAAAAAAAAAAAAAAACCCAAATTCACTTTATTCCACAGTGCCAATAATTTGCAGCACTGTCATCACTGAATAGCTTACTTCTCTCTCTCTCTCTCTCTCTCTCTTTACCTTCCCTTTCTCTCTCATTCGATTGTTGCACTCTGCAGGGGTGTAGAGTGCCTTTCCTCCCATATAGCCTAGTTGGACTCCAGTAGAGGGTCCCTAGGAACACATTGGCACCATAAGTGCATAGTTGCCACTAAAGAAAAAACAAAAGGGAACACAGAAGAGAAGGTTCTTCTGGAACCTAACCTGCACCAGTGCCTAGGGATACTGAGTGCCACCAGTGTGACCTGTACACGGCACACCCAAACTACAGTGCCACCTTTTGAAAGGGTGCCACGTCATTGAAGAGACACTTCCTCGCTGCCCAAGTACGCCCGTCGACCGGTTAGACGCCCTTCCCCACCAGAACCATGGCAGCAGAGCATTATAAAACCTTCCTGGGGCTGGGGACGGCGGCAGGTCTCACCGGCTCGAACTTACCACCTGGGTTAAGGAGCAAGTGGACGACTTGGCCAAGCGGGAGGAAGAAGGAAGAAAGACTCGAGCAGAGGAAGTATGAGAGGAAGTATGAAGCCGAGCAGAGGCAATTATGAAGAGGAAAGAGAAATATGAAAGAAGAAAAGGAGACAGCATGAGTTAGCCTGCAAGGAAACTGAGTTAGCCCTAAAAGGAGAAGGAGCTCGAGCTGGAGAGAGCGAAAATGGAGAATGCCGAAGCTATGGCTAGCCATCAAGCCTCCAGTCCTACACCTGCTGCATCAAACGCTCCAATTTCGAGCATCAATTCCCTAGTCCCCAAGTGGACTGAGGACGAGCCAGAAGCATGGCTGGAGGAGATCGAGGCTCTTTTCGATAACTACAGCACCACGGAGACGGAGAGAGCCTTAATACTAGCCAAGCATATGGAGGGAAAAGCCAAGGCAGCGCTTCGCTCACTGGAGAAGAGCCAGAGAGGCAACATGGCGGAAGTTCGTAGAGTCATTACCAAGGCCTACGAGATAACCCCAGAAAAATGGAGACAACGGTTCCGAGGTCTTGCCAAGGAAGTCGGCTGGTCTTGGACGGAATGGGCATGTCACAAAACCCAGTCCGGTACTCGCTGGTTCGACTCCTTGGCCTGCACGACGTTTGAGGATCTTTTCAATCGGACCATGCTAGAAGACCTTTTCCAATGTGTGCCAGGGCCCCTTGCAGTATATCTTAACGATAAACAGCCCTCCACACTTATGGAAGCTTGTCGCATGGCTGATTCGTGGGAAACCTTCAATCAGTCGCATAGCACCTCTCAGAAGCGAATCATCCCTCCGGCCTACCTCTCGAACTCCACTCGCCCGAAGAATGGACTGCCTAGCAAGACCCTGTGCAACTATTGCAGAAGGGGCCACGCTGAAGCTGAGTGCCGATACAAACTCGGCACTAATAAGCAGCCTAACCCTACCAGCCAGAACTCCGCTCCCGATTCATCCGCTCAGCCCTCTCCTCCAACAGTTACTGCAGGCCACCGAGCCCATCCAAAAGGCCCGTGCAAATCCTGTGGGGCTGCTAGCCACTACAATGCTGGATCTCCGGCCTGTCCACATCATGTCCCCACCACCAAATTTGTCAACCTAATCAGCACTTCATTTTCTGCTGCTGGTCCGCACGGATCCTTTACCCCGAGAGACTGGAAACCCAGTTCATCTCGGTGGCCCCTCTTCAGAGCACTAGCCTGCCCGTGACCCTTCCAGTCACAGTAGACACTGCGGCAGACATTAGCCTGATCACTGGGGCCCAAGTGCCAGCCGGTGCTGTGGTTGACGAAGAAACCGGTGGGAAATGAAGTGGATAGAGGGCCACACCATCACCGTTCCTACGGTCCAACTCCAGGTTATGACACCTTGGGGCACGATACCCCACCGCCTTGGCGTGGTAGGTGGAATTCGGCCCGGAGTGGTCTTCTTGTTGGGTCGGGATCTTCTCTGCGAAAGCCCGTCACCAACGCCACTCCGCAGCCACGTTACCTCCTCCACGGAGGCCCCAGTTATAACTCCCAAAAATGACAAACCTCCACCTTCCGCCCACCAAAGTGGTCCGCGGAAGGGGCGCCAACCAAACCTATTTCAGGCCTAGCCCTCTCCAATCGCGAAGGGCTGGCCCACCAAGAGGTCCTCCCCCTCCGCGAAGAGAGATTCAGGAGGAGCAGTACCGCTGCAGGACGTGCAAGCGGGCAGACCACTCCACAAATTGGGAGGGCTGCCCAAACAAGCAACGCCCAGCGGACGCCCCGAACAAAACTCACCGGGAGAGGCTACGATCTCCTGCTGGGGCAGGAATCTCTGCCGCAGCCAAACCCAAGTCGTCCGAGAGGTATTGCACCTCCGGACCCCTTGTCAGGCATGCCTGACCTCAACTGCTGCCAGTGCCACTTGCGAGCACTGAGCAGTGCCAGACTCCGTCCGCCACGGACGTTGAGCTACCAATGGAAAAGGCCCCTATGCCGGGTCTAAATCATGAGGCGAATCCTCCTCCGGGAGATTTAGGATTCCCCATGCAGTTGATCATCGCGACTGGAGAGCCTCCAGCACCCGAACCTTCTTCTTTTCTTTGCAAAATTTGACTCCAGGGGATGAACCCCTGGAGGATCGAAATGGTACCCCTTCCTTGGAAGACCAGGAACTGGCATCCTCGGACGCAGAAGTCGAGATCGCTCTCGCTCCGGTTGTCGCAGCAGCCGGAGTAGGGAGTCCTCCCGCAGCTTTTGCAGTTGCCCCTGACTTCGCGCCCGCTAGCCCTTCTGGCCTGTCCCCGGAGTCGGTGCTCTCATCACCTGCTAGGCCAGCTACTGATAGGCCTTGGAGGAAACCGAAGAAGAAGAAGAAGAAGGGCGGAAGAGAGCCCAGTAGTTGCCGAGCTATAAGCTCATCCTGGCACTAGTGCCCTCTCAGCACAGTGCCCTAACATCTAAGAGTGATCCTGGCCCCTTGCCCAGAGAAGGTAGCCAGTGTGATCTCTTCCTTTTATTTGTACCTAGCCTAGGCCACCTTAAAGTACAGTACATCAATTTAGTAGCCTTGTTCTTTCCACTTACCACCGAGCCGTAGTAATCATGTAAGTAGCCTAACTAATTTCAGTAATCTTAACTATTGTGAAACGAGCCACGATGCTCGTGACACGCATGGCCTAAGACCTCAGTGAGGCACCCATTTATCATATGAGGCAACCCTCATGAATTAACTAGTAAATTTTAATTGTATTAAACATAAACCATGTTGTAATTTAGTTAGAATATTAACTCTTATGTTGGTGCTACGGTCGGGTTAGGATAGGTTAGGCTAGGGAATATCATAGAATGTACCACTAGGCTAGGTCTAAAACACATCATGATTGTAGGAGGTAGCCTATAATAACCGTGAGCACCTTCTAGTACTATTAGAATTAGGTAAAGTAGTGAATATAGCTCATATCCTATCTAGGGTTAGGTAGTTCTGTAGCTAGGTAGGCTAACCAGGACTAATCTGCTCAGGGAAGGAGAGTAACCTAACGAGAGGCGAACAGCTTGCTTAGTATAGACCTTCACGCCCGAAAAGGGAGTGAAGGCCCTCTTAAGGGGGGGAGCTTTTATAAATATTACTGCTGTTCGCCCTCGTGTACTTTTAGATTGTAAAAATATCAGCCTGACTGAGACCGGGAAAAGACGTTGTCTATATAGGAGCATCTTCAGTTCAAACCTTAACGTCTGTTGGAGAAATGGGATAGGTAAGTTAGGCCTTTAACCCTATAGGAAAATTTCCATATTCAACCTTAAAAATAGGTGGTCCTAAGGTCCCTTTTCCTTTTACCTGTCTCTCGTGGCGAATGCTTTTAACAAGAACGTGATTGCACCTAAGGCATGACTGTTGTTTTGACCCAGGCCGGTCAGGGAACTTCAGAGAGAGAACCAAGCAACCAGGAGAGACCACACGTGCCAGTTGGACCTCTTCTCCCTTTCTTTGTCTATTATTCTATTAGTGAAGTGAAGAAGACAATTGCAAGAACTCCTCGTCCTGGGTCGGTGGTTGATGCGCACAACGTTCGTCCTAAAGGTAAAGTCGCTTTTGTTCAAAACTTCACCCATTCTTTTATCTTTGTTTTTCTGTATTTCAAATTTTTTTTTTTTTCCCTTCAGCCACCACTTAGGTATATGTGTTTACGAAGTCTAGATTAAGCCTAATTATTATATTGTTAGCTTCAACCCCGTTATTCCAGTAAAATACCTAGGATTTAGGGTAAGCAAAATCAGGTTAAATCTCGATGCTTTGTATGCCTCGCGTCGAATGTTTGGAAGAACCGTTGCGTTTAAAATCAAATTCATCTCAAATATTCTTTGTTAAGGTTAATAACCCTTAACTGGCGACCTTTAGCTAATTAACGTCTGTCTTTGAGGTTAACTTTTGGCTTCAAGTGGCAGGTTACGTGTAATCTTGGTTTGCAGGGCCGTAAAAATTACGTAAATTGAATAATACATGATCAACCAAGACCCTCACACGTAACAATATATATATATATATATATATATGACATATATATATGTATATATATATATATAATATCATAAATATAAATTATATATATATCCATATATATATATATATATATATATATATTGGATATATATATATATATATATATATATATATTATATATATATATATATATATATGTGTGTGCTGTGTGTGTAAAACTCATATATGGCTATATTATATATATATATATATATATATATATATATATATATATATATATATACTAATATATATATATATATATATATATATATATATCAGGCGTGTATATTCATGATGTTGCCTTGTAGCATATACCTATATCATGTGTATTTTGATATAATTATCTATTTTTACCATGTATTATGTGTACTAATAATAATTGTTGAAATATCAAACAGATCTTAAAAATTTTCTTTTAATAGTAGTTTAGAATAAATAATATCTTTCTTGATAAAAGCGTGGCATATGAACGTGTGTGTTCAACGAAACTTGCTTCATTTCAACTTGTCATCAGTTGCCTAGATAAGGAGAACCAAGCTTTGTTTTGGGTTAACATGAGGACAGTTTTGAATAACAATTGCCGATTCGTTGAGGAAATCAATCAGTTTTTCGTCTTGTTTACAAAACACGTCAATCATAATTAGCCGATTGCAGGTTCATGTTTGGATCGTGTCGAGGTTTCTGTAAAATATTTAATGATTAACAATCCATACAAGAACAAGACGCAATCGAAATCACATTAATTGCATATCCTACTACTTGACAAAACTTACTTTATTTCGATGACCTCACATCCCTGCTTCTAGAGCTTTTCTTTTGGTATCTCGGAACCAAAATGCCTTAATGACGTCACGTACAGTTTCGAGGTGATACTGGAATTTGTGAAATCTATTCATTCTCATTCTTGAGACCGATCAATTTGGTTCCCCCCATTGGCTCTCTCTCTCTCTCTCTCTCTCTTAAAAGAGATCACTTTTAATGTAGTGTATTTGTGGTCAGGTATTAGCGTTAACTTTTGAGATCTAAATTTAGTAAAATTATTTAATTTGTAACGGCGCCTGGTAAAAAAGTGTGTTGTGGTAAAGCAGCTGCAGCAAGTGATTTTACAGAGGTTTTCACAAGTTTGTGTAAGGTAACGTGAATTTTACTAATTAATACCATGGTATATAAGTTAGGAAATTTTGCCTTAGAGAAATTATTATTGATAAATCCTATGTGCCTTTTTTGTGTGTTTTTCCTGTTTGCAATCTCTTCATATTTTCATGTTTTTTTTATGTTTGTAATGTAACATTTATTTAGGTAGCATTTTAAATATTTCTTGGTAATTTAGCATTGCATACTTGATTTAATTTCTCATTTATTGAGATTTTCTTTTGAAATCTTGAGTAGTTCTTGATAGTTAAAATTTTACTTGATTAATTTAAATTCTTGATAAAGTTTTTGTAAATTAGCTTTGTTTCATAAATTATTTCATGAATTAATAAGTTTTGTGTTATTTTCAAATAATAGTAAATTTTTCAGATCGTGAATTCTAATTATAAACTTTGAATTTAAAAAAAAAAATTATATAATATTTTTTTTAAAACAGTGTTTCATTTATTGACCATCAGTGAATAGGATTAATTGTGTGTGCATAAGGCAAAGTGATAAACATGTTTTGTTCTTCTAGTTTTGCTAAAGTGAGTTAAGACCAGGTAAACAGTTCAAGTTGTGTGATGGAGTGATGCCCTTTCATACTCTAGAATATTTCTTGTTTAAATTGTTGATACATCACGGCTCTGGGGCTGATAAACTTAGTTTGATTTTTCAAGTGATTAATAATTTTTTTTAAGGGATCACTGTTACCTTCAGAGTATTCAATTGTTATTCTTATTGTTATGCGAGTTCAGATATCTGGCTGAAGTTAGGTATATTTTTGAATCTTGAGATTAGTTGTGTAATAACCAGGTACTTAGTACATATCGTGAAAATATATTATTTGGTCCCCAGAGACCTGGGAACAAAAAATATCACTTTGGTTTATGGTTTATACAAGTGGTGTTATGGATATATTTTGATAGGAGAGTGACCATATAATTATTTATATTTTCTTGCTTTGTATTGTGAATTATTTAGTTGAGTAACTTAGAGAAAATGGCTCTGTTCGGTGTTCAGAAGTTTTTAGCAGCTCCTTCCATCTTAGAGCTATCTGAAACCAACCTGACTAAGGCACAGTGGACTGCTTTAGCAGTGGTATTTGAACATGTCGGAGGGGTAATTGGCCTAGTGGATGATTAAGGTACAAATCAAATGTATTGGAATCCAAGCATTGATGGACTCTGTCAAAAATAGATGAAGAGTCAGGAGTCCCGGCACAAGAATTGCGGTGCTTAATGCAGCTGAGGCAGAATCTATAAATAAACCTGAGCAAAAGAAAGAAACTCGAAAGTGAGAGGTTTGCAGAAGCTTGCGAGCTTAGACGCATAGAAGTAGAAGAAAATTTGATTAAGCTGAAGATGCAAGCAGAAGAAGAAAGAGAAAGAGCAAAAGAGGAAAGAGAAAGAGCAAATAAAACAAGCTGGATTATGAAAGAGAGGTGAAAATTGATGAAGCCCGCTCCAAGTTACCTGTAACACCGTCTAACCCTGCTCAAGGTAATTCAGACCCTGTATTTGATGCAGTAAGAGTGTAGAAGTTAATTCCAAAGTTTACGGAAGAAGCTCCAGATGAGTTTTTTGAGCACTTTGAAAAAGTGGCTTCAGGTATGGGATGGCAAGAGGATAAATGGTCAGTCTTGTTACATAGTGTTCTCACTGGTAAATGAAGAAGTGCCTATTTAGCCTTATTGGCTGATCAGTGTAAAAAGTACAAGGTACTCAAACACAATGTGTTACATGTTTACCAGATGACCCCTGAATATTATAATGAAAGATTCAGATCTTTGAGAAAGGATGACAAGATGACTTTCTGGACGCCGATTATACCTACAAAACGGACGGCAAGATATTTTAAACGATGGTTGGAGGACTGCTTTGATGTGTTAAATCTATGGACGAACTTGAGGAGTTAGTAGTCCTAGAGACGCAAAATCTTAGAGGAATCCCCCAGAACCATAAGAGCCTATTTAAGAGAGAGAGGTTAAGAAACTGGACAAAGCTGAACAATGAGGACAGATTATAACATCATTTGCTGCAAAAGAAATTATAATGTCAAACACCAAACCAAAATAAGATTTAGAAAGCACAGGTTTCAGGTCTCATCCAAATTTCAGTGAGTCTTGATTACAACTGTGGTCCGGCCTTCTAGTGGCAATGTTGAGCCGTAATACCCCTCAGCAATTGAATGTTTCTGCACCTTCATCCCCATGGACTGTTCTCAAGACCATACAGAAGATCTAATGGCTTTTGTCTGCTGCAGGTGCTGAGAAGAGTAGGTCACTACAGTCGAGATTCACTATCAGTGGTATAACAGCAAACCAAACCAGTTGGTCAAGTGGTTAAATGTAAACTCAGACCAGGAGGTGTGCAAACTAAGAAGAGCTGATGGTGAAGACTGAGACAGTTGAGCTTGGACTGAGATCGGCAAGTCGGAGATCGTTTAGCAACCAGTGTAAATGTAACTTCAAGCAGTGAGTGGCCCCCTGGAGCTTGGGTTCTATTTCACGCTTTTATGTGTGGTGAAACTGGCCAGTTTTGATCCCATTCGGTAGGATTTCATTCAACCTTAAGCCCTCCTGCCCTAGCTTTGAATGAGACCAAGTTACAGTGTCTGAGGAGTTTACTAACTTACTTAAATGTACCATGAAGTCAAGAAACATTATATTCTTTCCAACAAAGTGCAGTTGAGAAACAATCAACTATATTTCCTGCACCCCTTTTTGGGTGATGCTGCCACACGGCCTTCACAAATACGCATTTAAAAAGTTTGAACACATATAATTAATATTTAAAGGACACAACAATCATCCAAGTTACATTAAGAAGCAAGAAAACATTAACATATTACTGCAAAATTGACAAAAACGTTGCGGGCTTCTCTAGAGGAAAACATAAATAGGCTGGACAAAAAAACCGGGATTTCAGAATATTCTTATGAAGAAGAAATTACTGCAATGACGACGACAGTTCACGAGGTGATGGGGCTGGATTTTACGAGAATTTCTTCTACAACTTGCCTTCTGGAGAGTTTGCTGCGAAAAAAGGCAGAGTCATGTTCCTCCTGGAAGAAAACTCGTCAGGAGTATATTGATGGCACAGTTGACCATCTACAAAACTACAGGGTTACGTAACAAACCATCAACTAAAACACAAACATTAAGTTGCCCATCGTAACCCAACATACAAAAAAAAAGGGGTTTCGTCCAGAAGGCAACTTTTTGTAATGCTGCTACTGGCATGTCTGCCCCCAACGAAGAAAATAACATATACATTCTCCACAGGAAGAAGTTTGACAACACTGCAATCAGACGTCATTTAATTTTATAGAGATGGATAAAATTTGCGAAAAAAAGGTGTTTACTACTTTAAATATTAATGTACTAATTTATACAAACTCATTGCTATAGCCCTATAATAAAAAACTTCTTCTGTGGAGCAAAACAATCACATCAACGTAATTTTTCATAGAAACTGGGAAATACATCAAAATGGTATTCAAGAAAACTAGGAAATTTTATTCAAGGAATAAATGGCAATGGGAGGTAGGTCCAACTGCACTCTCAGATTCTGTCCAAGGGTTTAACTCAAGAAAGAATCATAATTAGTCCATCACGCTTGTTCTCAAGATCCTTTGACCCCTGGGTCATCAGGGAATTCAATTGAATAACGCTCGCTGATGCAGCTGATGACCATCTTAACACATCATTGAAAATTTAAATCAAATATTACCCAATGCTATTTTGGAGAGTACCCTGGAATTTCCAAGACTGAGTCGCCGATTAAATCCATACAAACTGTAAATTCTACCATATGTCATTGTCACTATAATCAGAAAATCGGCAGAGAATGATATACTGCTGGAATTGTTAAAGAAAAGCCAGTAGGAAATCGCCGCAGTCATGGAATAAGCCGTGAGATTCAATGGATTGAACTGTGACCTGGCACGTTTTCAGGTAAATGTTTGTAATTTGGAAAAGAAAACGGGCGTCATAAAAGAAAGCAAGCTCATGATCAAAACTTAATTAATAGCACCGCCAGAAACACTATCAACTACCATTTAATTGGTGATACACTGCAATCAGACGTCATTTAATTTTATCTGGATAAAATTTGAGAAAAAGGTAAATTTACTACTTTAAATATCAATGTACTAATTTATACAAACTCAACTATAGTTAATATAATAAAAACTTCTTCTGTGATAGAAAACAATCACATCAACGTAATTTTTCATAGAAAACTTGTCGGAAATACATCAAAAAAAGTATTCTCAACAAACTAGTACAGAATTATTCAATGGTGATATGTCATGCAAATGTTCAATTCTCAAGAAGAATCATAATTAAAATAACTTCTGGAAGGCAATAACAATTGGGCACTGAGTAGCATAAGACCATCTTAACACATCAAAACGTTTTTTCATGCGACCTGAGACCTAATTAGATTTTCCTCATCATTTTATAAGTTCAACTGATTACAGAAATTCATAATATCCATGGACACTCCATGAATTCTTATCAAAATTTCCTACATTGTGGTAGTAGAAAAATGATTGCTTCTGTTCAAAAGCCAGGACAAGTGCTCATGGATTTTCAATTAAAAATGAAACTCATAGAACCTAAATAGACATATATTAAGACCTTCTCCTCAATATTGACCTCATGATAAAAAACATTTAAGCTTACTTAAATTACTGTAACGATTGGATGTCAATTAATGGGGTTGAGGGTTGGTGGAGGACAAAACTTAGGTTCTTGAAAAAGAATTTCATTAACATGCACAGTTTCTTTGATAAAGATTGCTTTCATAATCAAAGAGTTAAAATACCATTTAGGCCATTCCACCATAATAGTGATGATTTTATGCAAATGTTCAACTATCAACACTGTTAAATAAATCTGGATAGAATAACATTGCTGGATTATCATAAGACATGGGGTTTTCATGTAGACCCTGAAACTTAATTCATTAATTTCAGTGAATAAGTTCAACTATTAGGAATTTTAATATTATGGACACTTCACCCAATTCTTATCACAAACATTCTGGTGGAAAATGTTGCTTCACTTCAGAGGACAAGTGCTTTCATTTCTTAATCAACAAATCATCATTCTGCATTAATCTTCCAGCAAGTTTCGAACTTTTAAGGACAAGGCTGTCAATTCCAAACGCGGAATAGTCTGTTTAGGGTTTGGTGCAATTTACACTTACTGACCAGTAAATTGCTTACACTTCTCTTGAAATCAATCACATAGGCAGCAGCTCCATATGCCTTGTTAGAGGCATCACAAAATACATGTAAGTGGGAACCTTCCAGGATGTACAACAAACCTAGGAAACTTTAAACTTTCTACATTTCTAATACACTTAAAATTTCATCAAACCTTTCGCACATAATGATTCTGGCAAAGGGTCATCCCACCCGTAGTTACTCCACAAACATTTAAGAAAATATTTACCTCTCACCTGTATTGGTGACAATAATCCTAGAGGATCAAACATTCGAGCTATTACTGATAAAACCTTTCAAACGCTTGGTTAAAGGTCCTTTATACTCACAATTTACTTCCTTCAGTGACATCTCATCTTGTGTTAGATACCACTCTAAACCCAAAACGTTCACTCTTTCTTTGATAACATCTATGGTTCTGTTAAACTCTGAATCATTACTGACCCATTCTTGTAGAGGCATATTAGCATCTTCAAGAATCTCATTTAATACTGGATACTCATCCATCAAGACTGACACATCCTTGTAAGTTTTACTAAAATTATCTACATAGAAATTCTTCATCAGAGATGATGCAAGGGATTATCATGTAAAGATAAATGATGCAAAAGGGTTTGCTGCAGAGAAAGAGGGCATGTAGCTCCAAAACAAACTACACAAAACCGGTAAGTTACAGTAGACTTCAAATCGGAGGGATCAGTTATCCATAGAAATCTGCAATAATCACGACAGTCAGGTGAAATGCCTATCCTTAAAAGGGCTTTACTGATATCTGAAATCACAGCTACTGGGTTTTGTACGGAAACTCAACAGGGCATCAAAAAGTTTAGTAGTTAATGAGGACCAGTTAATAAACAATCATTTAAGGAAAGTTCTCCTTTAGCCTTGGAAGAAGCATTAAAAACTATTCGAATGGGAGTTGTTTCTGAATCCTTCAATACAGCATGGTGGGGTAAATAATGCCCTATAATAGGGGAGCCTGAGGAATTAATTCTATAAACCCAGACTGAACGTAATCTTTGATAATCTTATCATAATGAGCATACAAGGAGGGTCAGATTCGAATCTATGTAGCAGGAATTTAATTGACCAATGGCTATTCTATAGTTGACAGGCGGTCTATTTTCATCTTTAAATGGCAAGGACACTTCATACTTATTGTCAACCCTTTTTACTTTATCCTTAAAACACTTAACTGATTCTCTTTCTTCAGGACTAATTTCAGATTGACGAATACCAACACTTTCTAAATCCATAATTTTCTAACTTCACAACAAGAATTAATAGGGATTTCCTCTACTTCTATTCTTGAACAACATACATTTGATGTAGTAATCTCATTAGATTCTACATTGTCATAAGACCAACTAGGAAGAGGTCCAAAAATTAGTGCACCACCAGAACTATTCAATATCTGTATTCCAGAGCAAATTTGACTGTTGTGAATGAATTTTCCATAGTAATCAGCTCAATGACTAATTCTATACCATTCACTTCATCTGAATTTAAATCATTATCTGCTAATTTTATGCCTTTTTCTTGTCAAGAACGCAGCTGACTAACTTAAACCTGGAGAATAAATTCTGGAATTAACTCTATCAATGCAATGGCATTAATGACAGATAATGAATCTTACCTAGTCTCACCACAACTCTTACTATATTACAAACTAACTTCCATGGCATCACTGCCAAATGGTTTTACCTTTAAGGCTACTGTTGCTATGGACGGTAGAACTAAGCTTATGAACTAATTCCTTTGCAATAAACGTTCTTTGTGCACCAGAATCAAAGAGTGCTCTCCCAAAGGAGCGATGTCCATTCCCTGACACAATTACATTAGCAGTAGGAAGAGCAGTCAGAAACAGAAATCTTATTAGTCTGAGAATGATCAATACCCAAAGAAGCAGTCATAACTACTGGGAATCACCTTTACTTACAGCACCTTTAGAATCATTATGAGATTTCCAGAATTAACATTTGACTTACTAACATTAGTACTATTTACACTCAAACTTTGGTGGAGCAGGATTAACAGGGTTTTCTGTTTTCTTACAAATCATCAGGTAATGAGGCCCATCACATATATTACATTTCGGTTTGTTTCTACATTCAGAGAATAAATGAACCTCCTTTGAGGCAAGCAAAGCACAATCTTAAATATTTAACTCTGTCCTTCTACTATCAATGGTTTTGAAAGTCTTACAATCGCGAGAGGCATGGTTCGATGAGCAAAACACACAATTATGGTAAGAACTACTATTACTAGGCTTACTGTTACTTTGTTGTGCTCTCTGCACGTTTTGCACATTTGAGGGAATCACTTTGAATAGTTACCCTGATCACGTTTTCTCTTATTAGAATTCTCACCTTCGTAACAAAATTCCATTAATTCACAAACATATTTCAAACCTGAGGAAATTTGCTTTTAAATCAAGAGACATACTATTATGTTTGTATAGCTATAGCCTTACGTGTTTCAGGTGATAATTTCTCGCATATTATACTAGAGAAAATGGGGGTTCATGGCCTCTACATCTAAATTCAATGTGTTCATTTATAAAATAATCTTCTCATATTCCAATTTGAACGTGTTCAAATCCTCTATTGTATGACTGGGAGGGACTAAATGCGTTAATTTGGACATAAGTCTACGTTTCAATTTGTCCTTATTATCATACTTCTCCTTAAGGGTCTGAATAGCTACTGAATAATTGGCATTAGTGACAGGGGTAAACCTTCTATGGCTTTAAAGGCGTTATCCTTTAAACTAGCTCTGAGGGTAGAAAACTTAATCACATTGGAAATATCCATACGATCGTGAACTAAACTGTTAAATATATCCCAAAATGCAAGCCATTGTTCTTCCCCACCGCTAAATTCAGGTATCTTAATTGCTGGGAGTTTAGGGGAGGAGAGGGTTAATGGGAGCCGAAGGAGGGAGGCAAAGCGGGCTGTTGATTTATATCTCCCGTGTCAATCTCGCTCATAGTTTTTTCTGTGCAGTAGCAATAGCTTTCCTTACACATCTAGTTATTGCTCTATAACTTCTACATAAACTATCATATTCACTATCCTGTGAAATAATCGTCACATTCTGTGACCAAATATCTCCAAAGCGTCGTAGACCCTCAATAAGACAACGTTCATACATTACAAGGGTCGATTTTGGTGTATCAGTATCACCAATGCAGTTATCTGTCTCATCAAGCAAATCTTGTAAGAAATAATTTCCCTTTCAATAACTACCTAATCTTGGAATCCATTTTTTCTTGTTAATGGATCAATAAGAAACTTGCTCAAATATCAAAAATGTATGGCAAATTATCTAAACCCTGATTGAAAATATAACTAATCTTATTCATAGGTCGAATAACATTCACTGAATGATAGATAATTTGACCACGTGCTCTTCATCACTTCACAAAATACATCTGGTCACGAAAACCTAAGTTCAAAATAGCTTTTCAATTCAACAAGAATTTCTTCACAGAGTAATCACTAAATACGAACAATAATATTCCATAAACAATGATTACTTGGTAAAACACTCAAGTAATCATCAAAAATAAATCTGGTCACCCTAAGTTCAAAATGGCTACGAAATTCAACAAATTTCTTTACAGAGAATCACTAAATACGAACAATAATGTTCCATAAACAATAGATTACTTGGCTAACACTCCAAGTAATTCAATACCTTACCCTGCTCACCAAATAACTTTGGATCGTGCCAGCTACACTAAAATGACTTTATAGCCATCCATCACCAACGTGAATTATCTTTTAACATCCAAAAAATCCTTTGTGAATCGTTATGGCATCCGGTTCGTTCGAAGGACCAAAGCAAAAATACTACTATAACTAGCAAAGAATGTGGATGAAACTTTAAAGTTTTAGGCCCATTCAAATCTATTTTCATTCAACCTTCCCAAGCCCTCCTGCCTAGCTTTGAATGAGACCAAGTTACAGTGCTGAGGAGTTTACTAACTTACTTAAATGTACCATGAAGTCAAGAAACATTATATTCTTTCCAACAAAGTAGTTGAGAAACAATCAACTATATTTCCTGCACCAATTCTTTTTTGGGTGATGCCACACGGGTTCACAAATACGCATTTAAAAGAAGTTTGACTTATATAATTAATATTTAAAGGACACAACAATCATCCAAGTTACATTAAAAGCAAGAAAACATTAACATATTACTGCAAAAATTACAAAACGTTACGTTACTTCGATAGAGGAAAACATAAATAGCAAAAAAAGGGGATTTCAGAATATTCTTATGAAAGAAATTACTGCAATGTTTTACGACGACAGTTCACGAGGTGATGGGGCTGGATTTTATGAGAATTTCTTCTTTACAACTTGCCTTTCTGGAGTTGCTGCAGAAACAGGCAGAGCTTCATGTTCCCACCCTGGAAGAAAACTCGGGAGGAGTATATTGGATGGCACAGTTGTCACATCTACAAAACTACAGGGTTACGTAACAAAGCATCAACTAAAACACAAACATTAAAGTAATTTAATCGTCAACAACATACAAAAAAAACAGGTTTCGTCCAGAAGGCAAGCAAACTACTGGCATGTGCCCTTACAACAAGAAAATAACATATACATTCTCCACAGGAAGAAGTTTGACAACACTGCAATCAGACGTCATTTAATTTTATAGAGATGGATAAAATTTGCGAAAAAACTGTTTACTACTTTAAATATTAATGTACTAATTTATACAAACTCATTGCTATAGTTAATATAATAAAAATTCTTCTGTGGAGCAAAACAATCACATCAACGTAATTTTTCATGAAAACTGGGAAATACATCAAAATAAGTATTCAAGAAAACTAGAAATTTTATTCAAGGAATAAATGGCTGAGCATTTTTGACAGGTATGCCATATGTCTATGAAGCTATGCTGACAACTCCTCCTTGAGTGAAGTGCATGTTTCCAGTCAAGGTATTGCGGATACAGGGAGTAACCATAGTCTGGTAGTTCCATGGTGCTCACCATTAGTTGGAGAAGAATCTCACCGGAGATTCAGTTATTTTGAAGGGTATTGGAAGAAGATGGGTGACTCCTATATGCCAACTTGCACCTGTCCTGTGAATTGCGACAGGGAAGGTTGATTTTGCTGTAAAGGACTCACTAGAGCTGTTGAAGGTGTCATGTTTACTGGGTAATGAAGTTGGTGGTGTACCATTTGTTCCTTGTCCTATAGTGACAGACAAACCGCTAAGGATTAGTCCTACAGTAGATTTAGAGAAGAAAAACCCCCACCTGTTTCCAAGTTGTGTAACTACCAGGAGTATGAAGAGAACTGTGTTGGCAAGTGAAGAAACTGAGGATTTACCTGTACCAGAAGGATCAAGTGAAGGATCTTTGAGCTTAGAAGAGCTGTTCCAGGAAAGTAAAGTTTCCCCCCAGTGTTAGTAATGAAGAGATTTCCTAAGAAGAAGAGGATCCTGTTGTTACTGAAGAGACTCCAAGTAGTCAAAGTGTTCCTGAAGACAGTAGTGAAACTAAAGAAACAGAGTTAGCAGATATGAAGAGTTCAGCCCTTGAAGTTGGTCAAGTGACAAGAGAGAAGCTAATGGAACTGCAGAAGAGGGATACAACGTTGGTTGATCTTTCCTTCAGAGTTGTTGATCAATAAGAGATGCAACAAACCTGTTATTATCTAAAGGAAGGATTGCTAATGAGGAAGCATTGACCTGCAGATATACCAGGAAATGCTGAATGGGGTGAATATCATCAAATTTTGATTCCATATCCATTGAGGAAGCAAGTTGTAGCAGTAGCGCATGAGTCTGGACATATGGGAATCAGGAAGACTGTTGAGAAGATTATGAAGTATTTTTTTTGGCCTGGACTTCACAAGAATGTTAGCAGGTTTTGCAGAGAGTGTCACACATGCCAGATAGCTGGAAAACCTTTTAAACCGAGAGCTTATCATTTATCACCTTGTCATCGAGATGTTTTGAAGAAAGAAGTTGAATAATTCCTGCAGCATGGATTAGCAGAACCCAGTTCAAGTCATTATAGTGTTAGTGAAGAAATCATATGGCTCATTTAGGATGTGTACTGATTATAGGAAACTGAATTTCATCAGTGTATTGACAATTATCCCTTGCCTCTTATTGGTCAATTAATTTGAAATATTGGGCAAGCCAAATTTGTTTCAAGATAGACTTGTAAAAGGATATTATCAGATTCCTTAGATGAGAAATGCTAAGTTGCTGTCAGCTTTCATTACTCCTGTTGGAATGCATCAATACACTGTTTTGCCGTTTGGCCTGATGAATGCACCTGCAACTTTCCAGCGAGTGATGGATCAACTACTAGGATCAATAGAAGAAGTGGGTATATACCTTGATGACACTGTGATTTATTCTAATACATGGGAAGAACATCTGAAGGTATTAAGGAAAGTGTTCAAGAAACTACGGGAAGCAGGAGTATCAATCAACTTAAAAAAAAGTGAGTTTGGGAAGGCGACTCTTCAGTATCTAGGATTTGAAGTGGGAAAAGTCCTTCTTGCTAAAGCAGGAGGTACCCCTAAGGCTAAACCCACTACTACGAGGAAACAGCTACAAAGGTTTTTGACTTGGCTGGACTTTATTGCTGAAAGTCTTTCCGAATTTCTCAGCCATAGTAGCTCCCCTGACTGATTGTGTAACCGTACTGTGCAGAGATAGAGAACATTTTTGGAAAGAACAATGTAATTGTAGATTATTTATCATGTTCTGAATTGTTGTATTCAAATCATGGATAACTAATCTTCTGGGGGAGGAATTTCATGATGTTGCCTTGTAATATGCATATCATGCAATATTTTGATATATTTACTCATTTATTTATTATGTATTATGTGTAATAATAATAATAACTGAAATATCATAACAGATCTCAAAAGAATTAATCCTTTAGATGACTTAATAACGTAGTTTAGAATAAATGATATCTTTCTTGATAAAAGATATCATTATATGAACACGTTTGTGTTCAGCTAAAATTAATTCTTTTGAGATCATTTCAATTGTCATCAGTTGAGATAAGAGAGAAAATTCAGTTTTGGGTTAACGTGAGGACAGTTTTGAATAACAATTGCTGATTCATTCAGTAAATCAACTCAGTTTTTCGTCTTGTTTATTAAACACGTCAATCATAATTAGCCGATTGCAGCATGTTTGGACAGTGTTGAGGTTTCTGTAAAAGATTTGTCCCATGCGAGAACAAGACGAGTGATTTTGCATTGTTACATGCATTGCTCTGATCGCGTACACTACTTTGAGAGAAAGAATACTTGTCTTGTTCAGTTACACCATGCTTTGTAAGATTGCATTCGAAACGTTTTGCCGGGATGAAATCACTTTCCTTCTAGAAATTTCTCTTTTGCTATCTTGCACCCAAAATTCTTTAATGACGTCACCTCCCTGCTTCTAGAGCTTTTCTTTTGGTATCTTGGAACCAAAATGCCTTAATGACATCATGTAATTGCTTCATGCGATACTGGAACTCTGAAATCTATTCATTCTTATTCATGAGACTGATCAGTTTGGTTCTCTCTCTGGTCTTAAAAGGAGATCACTTTTAACGTAGTATATTTGTGGTCACGTATTATAGTTAACTTTTGTGATCTGAATTTAGTAAAATTATTTAATTTGTAACGGGCCTGGTAAAAAAGTGTGTTTTATGGTAAAGCAGCTGCAGCAAGTGATTTTACAAAGGTTTTCACAAGTTTGTATACGGTAACGTGAATTTTTCTTATTAACACCACAGCATAATAAATTAGGAAATTTTGCCTTAGTGAAATTATTATTGATAAATCTTATGTGTCTTTTTTGAGTGTTTTTCCTGTTTGCAATCTCTTCATATTTTCACATTTTTTTTATATCTGTAATGTAACATTTATTTAGGCAGCATTTTAAATATTTCTTGGTAATTTAGCATTGCATACTTGATTTAATTTTTCATTAATCAAGATTTTCTTTTCAAATCTTGAGTAATTCTTGATAGTTAAAATTTTACTTGATTAATTTAAATTCCTGATAAAGTTTTTGTGAATTAGCTTTGTTTCATAAATTATTTCAAGAATTAATAAGTTTTGTGTTATTTTCAAGTAATAGTAAATTTTTCAGATCGTAAATTCTAAATATAAACTTTGAATTTAAAAATAAATTTTTATTTAATATTGTTTAGAAAAGCAGTGTTTCATTTATTGACCACCAGTGAATAGGATTAATTTTGTGTGCATAAGGCAAAGAGATAAACATGTTTTGTTCTTCAAGTTTTGCTAAAGTGAGTTAAGACCACGGAAACAGTTCAAGCTGTTTGATGGAGTGATGCCCTTTTACTCTGGAATATTTCTTGTTTAATTGTTGATACCTCTCACATATACTGATAAACTTAGTTTGATTTTTCAAGTGATTAATAATTTTTTAAGGGATCACTGTTACCTTTAGCGTACTCTGTTGTAATACTTATTGTTATGAGAGTTCAGATATCTGGCTGAAGTGAGGTATATATTTAAATTTTGAGATTAGTTATTTGATAACCAGGTACTTGGTATGATTAGACAATATATGATATATAGTGATATATATATATATATATATATATATATATATATATATATATATATATATATACTGATATGATATATATATATATACCATATATATATATATATATATATATATATATATATATATAGATATGGTATATATATATATATACGAGTTCTATATATATACATATATATATATATATATATATATATATATATATATATATATATATATATATATAAATACATATAAAATATATATATATATATATATATATATATATATATATATATATATATATATATATATATATATATATATATATATATATATATATATATATATATATATATATATATATATATATGTATATATATATATATATATATATATATATATATATATATATATATATATATATATATATATATGATATATATATTTATATATATATATCATATATGTATTTTATATATATATATGTAACAGTATATATATATACATATACTGAATTTACATTGAAAGGGCTCTCTATGTATTAAAACATCTAAGAAAGGGAGGAAATTGTCTTTTCTAATTCTAACGTAAACTTAATGGATGGTACCTGGTTATTCAAATTACAAAGTAAATCATTTACATCAATACTAGCAGGCAAAACAGCTAAAATATCGTCAACATACATATACCACTGTTGGATTCCAGGTACACATGTTTCCTTTATAATCCCCATCTGTCATTTATATGAGCTTTATTTGTAAACATACTTTTATATATCTTCAGCCTGCTAAGTAAAGGACCAAGCGTCGAAAGGCCTCGCAGCACTCCAGTGTTTCAAAAGCTTTCATCGTTTTTATCTTTATATTTTATCTTATATATATATATATATATATATATATATATATATATATATATATATATATATAGTAGATATGTATATATATATATATATATATATATATATATATATATATATATATATATATATATATATATGTGTGTGTGTGTGTGTGTGTGTGTTTGTGTGTGTGTGTGTGCACAGGCATAGAAACATGCAGCGTAATGAGACGGCCCCCATATCTAACTTGTATCAGTTGAGGCTCACAGAAGTCGTTCATAAGACACTGCTGCGAGGAAGTGGTGTATAACGTAAGTCGGTCATGTCAACAGTCAACCCAAAAGGTACCTAATCTACTCATTATGCCATACTATTACTGAAATATTAACCACTAGGGAAAGGTTTTACGATAAAACTATGAAACAATTCCAAGCTACTAACTGGAATTTCCACAATCAATCCCTATCAGTTACACAAACTTCAAGATACTACCCATATAAATTTTTCCCAGTAAAAATTACCTGAGAACCACACCAATATACAGAATTCATTAAAGGCAATTCTAAACACCCGAAACGTAAAATATCTCGTAAAACATCAAAGTTTTACCCAGGTTAGCAAATACTGTCGATACCCGTTCAGTTCTCAGCAAAACAGCAATTTACATGCTAGCAATCGCTCCTGTGATCATAACAACTACAATTAACAATGGCGCAGCACTCTTACTCCTATAAGAAGAGAACTGAAAAATCTAAATTTGGACGTCATATTAAAAAGTCTTCCTAATCCTATCCTAAAGCCTAATTGATTTGCCCAAACCTGTAACAGATCAAACAGATTCTGTCCGATATACAAATAACCCCCCAAAAATCCTAAGTAACAGAACTTTACTCTGTAACTCTATACTCAAAGATATTGCGTCAGATGACTACTACACATGATAATATTCTTACATAATAACATACGGGCCTGACCTCACTACGAAATTAGCCCATGCCACGACTCCCAAAGTCATGTGAATACAAGACTTCAGCATAAAAACAAAAGAAATAATCTCAAAGATACTCGATCTCGAAACGGGAAAGAAAAACAAACAAAAAGTTCATATATCTATAAAACCCTCTGGTACTTTGCACTTAATTTCAACTAGGTATTGAAACCCATAAGAGCCAAAAACTAAACTCAGACAATTAAAGATTTGTATAACTCTACAGACTAAAGTCTCCCCAGTAACAAACAACTACAAGTCACACCCATTTAAAACCCATCAAAAAAAAAAAAAAAAAAAAACAGAGAGATAGAGGAACGAAAAAAAAAAAATTGTCATACCCACAGTACAACACAGGAATTAACCCATTAGATTCCCATTACCCTGTCTTTTTAATTTTAGAAATATGTGTCAACCAAGACACCCGTGTTCTTATCTAGAACAAGGAACTTCAAATTTAGGACCTAGCTTATAGTTCAACTGATTCCCGACATTTATTTTCACAAATACCCTATCTCCCACAGTAAATGTAATTCTATCTGGCTTTTTCTGACTCCTCTCTACCATGTCCCGCATTTTCATTTCAAGATTCCTAGCAAGATGCCCATATCTCTCTTTTGCCATCGCCACGAGAACTTTAATCGTCTCATCCCCCAATGGAATAGGCAACAAATCAAACGCACTCCGCGCTAGGTAACCAAACAGCGCCTCATTGGGAGACATTCCAGTGGTATCACTAACCATGGAATTAATGCTATGCTGCACCTGTGGAATATATCGATCCCAATTTACATCGTTTCCCCCTTTGGTCATCCGAAGAGCTTCAATGACCTTCCTGTTTGCCCGTTCACACAGCCCATTAGCTTCTGGTCTATAGGGAATAATAGTGACCTTCCAAATGCTCATTACATCCTCAAGACACTAATGTCTTTCTCACAAATTCCCTCCCATTATCTGTAATCAGAACCTCAGGGACCCCATAACAACAAATATACCCATTGAAGAATGCGACTGCCACCTCTACCGCTGTTTTATGCTTCAACAGAAAAATCTCTACGAACCTAGTTAATTCGTCAACAACCACCAACAGGTGCCTATGGCCATAACTAGGTCCCCAAATGCGGACTGCCAGACCTACAGTGAACAATATCGTAGGTACTAAACTCCTAGGAACAACTATCTGTGTTGTATTACCCTTATCCTCACTATTCCTCAGTTTGTATCTAATACTCCTAACTAACAAATTACCATCTAATTCAAGCCCTGCAAAAGGCAGCTTATAACCATTACTAACTAATTCCCCTCTAATAAACACTTTTGCGTCTGCCAAAATCTCATCCTCATCCTGCTTAGCTTCACTAAACTAATATCCCAGTCTATGCAATCTCCAGATACATAACATACATGAGTACCATCTGCATCAGAAAAACTTCTACTAGGGGCGTCTGGTACAACATTATGTCTACCCTCTATATACTTAAGCTAGCATCAAAATCCCCGATTGCTGGATACCACCGAGCTCTTTTTGGGGAAAGATCTGGCTTAATAAAAAGATCCAACAATGGTTTATGATCCATAAGAACCTCTACTTAATTGCCCATTAATAACATTTTAAAATATATCAAGCTAGACGCTACAGCAAAGGCCTCTTTGTCCACTACTGACCATAACCGTTCATTACTACCCCGTGTCTTAAACTTCCTACTGTAAAATGCAATTGGATGGAGTCTTCCATCGAACTTCTGCATAAGGCATTCCCCTATACCATCATAATTACTGTCCGCTACCAACGTGAAAGGACATTCCAAATCAGGAAACTTCAACAATGAGGGATTCACCAAGGTATCCTTAATCTTCTGAAAAGCTCCTTGCTGTCCATCTCCTCATACAAACTGCACATCATCCCTCAGGACATCTGTCAAGGGAGAAGCTAGAATAGAGTACTCTACACAAACCTACGGAAAAATCCAGCCATGCCTAGGAATGACCGAATCTGCTTATTCTTGGGAGTAGCAAAATCTACAATTGCCCTAAGTTTATCATCATTCACTCTAACCCCTTCTTTAGAAATGACATGACCCAAATATACTATCTGCCTCTTGAGAAAATTATACTTAACTAATTTTATCTTCAAACTCGCTAACAAACGCCTCCTAAAAACCTCCCTAAGAACTTCCAAATGTTCCTCTACCGAATCAGTGGCAACCAAATTATCGTCCATACATATATAAATGGACTTCCCTAACAAGCCATGAAAAACAGTATTCATTAGCCTAGTAAATGTCATTGGACTGCCTGATAGACCCAACGGCATCCGAATGAACTCATGATGCCCCTTCGGCAACGAGAAAGCTGTGTATTCACGACTCTCCTTGCCAGTCTCAACAAATAAATCTGGCCAACACGCCACAGGGTAGCGACCAGGAGTGGTTCTCTCGTTCAACTTCCTAAAGTCCACACAAACTCGGACTGAACCATCCTTCTTAGGTACTGCCAACAATGGGGAATTAAAAGGGGAGGAACTGGGTCTAACAATGCCTTCTTCCTCTACATATCCCAAAACCCGTAACCTATTTGCTTGAACATCGCATACCGTCTCTTTAGCAGGTCTCAAAGCACAATCGGAAAACATCGATTAGAAGAACTCATAATTCACCAAATTAATAGAGGCACCTGTATGTATAAAAACCCTTACATTTATCCCATGCACAGAGCCTTTTACTACTGGCTTTGACCCTGGGGGTTCCCCAGAAGTCCCATATCCTAAGAAACACCCATCCAGTTTTCCCTTGCAACTGATGGGTCTGTAGACAATATCCGCCGATCACAAGATCCCCTCAAAAAATTTGCGTGAGGACCTTCCTTACCTGAGCTAACGAAAATCTGAAATGCAGGCCTACCATTATACTGTCTCCGAGACGGACAAGACCGCCAAGGATGACCATAACTCTTACAACTGCTACAATATTTAACACGGCAAAATCTCTTAATGTGTCCCTGCATATTACAATTAAAGCAACGAACCCATGGGGCCTGAGAACTTAAGCCAACCATCGACCTTTGGCTATTCCGAATTTCAACAAAACCCTTCAAACCGCAGACTGAATCTCCGCGCCCTTCACAACCATTTGCAGACCTAAGGAATTTCTGGTCACTGTTTCCTCTCCTCACTTTTGCAGTTTTTTTTCTTCTTCATAAATAAATCCATTAACCTATTCTTGGCTGATCACAAATGCAAAAATTTCCCAAGTCCTGTGAAAGGACACCTCTTAAAAAAAACACACACACACACAAGAAAAAACAGTTTCCCTTGAAAGAATTCCCATACAATAAGAAACACGAATGTTAATTCCTTTACTCTAACAATTAATCCCCAAGCTCAAAGAAAGTACTAACCAAACCCACAGTTAAATCTAAAGTTAATTAAACCAGCAATTAAATCCAAAATTAACTAAACCCACAATTAAATCCAAAATTAATTAAACCTCAAAATTAATTTAAAAATTAATTAACCCCCCAATTAAATCCAAAGTCCCATGGGGTAAAAAACGGCCGGACTGAGCGCACAGCTGACCGCAAAATAGGTCAAGATCAACTTCGCATCTTCAAAGGCAAAAAAAAAAAAAAAAATACTCAGTCTCCCCTCAAGCAAAGAGAATGAGTCTACCCTCATGTATTGAAAACGTGATTTGAGCAAACGGACGAGAAAGAGAGAGAGAGAGAGAGAGAGAGAGAGAGAGAGAGAGAGAGAGAGAGAGAGAGAGAGGAAAAGAATTCATTCCTCCCCTCCCCCACGTGCAATACCTCCCCCCACCTCCAAGGTCTGCCGAAGCACACAGAAAAACGCAGAGCACAAAACTTTGGAGACACGTCCCTTCTCCTGTCGTCAAGAAAAAAAAAAAAAAAAAATTGCCTAGTAAGCTTACAGCAACAGCTTCCCCCTTCACATACATGCACATATGCATCCAAATAAAACACGTATGTGTGTAATAAAAAAAAAAAAAAAAAAACAGTTTTAAAAATCCAAAGAAATATACACGCACTTACGTAAGAAATGCTTATTCACAGTAACTCAACAAATGTAAAATAAATTACCACCTAATTATGAAAGTCCCCGGAGATAATACAATAATAAAATACTCCCTTTATTAAACCCTAAACGCCAATGCAAACTGCTGATTGGTATATAATAAAAAAAAAAACATAAGGCACGCCCAAAATTCAAGTGCGCTGCCTATATGATGGAGCAGAATGCAAGAAACTCCGCCCAAACTAAAGATGTCACTGACACGTCACTCAGGGTAAGATGTCACTACAGCCACTGCCCAAAAATTTGTTGCGGTGTAATAAAAAAACAATCCAATCTGACATTAAAATTAACTATAAAAAATTATAACACTTACGTATGCCTCTGCTTGACTATGCGAGAATCCTCTCTCCAAAGAAAGAGAGAGAGAGAGAGAGAGAGAAAAAAACACTTGCGTGTTTTTGCGTGTTTTACCACACACAAGTGGTCAAGATACCACAATTCAACACACATTATACTACCCAGACATTCCCCAATAAGAACTAACGCCCAGAAATCTCTATTAACACATTAAAACCTTGCGCCCATGACGCATCATTAAACACAAACAGTGACTCGCTCTCGAGAAAGACTGATTCATGTGTGTCTCACACCAGCTAACTAACCTGAATCGCTGAACCATCAAAGTCCTATTCTAAGGTGCCAGTACCAGTATTACTAATGTGTCTTCAGAAGCATAACCTATTTATTTATCTACTTAACCATCTATTCATGTCTAACACCACTGCCAATCACTGTTAATGACCTTATCCCCAGGTCAAATAGGGTCATATCCTATTGCTCTAGCTGTTTTAAGAACAGAATCAATCATCTTACTTTCCTAAGATTTTCTGGTCAGCAAATTCCTTCTCCCTCGTCGACTTCTCTCACTGAACCTATTCTTAAACAAAGGGCTACTGGGATTAAATACTGATATACATAACTAGACTTTATTTGTAAATTTAACAAAAGTAATTCAGCAAAAGCTAGGCTTATGAAATGGAGTGAATTCCACCACCTATAAATGGAAATCATCGCTAGAGGAAATTCTAATTTACAAATATTCATATTAACAATTCTAGACCAACCAATACTAACGACTAACACCCTGGTCACCAGAGTAAAAAGGTTATAATTATTCTAGACCACAATAAATGTCATATAGTATCAAAATAAACACCACTTCCAAAATATTCGTCCTCACAGGACGAACCCAGAATTCCTGTTAAGTGAAACATATCATAATATTAAAACCTGAAATGGTGTTAAATGACATTAACATTCTAAACAGAAAAATGTACAATGGAGAACAAGTTGGGAAAATGCATAATGGAGACAGAGGAATTTCACTACAGCACAACTGGGTATTTCCACATAATGTCTGGAAAAGATATAAGTGTTCAAGAGTTATGGTACACACTTCTTTGGCGACAAATAACAGCTTTTCCCTTCAACACTACACCACTAACAAATCGGACCAAGCCACAAAATGTAGTTCCCCAAGAAGCACCTCTTCCTCTGATAATATACCATTAGAGAGTGCAACACGCATACGCACTCACACTGTCTCCGTGCACCTAAATCCTGATCACGAGCAGGAAAGCACAGATGCATGCTTCAGATACCTCGCCGCATCTAACCGTGTAAACCTCAAACATCGACACAACCGCACCTGCAGTGGATGTGCCCCTGCCAGGCCAGCACATAGTTCGTCAATGTCATCACAGACGTAAAATATATATGCATATATATGTACACTGTATGTATATATATATATATATATATATATATATATATATATATATATATATATATATATATATATATATATATATATATATTATATATATATATATATATATATATATATATATATATATATATATATATATATATATATATATATATATATATATATATATATATATATATATATATATATATATATATATATATATATATATATATATATATATATATATATATATATATATTTATATAAACGTATATATATATATTTTGACTATTTATTAAATCAGTCAAATGATTCATATACAATCACACTGTCGAAGGCGTTCACAAACGTTGTCTTTAATATCAATTCATTTCATGGGAATGGCAGTACTTTCAGACGTAATATATTTTCAATAGATCGAGGGCGATTAATGTATACCTTGACTTGAGATATCCCCAGAGAAAAAATTTTTCAGGTGATAATAAGTCCACCGTCCCGCAATGAGATCGAACACTGACCAGGGAACATCTTCTGATTCCTCGTCCGTCGCTGGTTCGACCCCACGGGACGGTGGACTTATTATCAAACCAAAATTCCATATCGGTAACATATATGAAAAATATATTACTTGAGTCTCTAGAGTGAATTGGATATTAAAGTCACGTTTGTAGCTTTTCGAAGATTATATATATACCGATATATATATATATATATATATATATATATATGCATATAGGGTATATATATATAAAGAAATATAAACAATATATATATATATATATTATATGAAATAAATATTATGTGTGTGTGACCTGCCACCCATGTCTGTCCCCACCTTCATTGTGGCCTCCTCTACTATAGGAGAGGATTACGTGTTCAATTCCTTTTGTCTGTTTGCCCCTATGTCTATTAGCAGCAACAGTTGATTAGATTTCAGTGAGGATCCCAGCCTGGATTTTGCACCAGGAAACGATTACTTTGTAAGAATCAGATCCTACTTCTAATGGCTTTAGTATTTCAGCCTTTCCTTGTACAGCCTTATATTTGTACTTTGCCGCACGCCTGCGTACACACACACACACACACACACACACATAGACGAATGCATGACCACGCACACTTATTTTCACTACAAGCCTTTTCTAGCCATGGAGGTAGAGAGGCCACTGAGGCAAGTTGCACAATATCATAGTCTGATGTTGCACATTTTTGCTTCAAAATTTCGTGCATACATATTGTGTAAGAATCATTCAATATACAACAATGTTGATCATCTAGAACCCACCCACCATAACTTTATACCTGACAACAAGGACAAGGGACTAGCAATCTCATCCTCTGTGTTGAAACAGGATTCGAAACATAAGAATAATATCTGCTGTGATGGGAGAGCTCGATAACGTCATTTCTGTCCTCTATCATAGGTGAATGAAATGTCCGTGCCAACTGAAGCCACCGCCGCATCTAAGAAAACGATTGTCAGCTGAGGCGAAGTCATTTTGTGGCACTGACAAGTGCAGCAAACAATTAGCATTCAGTGTCGCTGCCTACTGATGAGTACCAGGACAGCTGTTTGTATGAGCCAAAAACTTTGACATTCCAGATATGAAGTGAGGGATGGCTTTGTGAATTTGACAGGTTCCTTTTGCTTAGTGTTAAATGCTAGTTGCTATTTAAGGTAAACATTAGATAAACAGAACCCCTAAGAAATAAAGGACCAAAGGAGAAATATAAAAGTCAAACACTAACAGCAACAAGCACACTGTCACATTCACTAGTACTAAGAGGAATTTGTATTTAGTCACCTTCACGTGATTGTAAGTTATTTATTCCAGTATGTATTTTCGCTGATTTTTCCAGCCCATTTCTTAAAACCGATTCACATCTCTACAAAAGAACTGAGACAAGGCAATAAATCTAGAGTAATTATAAATTTTAGAGTAACAATACATTATTAGAAGACTTAGTGAAGTATTAAAAAAATATTCACTATTAGTATGCTTAACTAATTTGAGTTCATATAAAGTGGACATAACTAGATAATAACTTTTGCATGATATTTGTTAATGAAATGCTCATAAAAATGGACGTGAGAGAGAGAGAGAGAGAGAGAGAGAGAGAGAGAGAGAGAGAGAGAGAGAGAGAGAGAGAGAGAGAGAGAGAGAGAAATTGATTTACTTATAAAAAAATTAAGCCTGAAACTTATCTTTTATGGAAAGTGATTGTGGAAGGAGGGGGCTGTTTTGTGCATCCCTCGACACCCCTTCGAAGTGGGAAGGGAGGTCACTGCCGCTCTATGGAAAAGGAGGCGGCAAAGGAATGACAACTTGACGCCGTGTTCATCAGCTGACTCTTTTTCCTCGTTGACTTGGTGAAGGCACGGGTGATGCTGCCTCCTTTCCTGTCTTCGTGACGTTATGAGCGACGCTGCCTGCCTCTTACGTGACGACGATGAGAGATGTTTCCTGTCCCTCAGGACAATGTCGATGTTCGAATTGGCTGGAAATATCTCGCGAACATAATTTAAAAAGATACCTCCTCAAAAATACGTCATGCAGTATAAAGGTGTAGCAAAACATTGAAATAGGTTATTGGAGTGAATGCCATTCGTTACACGAAAAAAGAAAGATGGTAATTTCGGGTATTGTGTAAACAAAATTCCGTTGCCTCTTTTGCCACAAAAAAAATATTTCCTAAGCTGTGCACACCACGGCTAAACTAGGATGCCATTTTGTGACTCTTCACTGGCGTACATAGTAGTCATTTATCTGTGTCAATAGCCTCCTTGAGTGAACCCCCATTGTTCTTCGAGAGCCTGACTTACTGTGCTGCAGTAGAGCAGTCTCCATTAAATGGCGAAAACAGGTCAAAATTTACCGAACAGTCCAAGCCAAACATCGCATTCCAGACAGTAAGGAGTCGTCGTGTAATAATTATAAACGAATCAGCACCACCAAAAAGTGCTACTGTCAAATCAGTCAATAATTCCAGTAAAAGCTTTTCACCATTAAATGATCAGGAAATGAATGGTGCAATCACATTAAGTAACGCGTTCCATTCACGCACTGAACTCCAC
Source organism: Macrobrachium rosenbergii (assembly GCF_040412425.1). Classification (NCBI taxonomy): domain Eukaryota; kingdom Metazoa; phylum Arthropoda; class Malacostraca; order Decapoda; family Palaemonidae; genus Macrobrachium; species Macrobrachium rosenbergii. The sequence goes on from NC_089753.1 coordinate 61,914,162, forward strand.
ACATCTTATATTCAACTAATAAATGTCTCTTTGCGTTGTAAATAAAACATTAATAATGAACGTTAAAAATCCCATAACTGAGACTGAAACTAAAAGACATAAAATAACCCTCAGAAAACTGCAGCAATAATAACGATGTATCGATCACAGTAACATAAAAAATAACTGTTATTGACAACGGTAATTAAATTACTGCATGGACGATAACAAGAGCAGTAAGTATTAATAAAACTGAGAATGATAAAAATTGCAGTGATTTCGATCATGGATGGGACAAAAAGGCAGAAAGAGAGAAAAGAACAAAACAAAATGCATCTGGAACATGACAAAAAGTAATCTAATTTTCCACTCAAAAAGCAAAGAGACTTGGTAACAGCATTTGGTGCTGGGCTGGAAAGTTCATTTCTGAATTAAATTGCAATAACTTTTCACAAAGTCCTCATAGATAAAGAGATTCTCTCTTCACTGAGCACAACAAACTCTGAACACCGTATCTAAAGTAAATCAATTGTGACTGAATAGGGTGTTACGTCGCAAATAATCAAAACTATTACTATTGTCATAAGCTAATTAGTGGGAAATTTTATGAAATGAATCTTTTTTTATTTGGTTTAATATAATTTTTAGTTTTCTGTAAAAAGAAAACTATCGAGATGACTATTTGTCTGTCCCCCAACCCCGCACTTTTTCTGTCCGCCCCAAGATCTTAAAAACTACTGAGGCTAGAGGTCTGCAAATTGGTGTGTTGATCATCCACTCCCCAGTTATCAAAAATACCAAATTGCAGCCCTGTAGCTTCAGTAGTTTATTTTATTGAAGGTTAAAGTTAGCCATGATCCTGCGTCTGGCACCGCTGTAGGTGCCACACTGCTATAGGTGTTAACAACGACGGCCACCACCGGACTGTGGCTGAACATTTAATGGGCCGCGGCTGAGAGTTTCCTGGGCCATGGCTGGGAGTTTCATACAGCATTATATACCGTACAAAAAACTCGACTCCTCCAAAGGAACTTCGGTGCGTTCTTTATTTAATATTATTACACTCAAACCAGGCTTCACAACCAACTGAAAGTAAATTATTTACTTAAAACGAATGTAAAGTTATTCAGAAGCTGATTTAAAAATCTTATGTAACAGAAAAAATCCGATTTAGAGAAGTTGAGCTTCAGTTATGAAAGTAAAGCATCCTTAGAATACTAATTATGTTATATTTTTAAAGATAAAAGGCTGGCTATTAAATGACATGAAAAGTTATAGATAAGTTCTACGTGTCGAAAGACCTGGTAGTTATAATTCTAATTAGCCTGTTAGTTTTGTTATCATTGTTTAAGGGTATTAATGAGGATAGCTCCTTTAGTTATCCATGTTTGCAAATCGAAAGATTATGAAGTTGTGCTCGAAGTTTGCAAGAAATAGTTGAACCACTACAAGGTATAAATATACACTTTTTGTGTCCAATGTATTTTATCATTGTTATTATTATTATTTTTTTGTTATAATAGTCGTTCTTAATCCATCAAAGTTATATAGGACATGTTGCAAATTTCAGGCATTTCTTTTAGAGTATTGTTGAATTCATAACTGAGATTTTGACAGATTACTTAGCTTTCTGTTAGTATACTAATGTAAAGGGCTAGTGGGTCATGGGTGTAATTTCAGAAGTCCTCAATCATGACTCTTTTTTCAGATCTTCAGACTCTGTACACTCCATAGACTCTAGCCAGTTGATACAAGCTCAGGCCTTCTTGAAGGACCAGTCAAACCAGGTTTGACCAGCAGCTTTGGGAAGACTGCGCCGTTGCTGACCCCTATTTTTGGGCCGCGCTAATAAGCTACAACTAAGGCTGTCCTGACTTCAGTGAGGTCTCCGCTTTTTCGGGTCTCCAGAGCATGGAAGGCATCCTCTCTTTTTCGTAGCATGGGTTTAGATAGGATCAGGGCCTTCTCTTGGGGCACTGTGTTACCTGTCGAAGATAGCCTCCATTTCATCCACCCATCGTGTAGGATCCGTGTCGTCCCATTTTGGGATGAGCGAGTTGATGGTGGGATGACATTGCGTGCTGGCATGGGTGGATGAGGAGGAGTGTTGGCTTGATGCTGAGCTAAGTCTAATGCATGCTGACACTTTTTCTTTCTCCTGGCACTTATTTTCCTTCTCTTGTCTCAGCTCTTCCCGTGCTAGCTCATGCTCTTGGTCTTCTTTTTCCTTCTCTCGTCTCACCCTCTCCAACAGCAATTCATCTCCCTCTTCATTTTCTTTCGTTACTCTCTCCTCAGCTTCCTGTCTCTATCATCAACCTCTCAACCTCCTTTTTAGCGGCTGCTACATATGCTCGCAGCTCTGCTCCCTCATGGCCTAGGCGCTCTCAATGTGTTATGGTGGTGTCTACCTCAACATCGCTCATTTTACTGGTGTTCTAGAAGACAGAGGCTAAACTACCCTCAGAGGCTCGTAAGGGTGTGTTGGCCAAGCAAGCAATTGCACAGAAGGGAAAGGATACTCTGGTCTGTGCAGAGTATATGTAAGTAAAGGTAAAAGGTGGCACTGTGGAGAATTACACAGTATGGCTGTGCCACTGTGGGAGGTGGCATTGGGTGTGCCTTACAGAAGGTCACACAGTAGATAATTTGGTAAATGGGCACGTAGCGCTGGCTGTTCCAAGGAACACAATAATTGAATGGGACTGTGAGGAACTAAGCAGTCATGGGTGCCCCTGTGAAAAGGGACAACTGGGTACATGGCTGTTCAGGGAGAACAGGTGCAAGGCTATTCCGAAGAATGCTAAGTGCAAGGCTAGTTCCGAAGAACATGGTAATTAAATGGGACTGTGGGGAACTACACAGTCAAGGGTGCCTCTGTGAGAAGGTGACAACTAGGTACATGACTGTTCAGGGGGACAAGGTGATTAATGGGATTAATGGGTTTGTAATATCCCAAGGCTACAATGCTCATTTTACACTTGCAAAGGACTGACTTGCAATAATGAAACTGATAAAGTTAAATAAATGGAAAACTGCTTCTCATTAAAATGGTTTACACATTTATGTTAGAGAAAGGTGAAGTAAGGTAAAAATGTTGAAAATTTTCCTCTCGAAAAGTTAAATGATTTGCGAATGTTATTAAAATAAAACTGAAGACATTACGTCATTTAGAATGGATTTTTGCAGTAAGGCTTCTGTCCACAGCTAAAGAAGAGGACTAAGAAAATAGAATTTATGAACTGCTTCCCTCAGAAGTTTAAATGAATTGGTATGAAACGTTTGAATTAATTCCTACCCAAAATGTTAACAGGCACATCCCCTAAGATAAAAAGATAAGAAAATCATGAACAATTTGAATAACGATTACGCGCATAATTTAGCCTACTGTCTACCTAAATCATAGAAAATGTTTCGAATGATGCAATCATAGGTAAAGAAAATGTTTTGAGCGAACACGTTAGGCTAAAACTTGTTTCTCTGTGAGAGGTAAAAATAGTTCTTAATAATGGGTACATGTGGGTAGGATTCGTAACTTCACAAATTCA
>NC_089753.1:61925188-62010188 GCF_040412425.1 Macrobrachium rosenbergii
ACAGATTTGTATGTACTGTATAATCAGCAATAGACTTTATCCTTCTCATGGTCAGGTCGGCAACGTGAACTCGTTCTGATAATTGGATGCCTGTTCGAATCCTGCTATCGGACATCAGAATTACTTCATATTCTTGCTTTTGGATCTAAAGCTCTGTACTGACAAGCTTACCCAAAAGTGTGAAGAATTCGAAGATTTAAAAGGCATTGTGGTTATTACAATTACATACGATTATATCTGGTAAAATGTGACCAGTAGATTTTATAAATATATTTCAGTCAAAAACGGAATGAAACCGATTGTCAACTTGGATACATTTTATATTACTTTTTGTAAGTAAAATTAACGCTGGCTATATTTGCTATATTTTCTGTATGAATGGTCAAGGTTTACCGATCCGGTTTTACAACTTTCTGAATTGGACTTTGTTAGGTTTTCTCCGTCATCTTGTATTTCTTACCGCAAGATTTCTGTTGTTAGTTCTGATGTCTTTCAAGAGAAAATAACAGAAAGGAAAAAGTAAGCCAAATATCACATCATTCATCACCAAAATGTATATTTAAAAAGCCAATGTTTTTCCAAAATGTGCACAATACACGTGTATGTTAAGGGGAGGCTTAGAGAAAAGGAAATAGAATGGAGATAATATAGTCCCTCCGTGTACTTGTTTAGAAAAACAATTAAAGATAACCGTTAATGTGCTCGATTTTTTTTTATATTATTGGACGCATCCAAGCCTCACCTCCTCTCCCATGTTCCTTGTAATAAAGACAAATTAAATACTTTTCATGCTCATCTATGGTCGCAGATAATTGAGAGTGGTAGCAAGTGAATCCTCAAAGACCTCTTCGAGATTCAATCCAGCTGATCTGTCGGTAGACTGGTTTGAATAATTTTTCCCCGAAGAAGTCAAAGTCGGTTTAGTATCTTTATGAACAAACAGGAAAAATGGTGGCGAAGTTTTCTTATTTTCACCTTAACTGTTTTCTTTTCTTATTTTTGTTTTATTAGTTTAATTATATATTTTCCCACACTGGCTGCTTTCACTTTTATTTGTAGTCTGGGCTTGGGCTTGCAGCATTTTGCTCTATAACTTAACTAGGGTTGCAGCTCTCTCTCTCTCTCTCTCTCTCTCTCTCTCTCTCTCTCTCTCTCTCTCATGCTGGAACCACTTGTACTTCCAGTTGCCAAAAACGTTTTTTAGTTCATATAGTCAACCATTTAGAACAAACTAGAGCCCATTTCTCTTGGAAACTTGGACGCTTTGCTCAAATCCAAGGACATTCCTCAAAAAGCTCAGAAACCTTATTGGTTCTGTCCCACTTTATTAATAGCAGAAATTGTCAAACATTTACATAGCAAAGATTCTCTTCTCTCTCTCTCTCTCTCTCTCTCTCTCTCTCTCTCTCTCTCTCTCTCTCTCTCTCCACCGATGACGACTCCTAGTTGCTTTCGTTAACAACAGGGGAAAGTGTGAAAGTCGTTTTTGTTATTACCAAACGGTGTCGTATCCTCGTCTAACGTCAACAGATGGATATGCAGAAGCTGACTTCGTTTACGGTACTCACTTGTTAACAGCTTATATATAGTCGTTTTTTGCATTTTACCGAAAGAAACAAGTAGGGGATATAAAGGCGGCCAACTGTCAACTTAACGGTATCCGTAAACCCACTCTTAAAGAAACTCAGAATACCGGATCCACAGGGAAATGTCCTGAATAAGTGTTTTGATCACTCGGTTTTTTTTCTCATTTGGGTTACTACTAATTCAAAAACAATTTGTTCGTGAAATATATTTTTCCAGGCTACAATGGATCATTTTAACCTGTACGCTTTATGTGAATATCATGTGCAGGCATGGATAATGCATTAGATGTTGTCCTGCTCTTGCGAAACGTCTTCTGCGAGCAATCTTATGCGATATCTACGTCTTTCTGCCTAATGAAAAACTAAACTGCGATAATAACAAGGGATTTGATAAACCATGTTAGGATTACTTTCAGAATTATCTATAATAATTTTTAAATCGTATTTTCTTTTATTGCATTGGGTTTTTCGTACAGCTCAAAAAAAGTAAAAATTGCCTGAAAAATATATGACTTTCATTTTAATATCAACTTTAACATTCGAACAGTCAAAAAAAGGATTTGGTAATTATATATGAAAGGAAAGAGAACCTAAAAAAAAAAAAAAACAGGATACATTAAAGTACGGTTCGACACATCAGTGAATTTGTGAGAACTTAACCTTGGGTATTTTGGAATATATTTGCTGGACGCCACAACCTTTCTTTCAGGTGTATTGTGAAAGGATTTCCGTCGATTTTTTTATCTACTATTCCCCTGTGTGATAAATGAAATTATTCATTCACGTCAAATACTGTTTTCTTTTGCCTCTCTAAGTATATTGCATTGGAAGGATAATTGTTATACATTCTTGCGTAAATTTACATGTTGTTCAAGACAAAATGACTTTGATAGATTATTTATTGTTGCTGACGAAAATTTACCAAAATCATAGCTGCTTCTTTGACAACGGTTTAGAATCAATAACCAAGTAAGTGTGCTTTATGGGAGTAAGATTGACCTCCAACAAAACTAAGTTTTACTGAATGTCTTACTATGATCAGCCAGTAATCTGTAACAGTATTTAACGATTGGAATATTTTATGCTTAAAGTTTTCTTTCACGACTTATGGCCGTAACTGAAAAATATTTCGTCAAATATTGTCATAAAACTTGGTATTTTATGTGTTTGTTCCTGTTTGTAGAAAGATGATATGAGAGACATAAACCTCTCGGTTTTCGTTTTACCATTGTCTGAACAGTGTTCTGCTGTTTTAGATATCTGCTACCACCAGTCGTCTTCATATTTCGCTTTGTATTTTGGAAGTGCCCCCTCCCCTCTGATTGGTGTTTAAATTTATAAATATCCTGAAAAACCAACTTTCAAAAATTATGTTTCGATGGAGAACTTCTAATATGTTCCCATTTCATGCCCCTCCCTCTCGAATCAATCTATCCCGTTCGCTGAGTTTCGGCCCAGCATCTGGGTTTTGCCAAAATGCTGTTGATGTACCACGGTCTCAGACTTCTCAGCGTGGAAACTCTCGCCACTGACCAACCCTTTTGTAATGCAGCCTCCGTGCTCACTGGGCTCCTCCAGAAATTATTGTCTAATCTATTCCCCTTATCAGAAGCTACCACTTTTAACATGCTATAATTAGTGGACGGTTCAGATAAAGTTCTTTAGTCTTGCAAAATACTTAGTGAATAATTAATCCAGATCTTGTTTTTTTTTTTAATGGCATTTTTTCACAGCTATTAAAGTTCTCTTAGCGTTTATAATTATAACTCGCCAAGTCCCTTTATTTTACTTGTCTCAACAAACTGCATCCGAAGAAAGTAACAGCTTCTTGACATAAACTGGCTATTAATGGCGAGCTTGATTTTTCAAACTGCTGATATTTTAAACTATAAAAAACTCTTTCAAATCACTGCTGAGACTGTTATCAAGAAGATGGAAGTTGCTTGGGTTCCAGTGGCTGAGGATTTAAAAGCCCTCGAAACTTGAACTAAATATTTTAGTTTGTTTGCTGAAGTATTATTCGACAATCTGCAATTCTATTTGGTATAAAGTAACCTAAATCTTTTAATAGAAGGCTCTTTTCCTTGGCTAGTCTACAACTTAGGATGTTTGTTTAGTTAACTATGTCTGAAATGAGAAAATTAACTTAAAGTCTAGATAACTATAAATTAACAAAGGATGCTCCTTAACGTTCTTGCCAGTAGTGTTATTTAAATTATAAACATTAACGAGGTTTAGTTGAACAAACGAAGCAAGAGAACAAAAAATGTTCCAACGAATTTCGCAATCACGTAACTCTCCAAAGCCGAACGTTCGTCAGATTTCCTTGTTCATTGATGGTATAATAGTAACAACTGCAAGACGAAACAAAGCAGTAAGGGAAAGAGGCACAGTGGAAAAAAAAATAAAATTCATGATTTTAAATGCAAAACGTTTCATGGCCATTATCTCAGAAGAAAAAAAAAGCTTAGACGAAAAAGATTGGGAATGCCTTTCATTCACTCCCACGAAATAATGCGGTGTCAGGGGAGAGGGTGCGCATTCACCCTTGGTGTTCTTGGAGGGAAAATTCCCACATGCATAACATTTTCCCTTACATTAAAGTGCAGTCATTTAGCAATTAATTTTATTATTATTATTGCCGATTTTGTTTGTTAAATTTTATGACTATTTACCTGCTACAAATGAAATCATGCAATCGTTACCGAATTATACTTTTAGTTGTAAATCAAATGCACACATAAATAAAGCAGAAGGGAGAAAGTTCGCTCTCCATTTTAATTATGTGGGTATCTCCTGCTCTCTCTCTCTCTCTCTCTCTCTCTCTCTCTCTCTCTCTCTCTCTCTCTCTCTCTCTCTCTATATATATATATATATATATATATATATATATATATATATATATATATATCTATCTATCTATCTATCTATCTATCTATCTATATATATATATATATATATATATATATATATATATATATATATATATGTATATATATATATATATATATATATATATATATATATATATATATATATATATATGTATATATTTATATATATATATATATATATATATATATATATATATATATATATATATACATATATATATATATATATATATATATATATATATATATATATATATATATATATATATATATATATATACAGTATATATATATATATATATATATATATATATATATATATATATATATATATATATATATATATATATATACATATATATATATATATATATATATATATATATATATATATATATATATTATGCCCCAAAACCAAGATCAGATAGGGTCATAATCTCTTTCTACATCTGTTTTAAGAACGATGTCATATCATGTTATGTCTTTAAGATTCTCTGGTAGCAATAGCCAGTATTGGGTCAGCACATTCTTTCTCTCTCGTCGACTTCTCTCACTGTATCTATCATCAAGCAAAGGCTTACTGGAATAAAACGCCGAGATACAAAACTAGACTTTATTTGCAAATTTAACGAAAGCATTTCAGCAAAAGCTACAGTCATGAAATGGAGATTCTGACACCCCACAAACATGGAAGTCATAACTAGAGAAAACTCAGACTCACAATCAATCGAAATAATGATTCCAGACCAGCCAATACTGGTGACTAAAACCCTGGTCACCAAACAAAATAAATAGGTCATGATTACTCTAGACCAAAATAAATGCTGTATAGTATGTTAAAAGAACACCACTTCCAATATATTTGTCCTCACAGGACTGAACTAGAATTCCTGTTAAAAGAAACGTAGCATAATTATATTAAAACCTGAAATGGTACACACAAAGAAGTAAACATTTAAAACAGAAAAATGCATAATAAAGAACAGAGAGGGTTTCACTGCAACGTAAAATGGGTATTCCACAGAATGTCTGCAAAAAATATAAGTGTTAATGAGTTATCTTACTCACATTCTATGGCCCATTTGGGAAGCTGCCCTCCAAGTGGCTGTTCTTATTCACTAACACAGCTCAAACGAGTGATCACACCAGCCCCAAATCAAAGTGAATACCCAGTGTATGGTTCCTCTATAATATACACATTAGAGAGTACACACTCACTTAATAACCCCTCCCTTGAAGCGTGACTTCATCGTCGGGTTCGGTGTTCGAAGAACTTCGCCTTCTGAATCCATAGATATCACAAAGCTTCCAACAATCTGTCACGTTGTCCCCATGCATCTTGGCCATGGTCGGAAGGCACAAAATGAACACGTCAGATACCCGCTATATCTAAACGTGCAATATACCAATGTCAGCATAAAGGCCACTGCACTGGACACACCTTTTCCAAAGGCCAGCAATTAGTCAGCCAAATCCTTAATAGGAGCTCGGCCCACCTACCACTCGGCGTCCCCGCTCAGGTATGACAAATATCCATAACGAAAGTTCAGTAGGGGCCAGCTCAAAAATCATAGCAAACAATATGCACTAGATGTAAAGCTTCCTTGTCTCATATGCACGGCTGTTATTCCAATAAACAGTTCATTGTAGAATACACCTCTTCACATCTTGCGTTCTTGACGATCCAAATATTCTGGACGGCTTGCGACTGCACAAACCCATGTTTCTCTTCACATCTTGAATTCTTCACAGTCCAAATATCCTGAACGGCTTGCGACTGCACAAGCCCATGTTGAATGTGGGACCCACGAATCCTTTGAGCCAAACAGATGTCTCCTAGGAACGACGGCGACTTGTAGACGTCCTGCCTGACATCTCTCCAAAAAACCATGGATCCTCTCATGAAGGCGCAGGCGTAGAAACCTGCAGGTGTAACATAGATGGCCCCCATATCCAACCTGTATTTGTTGAGGCTCAAAGAACTTCCATAAGGTGCTGCTGCGAGGAAGTGGTGTATAATGTAAGTTGGTCATGTCGACAGTCAACCCAAAAGGTACATAGTCTCCTCACTATCCCATACTATTACTGACCCATTAAAACCACCAAAGAAAGGTCGTGTGATAAAACTATGAAACAACTTCAAGTTACTGAAGGGAACTTCCACAGGCAACCCCTATCATAATCTTCTTGTATAATAACACAGGGGCCTAACTTCACTATGGAATTAGTCCATGCCACGACTCCCAAAGTCATGAGGATATGAAATTTCAGGACGGAAAACAAAATAAAGAACCTAACAGTTACCAGATCTCGAAACGGGGGAAAAAAAAGAAACCCTTATATCTATAACACCCTATGGTATTTTGCACCTAATTTTAACTAAGTATTGCAACACGTAAAAGCAAAAACTGAACTCGGACAATTAAAGATTTGTATAACTCTAGGGACCAATACCCTCCCCAGTTAAAAAAAAAACTACAAGTCACACCCCTTTAAACCCCATTAAAAACAAAAGAAAGAGAGGGAAAACAAACAAACAAACAAACAAACAAAAATCAGAAACAGAGTACAACACAGGAATTACCCATAAGATTTCCATTAACCTGTGTTTAATTTTAGATATGGTCAATGTAGACACTCCCGTGTTTTCATCTAGAACAACAAATCTATTCACCTTCTTTACTTCTACAACCCAAAAAGGACCTACAAATTCAGGACCCAGCTTATAGTTCAATTGATTCCTGATAATTATTTTCAGAAAAACCCTACCTCCCACAGCAACTTTAACTCTATCCTGCTTTGCATTGCTCCTATCAACCATATCCCGAGTTTTCAATTCAAGATTCTTTGCAAGACACGCATATCTATCTTTTACAGTGGAGACAAGCGTCCTTACAGTATCATCCCCTGATGGAATAGGTAAGAAATCGAACACACCCTGCACTGGGCAACGAAACAACACTTCATTGGGAGACATTCCAATGGTATCACTAACCATAGAATTGATGCTATGCTGCACCTGTGGAATATATCAATCCTAATTTACATCATTGACCCCATAGTCATTCTGAGAGCCTCAATTACATTTGTATTGGCCCGCTCGCACAGCCCATTAGCTCTCACTGTACCTATCTTCAAACAAAGGCCTACTGAAATAAAGCTCAGAGATACAAAAGTAGACTTTATTTGCAAATTTAAAAAGCATTTCAACAAAAGCTACAGTCAAGAAATGAAGTTTATGACACTCCACAAACATGGAAGTCATAACTAGAGAAAACTCAGACTCACAATCAATTGAATTAATAATTCTAGACCAGCCAATACTAGTGACTAACACCCTGGCCACCAAACAAAATAAATAGGTCATGATCACTCTAGACCAAAATAAATGTCATATAGTATGTTAAAAGAACACCACTTCCAATATATTCGTCCTCACAGGACTGAACCAGAATTCCTGCTAAAAGAAACATAACATTTATTAAAACCTGAAGTGGTACATAAAGAAATAAACTTTTAAAACAGAAAATGCATAATAAAGAACAAAGGGGTTTCATTAAAATGTAAAATGGGTATTCCACATAATGTCTCAAAAAGATATGTGTTAATGAGTTATCTTACTCACATTCTATGGCCCAATGGGAAGCCGCCCCTACAAGTGGCTGTTCTTATTCACTAACACAGCTCAAACGAGTGATCACACCAACCCCAAATCAAAGTGAATACCCAATGTATGTTTCCTCTATAATATACACATTATAGAGCGCACATATGCACACACTCACTTAATAACCCCAACCTTGAAGCGTAACATAAACCCGGAAAATACCAACGTCAACGTAAAGGCCACCTTCAGCGAACACATCTTGTCTAAAGACCAGCAATGAGTCAGCCAAATCCTTAATAAATAAATAAAATAAATATATATATATATATATATATATATATATATATATATATATATATTATATATGTATATATATATATATATATATATATATATATATATATATATATATATATATTATATATATATATATATATATATATATATATATATATATATATATATATATATATATATATATATATATGTATATATATATATATATATATATATATATATATATATATATATATATATATATATATATATATATATATATATATATATATATATATATATATATATATATATATATATATATATATATATATATATATATATATATATATATATATATATATATATATATATATATATATATATATATATATATATATATATATATATATATATATATATATATATATATATATATATATATATATATATATATATATATATATATATATATATATATATATATATATATATATATATATTCACACACATATTATATACAGGTTGCGGCATAAGTAACGCTTTGTTTAAATGTAACAAAATTAAAGCCTTTTGATTATCCTTTATTTTTTCGAACATGAATGTATTGCCACAGGGTAATAGATTAATATAATATATTAAAAAAATTAATATAATGCTTATTCGGTTTTAATAATATTTAATACAAATGAAATCAAACCAAATTTAAGGAAAAAAATAAACGTTACAAAAGATATAAAGTTTTAGAATTTAGTCCTTTATTTGAGATGTTCAAAATGTTCCCCTCCATGTTCCATAGAATTCTGAACTCTTCCAGCAACACTTTTACAAACTTTTTGACACATTTCAATGGTAATTTCATGAAATTTATCTGAAATTGTATTCTTTAATTCTGGAATTGTTTTCGGCTTAAGATTGTAAACCTGATCTTTCAACACACGCTACAAAAAAAAGTCAGGTGGTGTTAGGTCTGGTGAACGTGATGGCCATTCAAATGGTCCTCTTCGTCCTATCCATCTACCTTCAAAATTTAATTTAACCATTCCCTAACTCTTATCCCATAATGGGGAGGTGCTCCATCCCGTTGAAAATAAATATCATTTTGATTTTCAACTCTTGGCCAAAATTCCGTTTGTAGCATATGCAAATGATTATCTTGATTCACAGTACTTTCAAAAAATATCGGCCCTATTAATCCCATGCAGGAAATGGCGGCACAAACTGTTACTCCTGGTAAATTAATATCCTTTTCCAAAATGACATGAGGATTATCATTGCTCCAATACACAATTATGGTGATTGATATGTCCATTTGACTTAAAGGTTGCTTCATCTGACCACCATATCTTGTCAAGGAAGGTTGCATCTTCATTAACTTTAGTCATAAAGATTTCACAAAATTGCAATCGTGTATCTTGATCTCCATCATGCAAACTTTGAAGCACACGTGGAATATAAGGTCTCATCTTTAGCTTCTTCAACATTCTGCGAACACTCCTATCACTAATTGCTAATTCTGCAGAAAGACGCCTACTGGATTTCTGAGGAGAGCGCAGCAACGATTCTTGTAGTTCATTGGACTTTTCTAAGCTTGTTGCAACAACTGGCCTACCCGCACTTTGAGCATCACTTACACTTTCTGTGGATTCAAATTTTCTAAACAAGCTTGTGATATTTCGGCTTTGCACCCTTGGGATGTTAAATTCAGCTGATAACAATCTTGCGGTTTCAGCACCATTTTCATTGTTTTGATAGTACAATTGAATTCCTTTTACTTCTGTTCCTTTGTTAATCTCATGGTTGTATAAAAATATCTGAAAAAAATTAAGATTTAGCAAATTAATTAAAGAAAATAATAAAGAAAAATATACATCATAAGATATAAAGTTAAAAAAGGGGTTACTTATCCAACATATATATATATATATATATATATATATATATATATATATATATATATATATATATATATATATATATATATATATATATATATATATATATATATATATATATATATATATATATATATATATATATATATATATATATATATATATATATATTGTTATAGAATTCAGGTCCTCTTCCATTTTACATAAAATCATCTATTGATAAAATAAAATAACCGTATAGGGGTAGTTTTTCAGCCGAGTGAGATATGAAATGTCACAGTCCTTTGTTTTTCCCCCTCTGTCAAATTCCATCTATTGTCTTGGCCCTTCCTTGAGCGAAGGTTTTTTCCTTGTTTTTCCAACTTTCGTGCTGGGGGAAATCCCTCTGTTTCAGATCATACCAGTAAAGACTAGAATATTCTGGCTCCTCAACCCAGTTCACGTAACCTGAGAGAGGTTGGACAATGCCCTGAGAAGAAAAAAAAAAAAAATAATTTAAGGAAATATATATATATATATATATATATATATATATATATATATATATATATATATATATATATATATATATATATATACAAGCAAAACTAGAATAAACTGGCTCCAACCCAGTTAAGGCATGTGACCTGAGAGAGGTTGGAGAATGACCTGAGAATGGAAAATTTGTATATATATATATATATATATATATATATATATATATATATATATATATATATATATATATATATATATATATATTGTCATATAATTCAAACCTTCTTCTATTTTACATAAAATCCTCTACTGATAAAATAACATAACTATAGTAAAAGGTGTATGGGGGGGTAGTTTTTCAGCTGAGTGAGACAGGAAATGCTTTAGTTCTTTGCTTCTCCCTCTGTCAAATTCCATATATTGTCTTGACTCTTCCTTGAGCGAAGGCTTTTTCTTTGTTTTCTCAACTTTGTACGGGGAAATTCCTCTGTTTCAGATCATACCAGTAAAGACTAGAATAAACTGGCTTACCAGCCCAGTTCACGTGACCTGGGTTAGAGAGAGGTTGGACAATGGCCTGAGAAGGGAAAATCCGGCAGAGATAAGCTACTAACCATGTGAGCCAGGCCCCCCTGAGCCTAAGTTGATACTGTGCCACTAACTACTACTACAGTGGAAATATCCATATGAAGGGCTAATTGGAAGTTATCTTTGCTTCTCACTATGAGAGCATATTATACGTCAAGCAGGTACGTGTCTGATAAGGGGTGTTTCACCCATTCTATATACTGTAATGCCCTCATCTTCGCATCTTAAAATTTTCTTTTCTTATGAATCTCGTACATCTGGCATTTTAGTGATTTAACGTCTTCTTGCATGATAAGTTACCTTTGCCAAATTTAATAAGTAAATTTAGGTGCCTCCTCCAGCCTTAGACTTTGTCCATTTCATGTTCATAAATCCAATAGCAAATAGCATATGCTGATGATTTCTTGCGAGTCAGTGCTAGAATCTGAGTTGACGAACATGTGTTCGGCTGACGACTGTGAGTAGAGTCAAATAGTGTCAGTGTGACAATTTTCCAGAGACAAAATCAGAATTTTTTCATTAAAGCACATGTCATATGGTTGTTTTACATTTTACATACTGTTAGGGTTCATGCAGGCATAATAGTAAAATTTAGTGCTGCATGTTCAAAACAAGCTGCCATTTTTGTTACACATTAAGATAGTGCCACATTCCACTATGTTATCTGTAAGAATTCAGCGAGTTAGTGCATGATGTTATTTTAGCATATTTAGGACTCTTTTCCTTGCATGTACTGAGGCATTTTGCATTATTATCTAGCCTTTGATAGATAATTAAGTGTTAATTAGTTGTGATATGTTCAGAACAGTTATAACAGCAAAGGAAGAGTGCACAATCTCCCTTTTATGCTAGCGAGTGAGGTTTTAGTAAGAGAAAACCAGCAGGTTGTGTCAAGTGTTTTCCGATTAATTTTCATCCCTTTTGGTAAAATTTTTGAGTCATTTGAACCCCTGTGGCCTCCAATTTGGTCATTGTTAGGAAGGGCACTCCCCACATGCCAGAAACTTCTCAGGAACTTTGCAGCGCTGGTTCGATTCGTGCCAACAAAAGTGAAAGTGGTGTATGCTCGTATGTTGGTGTAGCCTGAGAATGGAATCTTCCATCACCTCCCCTTAGCTTCTCCCACTCAGCCTAGCCGACCGCAATAAAAAAAAAGAATAAAAAATTTAGAACATCGTGGTTTTTTTTATTATTCTTTTAGAGTTATTGTTAGTAACTTACGACATGTAATTAGTTTATAAATTTGTCCATGCATCATTTACACAGAAGAATAGTCATG
Organism: Macrobrachium rosenbergii; assembly: GCF_040412425.1. Classification (NCBI taxonomy): domain Eukaryota; kingdom Metazoa; phylum Arthropoda; class Malacostraca; order Decapoda; family Palaemonidae; genus Macrobrachium; species Macrobrachium rosenbergii. Next base: position 61,937,791 of record NC_089753.1, read on the forward strand.
TATTTCATTTTATCTCACTATTAAAGAGGCGAGTTTTGCTCATTCATTAGGTTGATGGACCCGTGTATGTTCGTGTGTATAATTATTGCCTACCTGCTACTTCATCTCACCCATCGCTCAACTGATCTCGCTCGTGTGACCTATTGTTGTTATGAGATTGCACATGTACTTAGTCTATACCAGCGAACTGTCAAAATATTCATATCAATTGTATCTAAAGCCTTTTTAATCATTGAAACTGCTTTTTAACTACTAACTTCAAGAAAGATACCAGTAGCTTTAATTAGCATTTAACTATTTTCTTTCACTTAAAAAACGCAGCAGTTTTCTTATCCCATAGAGACAGGACAGCGATTATTTGATTAATAAATCTTACTTGGGACCATAAAACATCTCTTAATTAATTCCAAGCTCTGTTTTCTGTTCAAGAGAAAACCTTTTCATCTTCATGTAACTTTAAATTGTTAAATAATAAGCCACGTCTCTTTTAAATCCAAACTATTAAGAAGCATGTTTTATTAATTTTGATATTTATCAATTGCATCAGTGCAAGCCCACCTATACAAATATAAATATTGCATTATGCCTCATAGCCTAGGGCAAGCGAATGTAATTACTGCTTCAAGTAAGCAAACCCATTTAGAGTACTAGGCAACCATATTCTGGGCTTTTACGTCCTATATATCTACAGCAATTGCGCAATCCACAACCCATAACCTAAATCCTAAATCTCAAAGCACAAGAAACAACCTACCTTTAAAGTTAACACCATCATCCCTGCTCATCGAAGTCAACCTAGGCATGTCAGTTTTCATTTCCTACCCCTCTCTTTCATATCATAGCTCAAATTAAACCAAGGCTAAACGAAACTCATGTTCTACGAAAATACGGTTTTTATTCCCAAACTTAAAATGACAAAACAAAAGCAAAATTAAAGAAGAGAAGCTCAAAGACTGTCCTTAAATTTTGGCAAAAAAAGTAAATGAAAAATCAAACTCTCGGACTGGTAAACACATTTTGACATTAATCATTTACATACTCCCAAAAATAATGTCAAAGTCTGTCATGACCACAGTCATAGCTATATGTCAGAAATTCCGTTTACATATGACCACTAACAAATCCATCTGAAACAAAAGGTCACCTTTAAAATAAAGCACAGACATAAATGCATGAATGGGAGAATCCCCATGTTACCAAAATCACCCAACACAAGGGTATACATGGTAAATATGCAAGACAAAAAAAGAGGGAAAAATATTCAAAAATAAAATATCAATGAAACCAACAGAGTATAAAATTAACTCAACGTCCAATCGGGCATTTTAAAAATAAAAAGATCACTTCTCATCTTTACTGGCAAAAGTCTAGCGCCCTCACCAGGCAGAGAACTTTCACCAATTCAAGATACTGCCTGAATCCCTCATCTGTACTCAAGATTCGAATATATTACCCCTCAATAACCCCCTTTCGAGAGGACCTACTCACCCACTCATAATTCTAGAACATTCTCCCGCCACTCCCTTGTGACATGGAGATCCCATGACACGATACAGGTCAACAGGGTTAACACTCAGGTCCACGTGAGGCACCTAGATTTCCAAGACCCAAATTCATTTCACACATCGTGAGAACTACAGTTTACAAACAGCCTGGTGTACACTGACACAAGTGTTCATCTCACCCCAAGATCTCTTGAATATGCTAACCCTGTTGCACATTCCATCAAGGATCATATGACATACATTTCAATGCCCATAAGTATATACTATTTAATCTACAGGAGCTGTCAACATTATATACATATATATATATATATATATATATATATATATATATATATATATATATATATATATATATATATATATATATATATCTATATATATATATATGATAAAATATATCTTAATAAAGATATAAAAACAATCCTGGCACCTTGTCAAGAGAAGGATGCCTAGATTGTCTTCCCTAGCCTCTGTAGCCTAACCAGGACTTGTATCTATGAAATATGTAATTGTGCAACTTTGTAATTAGCTAAGTCTGCTCCCTAGCACACAGCTGAGGACATGTCCTAGCTCCATTTTATTTACCATGCATGCTAATGTGTATTTTAAAATTTAATTTATGTAACCTGTCTATTATTGCAAAGGCAGGACCTTCATGTATTTATACCTCATTCAAAATTAATTGCACCTCATTTTGAATTGAATGCATTTTAGTTGTTTGCTTCACCAGCTTAATTTGATGCATTGCTCTTACCACTGCATGTGATTAACGTAAAGTATTTATTTATGTAGAATTGATATTTAAATGCTAAGGCTTAAGGAGGGTACTTGTTAATTGAAATGCCAGCCGCCCTCACTAGCAGACTGTCCATCCCGTCAGGAATGGAATATCTGCTTAAAGGGGGAGCTGCTATAGAATTCAGGCCTTCTGCCATTTTATGTAAAAGCCCCTACGGATAAAATAAAATAACCACACTAAAAGAAGGTGTATGGTGGTAGTTTTTCAGCAGAGTGAGATAGTAAATGCCTCAGTCCTTTGTTTCTTGCCCTCTGTCAAATCCCCGCCTTAAGCGAAACTTTCTTCCTTGTTTTTTTTTTTTTTTTTACTTTTGTACTGGGCGAAATTTCTTTGTTCCAGACGACACCAGCACAAACTAGAATAAACTGGCTCACCAGCAGGAACCCTTAAAATTGTGGAAGGGCTGTAAAAGGCCTAGTGCAGGCATGGTCAGCCAATGCAGACATTAATGTTAGTTTATAAGGTTGTTATGTAGCGTCACCAAACTGAAAAGTGGCATTGTGACGTCTCTGTGATTCCTGCAGTGAGATCTCAATAACTATTGGAGGGGAGGGTCTATGTATGTTTTCATTCTTTAGGAGCAGTTCTTGGGTGAATCTCTCATGCGAGGTAATGGGAGCTACCAATAGTCTCCTGAAAATAGTGGGAAGAAGTTTCATTAGTTTCAACTGGAACATTTGTAAAGCCCCTTGGAAGTAAAGGCAACGTTTGTCAAGTGCGGTTTTAATGGCCTTGTAGGGCTGAATAGGACTCTTCCTGGTTGGGAAAGTGCCATGGGTAGCCATATAGTATTTTTTAATGTTTATCTCTTGAGCATGATACGAAATCAACTTTGAGAGGCACATTGTGGCCATACATCAAGAAGGACATCACCGAATATCCTTGATACCCTACAAGACAAAACATATTCCCAGCATTTTATAAGGACCCCGTAGAAGCTGTGCTCTGGATTTTGTTAAGGAGATTAAGAAAGAATAATGAACTATATATGTCATATTTCATTTATGCCACATTTAAAGAAACTACGTTTCTTAGTAAATCTAAGATAATTCCCAATTTGTATATCTGTACTGATCATGAAAGGAAGGCTATTGTGAAATCTCCGTTTGGTCAAACCAGAAGCAGACGTCATCAATAAGTACCTGTGTAGTGCTTGCTTAAGACAGTGCGTCATCATACATTAGCATCAGTTTGCATAAACTCAGCGTTCTCCTTTTTGCTCAGAGCTGAGGCAAAGTCACGTAGCCGTGGGAAGTCCTTGGGAACGAGGTCATATGTTTGTTCGTGTGTGTGCATCTTAGTCTTGCTATGTAAAAGTGTGACAGCTTAGAGATTAGATCGACATGGGAGATCATCCCATACAGACCAATTGTATTCTTTGTAAATAAGTCTTTATACGAAATACAAGAAAAACCACTATGGAGTTTGTCTGAAATCCTGCAGAACATTGGTCTGATCTTCCAAAAACAGTCTTATTCTACAGCCATGGAGAAACTGAAGATGTCATAACCAAACTCTGACTGAGTTCCAAACACAGTCCTTATAACCAAACACCTGGAGGAATTTCTGATGAAATACCTTCATACAACAGTGGTGGCAGCACAACCAACAGCGGTCACAACAGAGCTTTCTGGCAGCACCTCTACATGGCGTCTACATTGGTAAACGGAAGCTCCGATACGGCGAGATGCCCAAAAAACCATAGACAATTGTCATCTTCATAAACATGGTTACAAGCAGACGGAACGAAAACAATCAACAACGAAAAAGCGAGGAAAACATCTGACCTTCACAACACATCTACCCCAACGCATGGCAGAGAGAGAGAAATCTACACAAATCTACGCAACATTGCACATCAACACTCCACGTCGTTCCTTGAGGGTTTCTGCAATCAACATTCATCAACATACGAAGTTCAACATCTACAATAACATCCCTTCGATGACGTGTATCTAGCCAGACGGAAGTTGGACAGCAGAGGAACCTCGTCGACCTACTTACCAGAATCAATAAAAAGCTAAGTACAGCCATTATTTATAACAGTTGGTATATTCATTTACAGTGTTCGGTCTCTCGAGTGGCAGGTTGCTGATATAAGGTGAGCAGTGCCGTAGATTAATACCTTTGCCTTGCAGACGTAGCGGTTCCTGATACCTCATTTTTTTTCATACTTTTGTGTCCTTTTATTTTTTTATGCCTGACACATTGTTAACTCTGTTCTTTTTCAGGAAAGTGCATTTATTACCTTTCATTATTGTATTTTATGATGCATTTTCGCAAGATGCATTTTTCATAAGTGATGTTATTTTTAGTTCGGTTATATGAATCTCGGTTGTTATTTACTTGCGTTCCTGGTTTAGATTTATGAGGTTACGTAGTTACGGTAGTTAATGCTAGGCCGTGTTTATTCATATAGGTTTCAAGATCACTCCATAGAGAGTAGGCGTTTCGGATAGCTAAGAAACTTAGTAGGAAAATGACCAAATCCAACCCCAAGTGGGATGCGGACCCCATCACTTCCCTACAGAATCCTGTATTATTCTATCTAACACTTGTTCCAAATCTGTCTGCAGGTTATTCTATTTAACAATGTTACCTGAACCTTTGGTTAAGTGTTTTGATGAAAAAATTACAATCAGATAGCTCAGAAATTAGATATCTATAGGCAAGTTCGGAAACACTTGTCCAAGTGTACAGATCTCGATCCTTCTCTGATTCAGGATTTTACAAAGCAAGAAAACAAAAAATCATGCGTCTACATCACCGCAACAGGTTAACTTAGTCACTAATAATCCATCAGCAGTCATTTGTTACAATTGCAAAAAACTTGGTCATGTGATAAATGAGTGTAGGTCCCGCTATTGTTCAATCCATACAGTACGCATCATAAGTATAGTCATTGCAATGCAAGAAAGAAGAATTTAAACAGTAACACAAACATTCAAAACACTGGTAATGACGCTAAAAAAAGCAACAGTACCATGGGGGAAAGAACAAACATTACAAGCAGAACAGTAATGCAGGTCAGAAACAAGTACATTCAAATCGTTCCTCGGCAAGCCAACTTCAGGCTCAGCAGTTCCAAACAATAACGCGTCAGTGAATTTTCCGAATGCCGGCGGGCAGACAAACACCACATAGCCAGCTTAAAAGGGGAGGAGAGTGATATTGGGTTATCATCACTTTTAAATCAGATAATAAGTTTAATGTCCTCCAAGATATGTGTGAAGACAAGAATTTTCCAGAAATCGAGGTAGTGTCTCCCAAACATGCAGAGCACGGTCCTGTGATTTTTGCAAAATACACGCTATTATAGGCTCAGAAGAAGTTAGACCCACTTTGCATGCAGTTAGCTTAGAACACAAGCATTTCACCTTGTTTTTTTGATTCAGGTAGTCCACGTAATATAATGGATTTACGTACCCATCACCTTTTATTTTCAAGATTTCCATCGAACGCTCTGATGTTCGTTTGTCAGAATAGGCAATAATGAATTAGATGTAATTGGTACATCTCAGATACAATACAGGTTGGGACAACGTACTTTTACGGATACCTTTATCATAGTTGGCAATATTAATATGTACCAGTAGTTATTATGGGATATCCATCAATGTCATTACATAACGTAATTTTAACACCCGCAAAACACGGAGTGTTTATAAAAGGAAATTCTATCGGTCTTCACACACATTGAAATCTGTTTTGGATCAGAAGGAGACAGAGAGTAAGAAGATAACGTATATCGAAGAGCCAGTCACTTGTCTCATAAGCGATGATATTGTTACAGCAACCCAACATAACTCTCAGGCACCTGTCCTTGCTGCGTTCGCACAGACCATCGAGCCCAAACACACCATCGTATCTCACGGTCAAGGTTAAAAGAAAATTGCCAGGCTCAGGAGGTTTTAATTCTTCCTGATACCTTAAAGATCAATGGGCTTTCAGTCACGCAAGCATTATACACAGTAAATTCTGATCATCAGGTTAACATTGAAGTTTTTAATCACTTAAATGCTGCTTTAACAGTACATGAAAATCAACATATTGTCAATATCGAAGCATATAAACATCGAATCCTTACAGTTGCTGAAATTAACTCCACTGAATCAGCAACAGACGAATCTCTTTTAAAGGTAATTAAAGGCAAGATCGAAGCAGACATTTTAGATAGGGATATAAGCAAGAAATTTTTTGATCTTTTATCCAAATATAGTGATGTTTTTTCTACTAGTACTGAGCTTTAGGCAAAACGGAAGTCATCGAACATCAAATTCGTTTAAAGGATAAAGACCAGGTCATTTACGTGCCTTCATATCGTCTACTGGCCAAAATTTCTGAATGAAATCAATGTTGAGGTAGATAAAATGTTAAAAGAGGGGTTATTAAGAAATCTAACAGCCCTTATAATTTTCCCTTGATAGTAGTACCAAAAAGGACAAAACCTGGAGGATTTGTTTTGACTTTCAGTTTAACGACCAAACTATCCCTGATCGTTTCCCAGTACCTTGCACAGATGATATTTTGTCTCTATTAGGACAGAATAAATTTTTACTTCCTTGGACTTACTTAAAGGCTTTCACCAGATACCCTTAGCTAAGGATAGTACCCAGTACACTGCTTTTAGTACAGCTAGAGGTCACTATGAATTCTACGTGCCATTTGGGCTACGTTTGTGCTCTATTACGTTCACTAGAATGATCAATATAGTGTTCGGAGATTTACTAGGAATATTCTCCATGCTTATATGGATGATTTAGTTATATTTTCCAACACCTTGGAGGAGCATTTAAGTAAACTAGAAATAGTCCTTCAAGGTTAGAGAGAACATCATCTAAAAGTAAAATTTTCTAAATGTGAGTTTTTTAAGACGAATTAGTCTATTTGGGTTTCATGGTATCTCGGCAAGGTCTTAAAGTAGTCCATGATAAAATCTCTGCTATTAGTAAATTTCCCGTTCCTACTAATGTTAAAGCCATACAGCAATTTCTCGGGTTTCGGGTTATTATCGTCGGTTTATCCGAGATTATTCAGTAATAGCAGCTCCTTTAACTGATCTCATAAGGAAGGACGTAACTTTTAAATGGGAATCCCAACATCAAATTGCTTTTGATACCTTGAAAGAAAAAAAATCAGTTCTGCTCCTATTTTAAAGTTTCCGATTTTACTAAAGAGTTTATTATTGCAACCGACGCATCAGATCAAGGAGTAGGAGGTGTGTTACTCAGTGGCATGACAATAAGTTTTTTTTCCCATTGCTTTTTATTCTCGCAAATTAAAAATGTCAGAGAAGAAATATGCAGTAATAGATAAAGAATGCCTCGCCATTGCTAATTCGTTGGTACATTTTAAATATATAATCTATGGGTATAGTGTCAAAGTTCTAACTGATCACAAGCCCCCTTACTGACTTTTTTTAAAGGTTTCAATCATAGTCCTAAAAGAACTCGGTGGCACATGATTATCCAGGACTTTGGAGCTAAAATTGGATACTTACCCGGTAAAGCAAACGTAATCGCAGATGCGCTATCTCGTAACCCAGTACCAACACACTCAATACCTTTCGCTGATCTAGAAGAAATTCCAATTCCTTCGCAAGCTATGAAAATTGCTATCGAAAATGGTCAATCTTTAGCCCAAGCAACAGAGAATATTACAGATATAGAATGGAATCTAGATTCAGTACGACAAGAACAAATGAAAGATCAGAAATTAAGAGTAATAATAGATGCATTAAATAGGGAATCCAGATGATAAGGAATATGTGAAATATACGAATCAATATTTCTTGATTAAGGATAACATTCTATGCCGATCCGTGGCTAGGAGAACCAGGAGTTCAACACAGTTAACTAACGACCAAGTGGTTGTACCTATCACATTAATCCCAATCGTTCTGAAATGGCTTTCACAACCATCCTCTGCATGGTCATCCTGGGTTCAGAAATAACCTCTCAAAAGGCCAAGTCATTATTTTACTGGTCTACTATGTTAAAAGATATTAGGACATATATTAAAAACTGTGATATATGTTTCCGTCACAAGGGCCATACTAAGAATCCTGTAGGTCTCGGAACTTATCCCGTGCCTAGCAAACCTTTTGAAAGGGTACACTTGATTTATTGACAGGTTTTTACGAGACAGACCGGGGAATAAAACCTCTTGGTTATCATTGACGCCCTTACACGGTATACTGAATTAATACCACTAAAAAGTAAAACAGCCATTGAGTGCGCTAGGAAGTTTTACGAGTGCTATATATGCAGACATGGAATTCCAAATATAATAATCTCTGACTCAGGTGGAGAATTCAATAATCACTTCCTTAACTCATTGTGCGAAATTCTGCAAATAAAAAAGAAAGTCAATACGATGATATACCATCCTGAATCTAATGGATTGGTAGAACGGGTTAATAGAAAGGTGCTAGACATACTGCGTGTAAACATAGGCGGTATGGACCCAAACTGGGATATTGCAATACCCACGGTGTCCAGTACCCTAAATAACAATTATCATACTTCAATCCGTATGTCTCCCATGAAGCTGTATATGGGATACCTGCTGGGTCACCTTTTCACATATTATCCCCGACATCTAGTTTATCAGATCCGTTGAAAGGATATAATAGATGTTAGCCAAGTAGATATCAAACACTTTATCAAAACCTCTTACAGGCTCAAGTGTTAATGAAGAATGCACATGATAAAAAGCTAAGGTCACAAAGCCTTACCAAGAAGGAGATATAGTATATGTACAAGTCTATGTTAGAAAAGGCCAAATTGGAAATTGTTGCCTAAGTTTGAAGGTCCTTTCAGTTATAGAAGTTTTAATAGGTAACTGACTTAAAATTGGAATCAGTCCGATTCAGCGGATGTTCGAACAGTATCTATCTCTCATGTGAGAGCTTAAGACAATGGTTTGTTATGAAAAAAGTTAATTATTGTGTGAATTTTTACATCATTTGGATGATGCGATGTTTTTGTTTCATTATTTATGTTATTTTTTTTACAGGCTCCAACATGAAGCTTGTCAAATTATACCATGCACTATTCCTCTCAATGTTTATCGTAGCTGGGAAGAGTTCTGAAATAACTTTACATCATGGTTCTATAGTAGAGAAAATGAATAATTTCTTTCTAACTGGCAGTAATATAGTTTTAGAAGTCAATATGAACGCCATTTTTACTAGCGAAAATGAAGTAATAACTTTGAAATCAGAATTGACTCTTTTTATCAATCTCTGGCAGACTTGCATAAATCATTCTTAGCTAGCAGTGATCCAACGTCGCCGAATCAAGTCAGTGACACAATTAATATGCTTTTCTGGGAATTAAGGAATAAAACAAGCGAAGCTGAAAATCTTGGCTCGTGATTTGCTAATGTGGTCAATACCTCATGACGTTACAGAAAGGCGTAACCCACTTGTTCTAGCGGCATTAAATTTGGTTGGTTCCGTAGCAGGTCTTGGGTTAGGGAATTTCAAATCGTTTAAAACTTCGCGATCACGGGGTTAAAATCGAAAAATCTGGAACATCAACAAGAGGTATTAGCACGAGAACTAAACAAACAAATTCAAGCTTTGAACAGCGTAATCAGTAAAGTAAATGAACAGTCACGACGTTTCAATCAGATCTCATGACACTCAAGTTTTGTTAGCAACTTTGATGTATTATCACGCTAAAATTAATCATGTATACTCGAGAGTTTCAAGCTTTATCGAAAAATCAAAAGATTACGGGAAGCTATAACACTTAAGCTGCTAAAGGCGTGTTGTTCTCATTTGTTACCGATTAAAGATCTTACTCAGATTATCAATAATGCTCACGATAAAATGCGCTATGTTCCAGTAGTAGATTTTCATAAAGTTGAATTTTATTACAGCTTGATCACAGTTAAGTTGACCTTGATAAGATCGTAATCGACATTCCTTTCAACCCATCAGACGCGTGAAAGCGTATAAAATTTCGCCTTTTCCCACGTATGCATCTAACGTCTCGACACCTATTATTAATAATCTGTCAGCTCTAGTATTGGTTTCCGCCAATAAGGAAGCTTTACGGTAGTCCGAGACCAAGCACTGTTAAATGATTGCCATGATGTTATGAATAATGTAGTGTGCAGGATCGATTTGTTTGAATTCTTAAACATTACGTCATTGAATTCATGCGAATTGGACTTGGTATTTAACAGAACCTCTCCCCACATGAACATTGTTTGGCTGGTTTAGTACGGTATCGTGACAATCAGTTTCGTCACAGGCTCGTGAATGGCACGTCATTCGTCTTCTCTGCAGAACCATACATCGTCACTTGCCCAGATGGTACTAGGACAACAGGACACATGTTCATCGTTAATGATGGCTGCACTGCAACAACGTCGTCACTCTTCATCCGAGCTAGCACATCCATCACCCGAGGGCGCAACTTCTTCATCAACACATCGTGGAAACACTAGGCTGCAAGGTCTAACAATTCCCTACAGCAGGCCCGTCGAAAACGCTATTGCATCATTAGACTTGCTGTCTCCTGCGAGCCATTCTTCTGATCACCATGATTTTCTTCTCCCTCTACACATTAATTGCCGTTGGTATGTTCCTGGGAGCCGTGCGTAATCGTCAGCGTAATGTTTTGGAAAAAGCACGAGAGATGAAGGAGACCATTATTGAAATCTGCTGTTTCTCAAAGGTCAACGTTGGACTGGCGCAATTATATGTTCCGAGTTCAGTAATGAAATTACTGGCCATTTTTTTTTAAAGCTCGAGTACACAGAGAAAGACTGAAAAGGTTCTATTTTCGTTGGTAATATATGTGAGGAAGAGCTGAACATTTCTGGTGTTATCATTTATCTACATTTATTTCTTAATAACCTATACTACATATGTATGTATCATTTGCGTGTAGTAGCATGTTGTTCATTCAACATTTTGCATTTTGGTTGTCCATACTGATTAATCTATCAGGATAACTGTTTGTTTATATAAACCCTACCATATGGTTATTACCTTTGGATACATTTTTAGCATTGATTTCAATCTCTATCATTGCAAGTGTATTCATATATCTGTGCAATAAATGTTTTTACTTCGTATATACGAATTGCATTATCATTTCTGAAATTGCATTATCATTTCAGAATTGCATTATCATTTCAGGATTGCATTATCATTCCTGGAATTGCATTGTTTATTTGATTTATCCGGATTACATTACATTACATATATTACATTACATTATCTATATGATTTATATGTTAATCATTAGCATTGTCAGTATAATCAATGTTTGAGTTATATAACTTACCTTTTTTTCTCACTTTGTTACATTTTTAGTAAGACTTGTGTTCACAAATATGCAACATATTTCAGTATTTGCTGTCTTCAGTAATTACTGCATGTCTCATTCACATTTTGAGTATAATGATATTTGGAAGCGTATATTTTCTTTTGCTTTCTGAGAATTTATGCTAGCTAGTGAATGCCTGTTTTGATGATTTCGTTCCTATTGTGTTTTACGTGGCCGAGCAAATGTCATATTTCATTTATGCCACATTTTAAGAAACTACGTTTCTTAGTAAATCTAAGATAATTCCCAATTTGTATATCTGTACTGATCATGAAAGGAAGGCTATTGTGAAATCTCCGTTTGGTCAAAACCAGACGCAGACGTCATCAATAAGTACCTGTGTAGTGCTTTACGACAGTGGTCATCATACATTAGCATCAGTTTGCATAAACTCAGCGTTCTCTCCTTTTGCTCAGAGTTGGAGGCAAAAGTCACGTAGCTGGGGAGTCCTTTGGGAACGAGGTCATATGTTTGTTCTGTGTGTGTGCATCTTAGTCTTGCTATGTAAAAGTGTGACAGCTTAGAGATTAGATCGACATGGAGATCATCCCATACAGACCAATTGTATTCTTTTTTGTAAATAAGTCTTTATACGAAATACAAGAAAAACCACTATGGAGTTTGTCTGAAATCCTGCAGAACATTGGTCTGATCTTCCAAAAACAGTCTTATTCTACAGCCATGGAGAAACTGAAGATGTCATAACCAAACTCTGACTGAGTTCCAAACACAGTCCTTATAACCAAACACCTGGAGGAATTTCTGATGAAATACCTTCATACAACATATATATAGCTTACTTTGTTCATTTACCTTGGTGACAAAGATCTCTCAGTTCACTCTGGAAATATTTCAGTATGTTCAGCTTGAAAATTTTTCAGAACAGAGATGCATACTTCGAAAGGCTTTCATTTATCTACTCTCTGAAGAAGTGAAACATGGCGTCACTTTTAAGCCATCTTTGTCCACAAACAGATATGGTGAAATATTTGATGTCATATTTCCTTTAATGTCGTTTTTTCTAGCCAATTGTGATCGTAAAGGATATACATGTCATTCGTTACTCCCAAGAATAAGATAAAAATTAAACATAAAATTGTAATATCATCCTTTTGCAGGGTGTTTTCATCATTTGGATGCTGATTTCTATTCAGTTCTTGTCCACTTTCCTTTTCACTCATTTCTTACTACCATCTGAAATCCCAACTTTTTTTGTATAAATAAACAATCGTTTTGTTATTTCTATTTTGTTCAGTAACCGCGACACTTGCTTTATTTTGGAACACTGGGAACAAACGTTCTCTAATTACCTTTCGTCTATCTGACGTTTGGTTAATAGGATATGGTAAATTTAGCACGGTTCCTTGTACAAAGGCGACCCATAAAGCGATTGTTAGGTGAATTAGGGGCTTCTCAAGACCTCTCGACTATATCCAACCAACCGATATACAAGAGCTTTTTCTGTGCCTTTGTCGCGTCTGTTTTCTTTTGCACATAATCGCGTGGGAATAGTTTCTATTGTCTATAAGTACTATCTTCTGAAGTATAGACGGTGTCTATTTACAAGCCATGAAATATAAGACAAAGGTTATTGGTCCATTAATCACAATGTAACTATCTTAACTACAAATCCATCCTTCAAAATTAAACCCATTTGACACATCAATGAGCTCACTCAGTAATACCGAAACAACCTGAGAAAATATTGTACTTGATCATCAGCATCAGAGATTTAATGAGGTATGACAAAAATCATCAACTTTCACGGAATTATACAGTGCTTTTATAAATTCAATACAAATTTATTCCGATACAATAGTGTATTGCATCTTTAAAAACTCTCTCTCTAAATCTTAGGACAAGAAAAAATGCACATACGAACAGGCAATCATAAATTATTATCAGATGAGTAGGATACAGTAAAAAAGAAAGCAAATACTATGCCTGTCAAGAAGCCCAGATTTTGTGCACGTTATATCAGTAAATCTAAGTATATGTCGGTATTGCAGTTTACTAAGTAACCAATATTGAGTATTATTCAAAAGATGTTATGCTTTTTTTTTAATACATGTTAAGTTTTCATTGCAGGAAGTGTATAGTTTTAAGACATTTTATGATTTACAGTTTTAATATACTGTGGCAGAGATGCTATTTACAGCAGATCTGTTTATTCATGAATTAAATTTTGTAGTTGCCATTACTAGTAAATCACTATTTATACTGTCTGTCACAAGCTTTTTACGTATCCATGGCTTTTATATCTAATATGGCGAACGTATTTTTTCGAAAAGGAGTTTTAGCCCGGCATTTTATTTGTTTATTTGTTGCTGTTTTTATGCATTATGATGACATATGTGTATTAATTAAACGTTGTAATGTAAATGTAGACGTATTTCAATCTTGGTGTATTTTACCCAACACTCGCGTTTATCGATGTTTCGTGGATATGAAGTAAAGGCGACGCTCAAGTTAAATGAACTATCTGCCTTAATCTATCAAACCAAAATCAACACAGTTTCCTTGTGTATCTCAATTGTCAAAAGGATCTTTTTCCAATGGCTTTCCTCAAAGGCAAAGCGCTTGAGCGTTTGCTAATTCTTGCTGTTAACCTTGAACTTCTGAAGACATTCCAGAGACAATGGAGAAATGTTTCCTCTCTCTCTCTCTCTCTCTCTCTCTCTCTCTCTCATTAACCGCGCTAAGGAGTTTTACGTAACAAGAGAGAAAATGTGAAATTCATCCTTTCCATCACCACAGATGGCCATATCCTCCATACACATCAGCAGTTGAATGTTCAGAAGTCGACTTAATATTATAGGTCCCTCGTTTGTTGCAGACACACAAACAGGCGGTGTTTGTATATAACCGAAGGAAGAGAGATAACATTCCTAAATACAGACAGGCTCTTCAGGCACACTATGAATTTTTCAACATAAATGCTAGTTTTATTTGATTTGGTCAATTGAATTACTGTTGACTGATAAGCTTTCCTTTTCGTAAATTTATTATTTATATATGTATTTTTTTTATGTGCATAAAAAATACATGACAAGTTTGTACTGTTCTAACAGTATATTTTTCACAAATCTTGTTGCAATATCAGCGTACTTTTGAGTAATGACTGATAATCATTTCAAGTGATTTTATAATCTAAAATAGAGTTAACAATTGGGATAATTTTATTTTGCTTGAAGCTGTATCTTTATTTATTGCAATGATTTTAGTACAATACCCGGCAAGAGACCCCGCAGTTCCCAAGCAGGCAGTTGTGAAAAGTAAGTACACCTTAGTTTAACCAGACCACTGAGCTGATTAACAACTCTCCTAGAGAGGGCTGGCCCGAAGGATTATACTTATTTTACGTGGCTAAGAACCAATTGGTTACCTAGCAACGGGACCTACAGCTTATTGTGGAATCCGAACCACATTATAGCGAGAAATGAATTTCTATCACCAGAAATAAATTTCTCTAATTCATCATTGGCTGGCCTAGCAGAGTGCTAGCCGAGAGCTCTACCGACTCTTCCGACGAGTAACTAGGCAGTTGTGAAATGACTCTGCTCGACACAGAAGTAGAACTGATGAGAATGGTAATATTATTGTTTTATTAATTGGACTATCTATTCTTGTGCATTCTGCGAGATATGTGGTCCCCCTTATGTTTCATTTAATTTCACCAGCTCTCAGATATGTTTTATGCTTTTTAGATAATGGATTCATTTTGCAAAATGAATTTTTTGTGGTTTCAATTAAGTAGCAAACTTTTTAGTAGTACAGGCTCTGGCCAAAGGCAGGCTGTAAGTGTAACAAGGTATTAAGGGTAACAAAAGGCCTAGTGCTGAGGTCTAGACGGCAAACCAACCGAGATCGTTGACGCTGTCGTTCAATATATTTAATTATGTAGAGGCTTTGTAAAACAGTTTGGCAAGCCCAATACACTATCGTAATTCTAGAGATAGAAAATAATCGAGGCAAAAAAAAAAATTAATAATAATAATAATAATGAGACTTCTAATACTGGAGAAAATTTGCATAATTATGTTTCCTCTTCTAATGAGATATTTGAGTCTTTCATAAATGAGATTATTTATTTATTTACCAGTATTTAGTCCTGTATCTTGGATTATGTTTTTAGCAAGTGAACTCGTAAAGTCCATTTTAATGATTTAGGACATTATCTGATCTTTCTTGCGAAATAAAAAAAAATCGAGGTACCGAAATGATTATTAATGCAGTTTCCTCAGGAATCGTCACAAACCTTTAGGTCTGGAAGAAAATGATCTCCAGTTGGTTTAATATTTTGTCTATGAAAATTAATAACCACTTCTTTTTGTAATAGAGGGAACCAATTACCATACAATAAAAGAGTCACATTGGTGGTAGAGGATAAGAATGAGAACTCCAGAACACCGCTTTTTGTAAAACCAGAATAATGTTTAAAAACCTTGCAGACGTAACAAATAAGCTAAAGAAAAAGGTTTATTGGGAATCGTCTACCTCCAGAATTGAAAGTCACAAGCAGCAGAACCCCTCTGCACAAACTTTAGTTAAGAAGGATCTTTAAAGAAATTGTTTAATATAAATGGTATCACAAGTATCCCTTTCTACCCTGCAAGAATACTGCATGTAAAGTAGTGTCTGCACGGAACTAATTATATAAAGTTTAAAATCATATGAAGACACCAACTCATGCTACTATACAAACTGTTTAAATATATGTTGTGGAAAGAAAATTTACTAGTCTCTTTACGCGATTTAAAAGCGAAAAGATTTCTTTTACCTTCACGACTGGGCCATTCATTTAGGAAAATCCCATAATCAACAAAACATAGTATCTAAAACAAGTTCATCAAGCATCCTTTATCCTAAGCAAACAAAGGCTACTTTTCTAGTATTCCTTAATTACTACTAAACAACGCCTTTTATAAAAACAACCAAGGCTCTCTTTCTTTTTCGATAATGAGTTAAAAATTCACAAGTGGTATAGGAATCTTTCTTAGAATGTTATTTAGAATAACACTCTTTGCTAAGTGGTCGGTCTTCTTTTCAGTAAGCTTCTTCATCTTAGTGAAAACAACCACTTAAAAGTTAGGTAACCAGCGGATGTTTAGTCAATAAATAATGAATCAAAACATGTTTTACATGAAACTTTCTTTAGCTCTAACAAAATTGCATTTGCCTTTAGCTGTAAAACTGAGAGTGACTGGTAAAGCCCAGTGACGTTCCACGCCTGAAAAAAAAAAAAAAAATCAACCCCTGAAGAGAACACCAGCTTTAAAGCCATTCGGATTAATTGAGTATTTTAATCGGTATTGCAACCATTTCCTCTCTCATTCATTCAAACAAGCATAGTATTATACAGATTTTATTTCGGAAATTAAATGAGAAAATGCTTAAGTTTGGAAGAAACCACAACATGTCATTCCAAATCATTCATAGATCTCTCATAGAACTTTTTTTACCTCAGCTGTCTGTCGATTGGAATGTTATTGATATCTCTAAAGCTGAAATCATTGCTGCAACATAAACGACTGAATGGTTCGATAACGTTTTAGTAACACCGGTGGAAAATGTTAGCCAAAGGCAAATATCGGGTTTTCACGTTGTTTTTGGTGTTTCAAATGAAATTTTGTCTAACAGCGGTCACTAATATTTAAAGAGACTATTAAAAGATGAGTGATACAAAAAGAAGAGAAAATTAAGAATGAGATGAACGTTAAAGAAACAAAGGGCCCCAACACATTACACAACCACGAAGCAGCAGTAGAAGGTTAAACGTTTATCAGACGTTCATGTTTTCTGACGTTTAATTGCAGTAATTACTGCAGGAAAAAGTAAGAAAAGGAAAAAAATAAAGCGGAACAAACACTCAAAATCTGAAGGGTAAAAACTTCAAAACAAAGACGGAACAGACTTTTCCCGTCCTTCGCAACGAATGAGGCCTCCGAAATAGACAAAAATATTGGAGTACTTTTTATTCCCTTAGGTAACAGATGGTATGAGTCGAGGGGGTGCGACGTTTCTTTTGGGGCTCTTGAATGTGAAATTCTGCCACCAGAACCATTTCCAGTTGAATTATAGTGCATTCGTTTGCTAATTCATGCTCCTATTATTATTATTATTGCAGATAATCGTTAACTTTTTACTCTCTCTCTCTCTCTCTCTCTCTCTCTCTCTCTCTCTCTCTCTCTCTCTTTTACGTGAAACCTAATCTCTTCACGTAATGCAGACCGGAGGCGAAAATTCCCCTGAGAGCCGAAGCCGTCTTTGTATCATCAACAGAGGAATTTTCAGTTGGTTTACGCCTCTGCTTCGCATATTATCTCTCATTCAGTGCCAATGCATCATTACAGAGTTCATTTCCCATTCAGTATGTCTGTATTTTGTATTTCCCATTCAATAATGACTCCCAAGGATGAGTTACATGGGGTGCAAGGGGTTTGGGTGGCTTAACAAAACCCCTCTCATTTGTGGAGACTTAATAAAAAATAAATGAAGAAATACAAAATCATTATTCATTAATTTAATCAAAACATTTACTAGTATACTATCCTCTAAGTTCCTACTGAGTCGACAATACTTGTTACTCTATAGTCTCATATTACAAAAATTAACAAAGTACGTTCTGAAAAAAATAATACCTTTTTACTAATTCTGAACCAAGTCCTGTCACTTCAGTACAGTCTGCTTACCTTCAAATTCAGTTTCCTTATAAATGAGTTACAAGTTGGTGCCTGCTAGACAACCCTATTCTAACAAGTTTAAATTCTTTATTGGCAATGTAAGTGCTAATATGTTTTGGCATTACTGAAAAAAATAAAGTTTGCTTAAAAATACAGAGAAGATAGTAAATGTGTATTAACAATAACAAAAAATTGTGGTAATTATAAGTAAAAAAAAACAATGAAAATGCGTGATAAAAACTAAATTCATTTACTTGTCAAATCTATTCAGTCTTCCTGTAGGAGAAAGTTTTGTTTACTTTAACGGAAAAATATAATTTTTAACAAAGAAATCTTATTAAATACATTCAACAAATGTAATTCATTCCTTTCTGATGGAATCTGGCAGATTTTCGGGTCTCCACCTTTTCCCTAATAGGAAATGGCTACAGAACGTAATGCCTAAAATCATCAGATTTAATGTTATGTGAGCAATAGAAATATTTAGTCCTATTGCCTTCATCTACACAACTGTTCTTTAAGGGTTATACATGAAGAGATTCAGCTCTCCGTTAGCTGTGACCAAAAGACCAGTGGTCCGCCAATGAAGATGAGAAGTTTATCTTCTTGAATCTCTTACATCTACATTAATGAGATCTTTTCTCACCTAGGAGAAGGAACTGCCTATTTCTTCTTACACAAGCAAGAGTCTTTGCGTTTTTCTTGTGTTTTTTTTTTTTTTTTTTGTTTTTGTTGCACTTCGTATCTTAAAGTTTCAGTAACATATTCAAGTTTAACTGGTAACTCCCACAACATTATTTCCTGAGTGTTTGGTAAGTCTTCCAGCTATCTTAACTCGATCATTATATTTATGTTTCTGTGCTTAAACAGTTTCCATGGTTAAGAAAGTATGATTTGTTTCCTGGTAGAATTACCTACATCAACTCTTATAAAAACCGGAATGTGTTAATTTAAATTTTCACATCATTACATTGATTAACTTATGCTAAAACGGGAATGTCTACTTATTGTCTGATCAATTAATCATGAAGATATTAATGAAAACTGCATGCACAAGATATACATTGTTGTTAAAAAATGCAGACTTTTTGTATTAACTGAAGAATTAACAAAACTCGATTTTTGCCAGATTGCTACTGGTCCTTAAAATCTGTAACCGTATTAGCCATGGTGTGAGCCGGGATCACTTACAAAAGATTCACACCAGATGTAAGTACAAGTCTTAAAAAAAATCTGTATATGGATAAGTAATTTTCAGTATAAGAGTTGGTTTCGACCACTGTGAAGAATCACTTCCATGACATTGATACAGGAACTTTTAATAGACAAAAAAAAAAAAAAAAACATAGTTTTGTAGTATTCACGTTGCAAAGGAATACAAATTATACTGTACTAGTTGACCAACTTGGCGCTGCCCGGGAAACTCTGAATGACAGTATACATGTAAGGGGAGAGAAAAGGGTACAGGGAGGGAAAGGAGGATGGATGAGGAAAGGGGAAGGGGAAGGGGAGGGGAAGGATAAGGAAGAGGGGGAAGGGGGGGGAAGGGGGAGGGGAGGAAGAAGGAAGAGGGGAGGGTTTTGTGTTGACTTTCCGCCTGACAGTTTTACTTTTTTCATGCGGACGCTCACCCTTTGAACAGTAGTGGGTGAACTAACAGGCATTACTGTGGTGACTGTCCCTTTTATCCAGGCATTACTATTCTGTCTGTCCCTTTATCAAGGTATTACTGTGATGACTGTCCCTTTTATCTAGAAATTACTGTGGTAACTGTCCCTTTTATCCAGGTATTACTGTTCTGTCTGTCCCTTTTATCAAGGTATTAACGTGGTGATCATCCCTATTATCCAGACATTACTGTACTGTCTTTCCCTTTAATACAGTTATCACTGTGGTGGCTGTCCCTTTTATCCAGGTATTACTATGCTGTCTGTCCAATTTAACCGGTTATCACTGTGCTGTCTATCCCTTTTGACCAGGTATTACTGTGCTGTTTGTCCCTTTTATCCAGGTATTACTGTGGCAACTGTCCCTTTTATCCAGGTATTATGGTGATGACTGTCCCTTCTTTCCAGTTATTATTCTTCTGTCTGTCCCGTTTAGCCAGGTATTACTGTGGTGGCTGTCTCTTTTATCCAGGTATTACTGTCCTATCTGTCACCTTTAACCAGATATTACTGCTCTGCCTGTCCATTCTATCCAGACATTACTGTGGTGACTGTCCCTTTTGTCCAGGTATTACCGTGGTAATTGTCACTTTTATTCAGATATTACTGTGGTGACTGTCCCTTTTATCCAAGTATTACTGTTCTGTCTGCCCGTTTTATCCAGGTATTACTGTGATGGCTGTCCCTTTTATCCAGAAATTACTGTGGTGACTGTCCTTTTATCCAGGTATTACTGTGATGACTGTCCCTTTTACCAAGATATTACTGTAGTGATTGTCCCTTTAATCCAGGTATTACTGTGCTGTCTGTCCATTTTAACAAGGCATTACTGTGGTGACTGTCCCTTTTATCAAGGTATTGTAGTGGTGACTGTCCCTTGTTACCCAGATATTACTGTAGTGACTGTCCCTTTTATCCAGTTATTACTGTGCTGTCTGCCCCTTTACCCAGATATTAATGTAGTGATTGTCCCTTTTATCCAGTTATTACTGTGACTCTCCCCTTTGTCCAGGTATTACTGTGGTGACTATCCCTTTGTCTGTCCCTTTTATCCTGGTAATACTGTGGTGACTCTCCCTTCAATCCAGATACTACGTTGGTGATTGTTCCTTTTATCCAGATATTATTGTGGTGACTGAGAAGCATTTTCAATAATATATTTCTATGGTCTCGAGTACATGAAATGAGGTAAGATAAACCGGTAAAGTTTACTTACCACATAAGTTACAAAAGGAAGGGGGAAGGGGATGGGGGAAGGGAAAGGGTAAGGGAAAGTAGGTACGGATTTGAAACCTACCCTATTATTCAAGTTGAGTCAAATGATGGCCACGTGCCTAATTTTGTCTAGATAGGACAAGGGGTTACCACATAAGTTACAAAGGGAAGGGTGAAGGGAAGGGGAAGGGGAAGCGGGTATGAGTTTGAAACCTACCCTATTACCTAAGCTGGGTCAAATGATGGCCACATGCCAAATTTTGTCTATATTGGTCAAACGGTTACCACATAAGTTACAAAGGGAAGGGGAAGGGGAAGGCGAACAGGGTATGGTTTTGAATCCTATCATTTTATCTAAGCTAGGTCAAATGGTGACCACGGGCCAAATTTTGTCTACATCAGTCAAGTGGTTACCACATAAGTGACAAAGGGAAGGGGGGAGGGGAAAGGGAAGGGGGTAGGGGTTTGAAACCTACCCTGTTATCTAAGTTGTTTCAAATGATGGCCAATGCCATATTTTGTTTAGATCGGTCGAGCGGTTACCACATAAGTTACAAAGGGAAGGGGAAGGGGGATGTGGGAAGGGGAAGGAGGTATTTGAAACCTACCCTATTATCCAAGTTGGGTCAAATGATGACCACATGCCAAATTTTGTCTAGATCGGTCAAACTGTTACCACATAAGTTACAAGGGGAAGGGGAAGGGGTTATGGGTTTGAAACCCACCCTATTATCTAAGTTTGGTCAAATGATGGCCACGTGCCTAATTTTGTCTAGATAGGTCAAGGAGTTACCACATAAGTTACAAAGGGAATGGGGAAGGGGAAGGGGAAGGTGAAGGGGAAGGGGGTATGAGTTTGAAACCTACCCTATTATCTAAGTTGGGTCAAATGATGGCCCCATGCCAAATTCTGTCGAGATCGGTCAAGCGGTTACCACATAAGTAACAAAAGGAAGCGGGGAAGGGGGACGGGAGAAGGTGAAGGGGAAGGGGGTATGGTTTTAGAACCTACCCTACTATCTAAGTTTGCTCAAATGATGGCCACATGCCAAATTTTGTCTAGATCAGTGAATCTGTGACCACATGAATTACAAAGGGAATGGGAAAGGGGATGGAGGAAGGGGAAGGGGAAGGTGGTACAGGTTTGGAATCTACCCTGTTATCTAATTTGGATCAAATGATGGCCACGTGCCAAATTTTGTCTATATCGGTCAAGAAGTTACCACATAAGTCACAAAGGGAAGGGGAATGGGTATTGGGGAGAGGGAAAGGGAAGGTGGTACGGGTATGAAACCTACCCTTTATCTAAGTTGGGTTAAATGATGGCCACATGCCAAATTTTGACTAGGTCGGTCAAGCGGTGGAGATTTTTATAGAACAGAAGGTTACATACATACATACATACATACATACATACATACATACATACATACAAAGTGATATACTGTACATGCATACAAACACACAAACATTCGCTTTTATATATAAGATTATGTCTGTATTCTAAATGTTAACATAACATTTTCATTTGTAGCAATTAATTGTCGGGTTTTGTCAATGATAACTGCAGGATGAGTGTACAGAGGCCAAAGGACTCAATTCTTGCTTCTCTTGGTAATGAAATGTAAAGAAGAACTAGTTTTGTGCTTTATATGTTTTATATTGTTTTTCATTCTAGATGATATTCGTAGGTGGTTTACATATCCTGATGGTAATTTTGTTGAAATTTTATGTTTGATTTTCAATATCTGTTACAAACTAATATTTAACAGGCGGTCAAACACTTTGATTGCTTATGTTTTAGGTTCTCAGATAAACCCCTGCCTTTCTAATACCCTACCAAAGTCTATTGAGAAAGTTAGCTTAAAACTGCAGCAGTTAAAATCAGCAGAAAATAGAATAATTTTAAACATCCTTGGCAGATTTTTAACAACCCATTTCATCATCGTTTATTCTTTTAAAGCAAAATGGCAGGTTTCGCTATTTTTTCATTATCAAATCTTAAAAATTTCAATTTTTTTGTTATTATTATCACACTTTGATTAATGGCATCATTATTATTTCATTCGAAATAATGTTTTAGCAGCAGAGTTTACTTTATATTTTACTTTATCAAATATTCTTCTCTTTTCTTTTCCTGTCACAAAGTGAGGTTAATAAAGTTGTTAACATTTCACCTTTGCTCAAGAAGTTATAGCAAAACTGGGATGATGGGTTGGATAGTTGGCTTTAGTAAAGTTGTTTATGCAAGCAGGAGCCTTTGCTTCAAGTGTAGTGCGGTGCGGAATGTTTGTAGAAGGCCTACTGTGGACCTCTGGACCTCCGGAGTGCTCAACAAATAGAGACATAGGTTATGTTTTTTTTTTTTTTTTACTTGGCAACATGATCACAATAATGCTGTCTTGATTCTTCTCAAACCCATAATATATACAAAGGTCACATGCAATAATCGCAATAACTGTTGGAGGGGGTGTATGCTTCTTTGGCGGCAACAGTAGTGGTCAGGAGAAGTCTCTTAAAAATGTTTTCAGCCTTCATATGTGATATGCCTCAGAGATGCAAAGTCAGTGGCTGCCAGGTGGGGTGGTAAAGACATTGATGGTTTGAATAAGGCTATGTTGAGTGTGAATAGTACTCCCTAATATCAGCCTCATGAACATGGTCTGAAATCAGCTGGGAGGCACAATCTGATTATACCTAAGTACCATCCTCAGAGTATTTAGAGGCCTTTAAAGGACCCCTTCCCCATTCATAGTGTTATACCCTTCTTGGACATCAATTCCTTAAGCAAATGTGTGACCGTAGATAACGTTATTGACCACATCCTAGATAAAGTCTACCAGGATGATTGTTCCAAAAAACATATAAATCAGCTATTTGTAGCATTGGATCATCTCCGTATTTTTCTTGTTTACCTACAGTATATACATGTAATGCTGTAGAGTGACAAGTAGCATATTAAGCCTATGTAGCTTTTGTTCTTACCCTCTGTCACTCTTTTGCTAATTTTGCTTCGATCATTAGACTTGAGTTACGTATAAACATTTATTGAAAAAATTATCTTATTGCATGCATTAGTTTTTTTTACTGTGTCAATAAATGTTATATATTTAGCTTCACATTACTGTAAAATTATTTTATTTGAGAACGTAAATAATGTTAGAGTAGTTTGAAGGGCAATCATATTGTATTGTTGAAGGACTGTTGTTTATTTTTATTTCTCCCCTTACGAAAGGTGAGGTCGGGAGCATTTCATTCTTAGTTGACGGTTTTGCATAGCATAAAGACTTCAGGGAAGTCTCGAAAGAAGTTTCAGTCTTGAGATTGCTGGCTAGCACATTGGGTAGTTTGGCAATGCCCGCTGGATAAGAATTGCGCACTGAATACGTATTGCTTTCCCCCTATCGAGCCTTGGTGAACATGCAGGAGAATGTCTGAACTCTTCTAGAATTGTAGATAATGAGCTTCGTAGTCTTCAGCTGATAATCTGCTTCGTTTTCTTCAATTGTTAGTCGACATAGGAGTCTTCAGTGGATGGCCATCATCGTATGTCTTCTGTGAATATCCCATCTACAGTATATTCAGCAGCGGATATCCAGCCATCGGACTTTAAAGCCACAGTTGAGCCTTCACACCGCCAAACTCCACATTCACCTTGGACCCTCGACCTCAGTATCCTCCTTATACATTCTATGGTTACATTGAACATCAACGTTGTCAAAGTTTAGCTGTTGTAAAGGTAATTATTTTTGTTAAAGTCTTCTCTTAATTTAAGCCTACCAATTATACTGCAGGAATTCCTATAAATATAATCCATTTTTATTATTTAATAATATTAAATGGTGTAGAGCCTGGAGTTAGTCTCATACATGACCCGTCCATAACAATGATACCATTCCTAAACTGCACATCCCAAGCACTCCCTTAAAAAAAAAAATATGAAGTGGCGATAGACTCCTCCTTGGGAATCCTCTTTTCTTGTTTTTTATTTGAATGTACTTTATAAATGTCTTCTGTTATTTATATTTGAAACCACCACTCACACCGGTGACACCTTCAGGTCAAACGACAGGGAGATCTACATTCTTCACAAGATTTTAAGGCAAATAACATCCTTCAATATCCAGATGAGAACAATATAAATAGGCAGCAGCCTTTTCGCAATGTCCTCATGTAATCATAGGCACAGGGATAGGGACTAATGTTTACATGAAAGTTACTAACCTGGGTCTTCATCTTAATGAATGAATCAAATTATTCACCAAGAACAAACAGAGCCTTTATAATTTACATAAGTGATCGCCCATTGTTTCCCCTGACAACAATCATCAAATGCTTGATCACGTAGCACAAGTCCTGGTTAGTAATGGCTACCCCAACTATGATGTAGAGGCAGAAATTAATGAGGACTTGACACGTGGTATACTCAAACAATCACCAACCCCCCACCCCCATCTTCTCAACCAGGGGAGGAAGTAATAAATAAAAACATATTTTTGATAGAAAACACTGAAATATACCACCACTTGTAACACTGTTCCTTCTGAAAACATAAAGTCATCACACTTATCATTTATTATAATCACAAAACGTCATCAAGCCTCCTAATTAGAATTAACCCCACCTAACCTGTGCAATGCTAATACCAAAGATGTCCTAGGACTTACATTGATATAACCCCAGTGCACCTCTTCAAGTGGATTTCATACCACATTCAAGGTGATATTAAGAAGTGCTATGATGATATCGACGGCCAAGAATCCTTTGACAACATGGCCGGTTTCAGCGTTGCACCAGTATTTGTCAGTGTCCCTCTTGAGAACGTTCCAGATTTCATCTAACTCCAAACAGAGGAGGGCTTATTTTGCTGCATTTGGAAACAAGGAACCTTTATTGAATCATCAAATTATGCTGAAAGAATTTTTTTTTTTTTTTCATAAAATCTGATATTGAAATCAGCGTGGTCGTGGACCCCCCCGCCTCCCATTTGCTTATTTCATATAATCTTTATGGGAGGTTTTGAACCTTCATTGGTCTTTAGCATTATTGTCACTAAACTAGTCTTTATAAATGGCCTTTTAATAAAATGTTGTAAAAATCTTTACAAAACTTTAACTGACATCGGCTACTAGGATGTTTTCGGCCATAATAAGACTCACAAGAAAAAGCTATGTGCAAATAAAATTGAACCTTCCTCTACAAGTTTCATATATTTTTCTTTAATATATGTTATGCCTAGTAAAATTTCTCTAAGTCTTATGTAGCTGAAATAGTAAGAGTATGGAGACTAGTGTAAGAGAACAAGGAAACAAAGAAAGGTTATTACTGCAAATGATGCGAGGAGGGTACCCAGCTGTAACACATTGTTGGAAAAAAACCATCAACTGACACTCAAAACACCGAAATAATAAAGAAAGATCGTGACAGGAAAACTAGGAGATAAGTTAGAATTTGCTTGTGGACAGCATCCCAGCCATTTTTAGTCTTTCTCTAAATTAGACGTGATAAATCAAAAGAATGTCATTAAAGAAGCAGGATTAAGCAGCATTATCCAGAAGTATGTGATTGACTCCTCTAATGAATCGACCCCCAAGGGGCTTACCCCTGCTGAGGGTTAATCCTTTTGACTAAGATTCATTAAGTAATTTCTTTTGTGGAGAGAAGGAGAATAGGAATGCTCCTCCGCCTAAGAAGACGCAGACACCACCGAAGTGCATTTCACCACCTGCTTCAAGAATGTAATTATTGTCTGGAAAGTCTAAGGCTAGGTGTGACAACAATACAGAGGAGGTACGTTAACAAAGGCGCTTTATATTTCCCGACATTATCACGACGTTAATGCCAACAACTATCATGATCAATATTTTTTATTATTAGCAGCGTTTCGTTCTCTTTAAATGAAATGAAAAAAAAAATAAGGACTGGTGATTTCCATCTTATAGTTTTAAAATGGCTTTGTTTTAATTGGTCACCAATCAGTTTAAATGCCAGTTTTCTTTCAGTGTCTGTTTAGTGACCAGCATTTTACCATTTTTGTTCGTAAGTTGATAATTACAGGTCTCGAGTAATTACATTCTGTCACTACTTAAATTAATTAAGTATTCATGGTGAAACAGCGTGGGGTATTTCGCTCCTCCAAAAAAATGGTTCTTCATTGGCGGAGTGGGTACAGCTCTCGGCTAGCATGCTGTTGGCCCAGCGTTCGACTCTCCGGCCGGCCAGTGAAGAATTAGAGGAATTTATTTCAGGTGATAGAAATTAATTTCTCGCCATAATGTGGTTCGGATTCCACATTAAGCTGTAGGTCCCGTTGCTAGGTAACCAGTTGGTTCTTAGCCACGTAAAATAAATCTAATCCTTCGGGCCAGCCCTAGGAGAGCTGTTAATCAGCTCACTGGTCTGGTTAAACTAATATATACTTAACCTTTTGTTTTAACTGGTCACCCATCAGTTTGAATGGCAGTTGTGACCAGCATTTTACCGTTTTTGTTCGTAAGTTGATAATTACAGGTCTCGGGTAATTGCATTCTGTCACTACTTAAATTAATTAAGTACTCATGGTGAAACGGCGTGGTGTATTTCACTCCTCCATCTTAAAGATTAATAAACTCGAGCTCTGGAACTCCTTTAAAAGCCGATTATTATTCCATTCGTTCCTATCACCCCTGATTATCATTTCGAAAATTAATATGCATATCATCATCTATCAACTCAATAGCTATTTAATATGTCATTTATTAAATATAAGAGTAACTGTATCATATAATATTGGCGATGAATGTTAGTATCTGCTAATCAGAATTTGTACAGTTGTAATTTATTATTATTACCCAAAATGAAGTCATTTTGGTTTTTGAAAACATAAAATCCCGTCAACTTACAACGTAGGGTTACATAAAAGGATGCCCTTTTGTGGTGAAAAAGGCGAGAGAATAAAATGACAAATATTAATATAAATGACAAAGCTAACAAATAAACAAGAGGACAAGTAATTTTGTCATTTTTGTGAATAAATCTCACAACAGATTCTTTCGTATTAAAACTCAATTTTCACTTACTCAACTCCTTAAAAGGGATTTTGTCATTCCTATAAAAATTACGGAATTAAAAAACAATAAACTCTTCACGTTTCAACTTTAAAGTTCGAACTGTTTTGAAAATTATTTCTTTTCCGCCCAGTGTCCTATTCCTTATGGTATATTTTTTAAGAATGCATTTTCTTCTCTTTTTTTATCCGTTTGTAAATCAACTTGATGTCAAATAATCTGTTGTCAGAATCACTGTGACAATATTTAAACTCTAAATTTTGTTTCGTTGTTTGCAATGAGATGGCGGAAGAACTATTTATATCTAGGTGTATAAAGGCCTGAACTGATGTAGAAAGAAGAGGGAGATCGTCGTAGGTTGCGTCTCTTTTTACAGCAGAACGGTTCTGATACGAAAAATGCTAATCGGAGCATTTCAGTCTCTTACACTGTAAATGACACTTACCGAAGGTGGTTATTTTGTTGTCTCGTCACTTCCTTCATAAGGGTAAAAATGTTCAGGACTATTTTCATGGGGCTGTCTTAATCCAGAGTGTTCCCGGTACTACGTAAGAACAAAATCAATGACGAATCGGATTAGCGGAGAAATTGCTCAGAATAAAAGTACTCCATTTTTCTTATTAAGCGCTAACCATGTTGTTGTAATTAGTTTTACATAAATTACCACAAAAAGTTCGTAACGCTGTCCATAATAATGGGGCAACAAACAGCGTGCGTCGTACGTGATGCCACAAAAGGACCTCCTTCCTTTAAGAAAGTTTAAGTGGTATGTGGCGGAAGGTTTCTTGTAAACTTTCGTAACTCGCTAATATTTCTTCAGCGAGAACTCTGAGCATTATGTGCAAGGGAGACTAATATTAAAAATAGAATATTCATTTATTGTGTTATGAACGATTCCAGTGTGCTACTTGTTTATCATAAATATATTTTACATCGCTTATGAGTAGGTATTATCTTATCCCACCGGTTTAATAAGTACATTCACATTATCGTTTGAATGTACTTCATTATGCGTTTCAGACAACAGAGCTTCTACTTTTTAAGGACGTTTAAGAACTAACTGGGTCCATCGCGGCTCAGCCCAAAAATTTCGTGCTAGACACAATTCAACAACATTGATTTGCAATGCCCTTCTTACAATAAAAAAAAATATCTCTTCCTCTCTTCTTAAGCTATCAATCAAGTTCAGTAACTTCAGCATAAGTGGTCAAATATTAGAACATAAACCTCATCATACACATTTCGCTGTCTTCATAACTTTTGCAAAATTTAGACAGTGACTATTGTTTTAACCTTCATTACAAATGGGAAAACAAGTACGTTAAAGGAAGAAGACATACAAACAGGTACGGAATCTCTATTAAACCAGTTTGATGTAATATCCTCATGGAGGTAGCGTTCCATTTACACATCGACAGATGTGTAAATGTTATAGATTTGTATGATTTTGCCTCACGATTTTTTAAATCTAGCCTTGCTTCTGCGGAAATTACTGCGCCTTCGCCATAGTAAACTCATCGATAAGTAAAGAGCAATTCACACAACTCGGAAATATTTATGTTAATTGTTAATTTATGAGTCAATAAAAATCCTCTCAGTTGCTGTAGCAGTGAGGGAATTTTTATTAAAAAAAGTGTTTATAAACATTCGAAATACAGACAAGAAGACGATGAAAGAAGAACTCCAGTAAGAATAGTATATTTACATAATGTTGGTGTTGAAAGACAAATATAATTTTTCCTTTTTAGAGTGGGAGTGAAAAGAAAGGTGGACAGAGAAACAGGGAAAAAAAGAAATCCAGCGCCACCTGACGAAAACATGCGGCAACAGGAAGACATTAAACCTTTATGCTCAACATTTTTCCTACTTTCTTGGTAAGAAACAAAGGCTTCCCTGTCCTCTAAGACTACCAAGGGCTTAAAAATGACGACGAGGAAAAATTAACATTAAATAATTCATCATCTCCTCCTGTGGAGAAAGGTGACTTGAGGATCAAATAGTGATTTGCTTTTCCTCATGATTTTTTTCAAATGATCTCCAAACCCTCAGTCGAAGCATTTATACCTTTTCAGGTGATATAAAGGATTTTATTGTTTAGATAAATAGGAAAAATAGAAAGCGTTAAATTGTTTCTTCTGCTCCACCCCAGGCATGGCTCCAGTGAAAGCTAAAGCCTCACTCTCCCTAGAGCCGTTTAACACTCGGTATCTATGAGGAGAAATGCAACGTTTGATCTAAAAGGCCCATGGGCTCCTAAATAGGTATGAGTTTTTGAAAGACACGGTTGAGCTCTTGTATCTGAGTGTTTTCGTCGAACGTGATAGTCAATAGCCTATAATGATCCAACTGACAAATGAGATTTTTATGTTGACTATTCTTTAAATTCATTGTACAAGAAAATGGATGGAAAATAATTATGATAATCTGAAGAAGTCGTTTTTCAAGTTGTTTATTGCAGTGTAACCCTGTATTAACAATTTGTCACAACTAACAGAACTTCATATAAATACTCTCATTTATCGTTAAATTGGAATTATAACAAACCTGAATCTTAAATTTCAGACTGTGTATAGTTTTCATGTTCCGATATCTCTCTTTTCATTTGCTGTGAACTAAAGTCATCAGTGACGAAGATTTGGTTCACCCGAGTTCATTCCAGTCGATATTATTCTATTCAGATCAGTAACTTAAAAGCCTCCTTTACTTAGAAACACCGGGATCTCGGCATCTCCAGTTTGATGGGTGGTGGGTTGGATTAGTAAGGGCAATAAGATGGTGGATGTAGCCCTTTAGACTCCGATCAACCAACCAAGACGCTTTGTGGTCCAAATCTTATTTATGACCATCAGAAGACTAGAAATTTTTGTTTAGCTCTTTATCAATTGTATTTAGCAATGTCATTCCTGAATATTAACGTTTCAAAGTGCCAAAGCATCCACTTAATATGTATTTTTCTCGTGCGCATACACTAAGAACTCCAAAACGTTATCTTTTAATACTTCTATTTGATTACACAAAAAATTATGGTATGGGAGTACAAATTCCATGACCCTCAGCCATTTGGTGACTTTCACAGTGACTATGGAGGGTGATACTACTTGTCTTCTGCCAGCATTCACCATAAATGCGAACATGATTGCCATTGGCTTCAAGTGATGTTCGTCCTCTGCTATTTAATTATTACTTCTTCCTATCATTGGGTCTACAGCCCTCTCTTGGCGCTCCTCTGCCTTCAGGTATATTATAACTGACCATAAACCATTAGTGCACCCTAGGGTGTACAGGTCGGATAGCTTACTACCAAGGCAGTAACAGCAAAGAGATTAACTTGACGTAGGTGGTTGCCAATGGTCGCGGGAAATAGTCTCATTATCTATTTAGGGGCATCTCCTCCCGTAAGGGGCCCACAAAAATCTGCCATGCACTTTCCTGGCTGCGGATTGGATTCATAAAATCCAGAGCCATTTGCCTTTCCTAGTGCAGCAATGACCATATAGTACAGCTTACTGCCACTGCAGGAGCAGTAAAATTTAATATACCTATCTATTTTTCAAATATTGCATTATCCTGTGTATAATATAATGAATAAAACGGTCTGAGATACCTTGATATATTAATGAAATCCATCCAGCCAAATATCCTAGTGTAGCAGAATGTCACCTCTAAGACTTCAACCAGCCAGCATGATTTTGATTTCGTTTACATTTCTAACGATTTTGCTTAGATAGCCTTAAATCAGTCGGATACTGACATTTTTTATCCACTGCTTTTATTTTGTTAAAATATAATCTTAAGTGAAATACAGAAGGTGTAGATTGATAGGTAAAAATTAGCAATGCCAATCAGACAAGCAAGTTAAGCAAGGAACCACGACTCATGACTAAAGTTAATCCTTTGCCTTCCTTATATCATTTTCTCAGTTGTCCCACTCAGACCTCACCCTGTCCCGTTTACTTGTTTTCGGATATTTCTTCTCATCACACACCCCCACCCCTTTATTTTTTGTTCCCATTCTCAGTTTTCTCCTAACGATGCACTGATCTCACTTAGTCTTGTCTCAAGATTTAATTAAAGTTTCACCACTATTTTTAAGTCTTCGTTTCTTTTTAAATAAGCTGAGTCCTCATAAGCTATACAAATGTTCCTCTCGTGGGTTCCACTATTTTATCACTGAATGAATTATTATCAATATGAGTGGAGACGTTCATCTCACTCTTCTTGAAAAAGAAAACCATACATTAAGCATCAATAGTATATTTTATCTTTATATCCATAATGGGTATATGCTCTTTTATACGATTATTGTCTTTTGTATTGTTGTTGGTATATCATAAAAAGAAAACGAAGGATGTTATGCGAATCATAAAAAATCAAGAGCCACAGAATTTAAACTAGAATAAGTTGATCTAATGGTGAAACTAGGATTATTCAATTCAATGATAAAAGTGTTATCTAAAAAAAAAAAAAAATACCATTTCTTAACATTCTTGAAGATGAGAGAGAAATGATAGAGATTTCTCTCTTTTTTTTTTAATTAGACTCAGTATAAAAACTTTCTTGCATGTTTTCGTTGTGATGAACGAAGATATCGGAACTGAACTGCTCCCAATTTTAGATAGCCTTTTGTAAAGAATAAAAATGAGGAAGCTTAAGAGACTCATAGGATACAGGCATATGGTGAGAATTTAATCTGGAAATAGAGAATTTAGTGGTGAAACGGCCATTCAGAATACTGTAACATTTAACGGTAATTAGTTTTTTTGAAGAAGGAAGTAAGGGAAAGAGAACCATCGTCCTTTGAGATGGAGGGAATAGTTATTTTGGGAAGGAACCCCACTCGTTTCCCTCTTCGACCTTGCTCTCTGTTTACTCTCTAGAGGAAACACAACTATGAAAATGAGTGCATGTGCGCTGGATATTAAAATCGGTTTAAGCTACATTATATATATCACCCCCCCCTTTTTTTTTTTTTACCTCATTTCATTTTTGATATCATCAACATTCTTCACCATCAGCATGCATAACGTTCAACATTCCTTTTCGATAGAGTAATATAAATTATTACTGGAACATTTACCTACCCAGCCGTCTCCAGAAATTGGATTAATAAATTGCAATCATGAACATAACGTTTATGGTCGTTGCAGAATTATTGTTTGTCTGCTCTTGGTGTCACCAACTGTTTTTTTTTTGCCATTTCATCTGACTTTTTTGAAACTTCCTCTATCTTTTCTTTTTCCACCAACCCTTCTATTTTCTTGCGCTTTATATAACAGGTAGCCCGCTTCCCACCTCCGCTACCACAGCTGTTTTTTTTTTTTTTTTTTTTTTTGGGTGGGGGGGGGGGGGCAGAATCTTTTATCAGGTACCTCCTAGGAAGTAATATAGTTTTACTGGCCTTTGCCACTGGAATTTTTCCCCCACACAAAACTCTGCCCGTAGTGAAAATTTATTCTGCTGTAATGAAATTACCACACGTGATTTTATGAGAAGGAAAGTTATATTCCAGCTGGACTAAAACACGACGGTAAAATATAAACAAGTTACATTATTTTTAGGTTTCAGTTGGTTTGTAAAATAGGACCCTAGACTTCACCATGATTCCACGAGGAAAATTGAAACATGTTGAGTCTCTCTCTCTCTCTCTCTCTCTCTCTCTCTCTCTCTCTCTCTCTCTCACACACACACACACACACACACACACACACACACACACATTCAGAGCTAGAATGCGTTCACTATTTTCATTTTCTTTTTTTCTTGAAACGTTTTGACCTTCAATCTGTGAACATTCACTTTGTTGTTTCACTCGTGTACGTAAATTCCGTTGCTCTTTCTTGTATCCTAACTTTTTCCCTACATTGGGCAAAGAAAAAAAAGTCTTATAACAAAGCGTGAACCGTGTCTCAATCTTATAATTTAAACATTACCACAGGTGAAAAATAAGAAGCGTGTAGGTCTCAATTTCCAAGCCATTGACGAAAGGACTGATACAGAGTGTGAAGTCAAAATACTATACTACAAGAACAGTACTGACGAACATACAAGACCGTTAAAGCTCCATATCCCCAAAGGCCGGTGTCGAGAATAAAAATCACAATAGACTCTCAGGGGACATTGCTGATAAACAGACCATACCCACCTCAGATCCACACCTGACAGGTGTCATGGAGGCAGACAAATTATTTTTATACATCTCTATGCAAACAAATTTCTTTTTGATATTAAAGGATCACACACACATACACACACTTTTACACACACATTATTAGAATATACAATCACCCCTTCCCACACACTAACATGTACATATATATTCCCTTGTGCATATCTCATTTCTTATATTGTTCAATTCTTTTTTCCAGTGCTTTCCCGGTTTGGCCAATATAAAAGTTGTCACATATATATATATATATAGTTCTTATTTTCATATATATATATATATATATATATATATATATATATATATATATATATATATATATATATATATATATATATATATATATATATATATATATATATATATATATATATATATATATATATATATATATATATATATATATATATATATATATATATATATATATATATATATATATATATATATATATATATATATATATATATATATATATATATATATATATATATATATATATATATATATATATATATATATATATATATATATATATATATATATATATATATATATATATATATATATATATATATATATATATATATATATATATATATATATATATATATATATATATATATATATATATATATATATATATATATATATATATATATATATATATATATATATATATATATATATATATATATATATATAATTTTTACGTACTGGACTCGGTTTTGATGAGAATTTACACACAAAATTATAATTGATGCTGCCACGAGACCAAGGGAGTCCAGTCGTAAACAAAAAGGGAGTTAATGAAGACTTACCTCAGAATTTTCCTGGAGATATAACTTAAGGTGGAAGGTCGCCATATTGGAATTTAGAATTCTTTGCCAGTTTACAGGGGTTTATTTAGGGAAACTTAACAAATTAACATTAATAAATTAACAGTTAGACACCATACGACATGATCACTTAGGGACAGATTCAAAACAGGCACAATAACGATAATGACATGAATTGGCAAACAAATGAGCGGATAAACGGGGCCAATCTGCATTAATCAGTTCAGTGATACTAATTACATTCAGTTTGCAATCATCAGTCAATAATAGAGATCGCCTTCAATCTGCCCTGACTACGTGGACTAATAATGCCTATGATGGGGTTCCAGGATGGAGGAATTACTTCATAAAAATGGGTGGCACAACGGAACTTCTTTAACTACGACCAGGCAATGGTGGCAGGCAGGATGGAAGCAAGGAATGGTTGCAAATCGTGCCACGTTTCTCGTTTCCTCCTGTAAATAGAAGACCTTTGTTAGCCCTGATCAAACTAAGGGGAAGAGAATCTTCCTCTGCAGATTACACAACACTTTCTTGAATACAACACACAAATTATCCTAAAAGGTGCTTTTGATGAAAGCCCGAGTCTTGAAATAGCGAGTGCGTTAACAATGGACACGTAATTATACGCGCCCAAAGTTAACTACCGCTTGGTATTTTTAACTCAACAGCTAGAATAGCCCTTAGAGTGCACTGGTGGAGGGATAAATGATTGTTTATCGGGATCGTTACTCAAATTCACAGTACGTAAATGGCAAGGCATGGGGATACAGGCAAGATTTGGACAAAGGGGAAGATTGTTTCGTGGAGGAATAGGTTAAAGTTAGAAGAAATGGAAATTAGAGAGTTAAGTATAAGGGACAGGGCTGGCTAATTGACTACTAGCAAATACACGAACATCTCATAATTGTTACAGGCGCCCACAATATGATTGGCTGTCCATCGACGCTCGTCACCACCAGCGGAGATAAAGGCATCTGTTCCGGACGAAATCAGTGGAGAGTCTCCTGCTTTGTGGAACACAGAGCGCATTTGGCGTGGGGGGGGGGGGGCAGCTGTACCCGCAAGCAAGCCAAGGAAGCCAGCAAGGAGGGTATGGGAAAAGCACACTTATTTTAATATGCCTATAGAAGCAAACTTACCTGTCCCACAAGCCCTTAATTGCCCTTCTGCCCTTCCTAATCCCTACATGGCTCCCCCCATCGTACGATTCTTAAGGGGGGGTTTTTAAGGGGGATACCCCTTGTTTATCTGGCGTGGGTATTTCCTGGAGGTGAGAGAAGCATGCATTTCTCTGTCCCTATAAGTGAAAACAATGGAATTCCGCCATATTGGCGCCAGCTATACACTAACGGAAAATAAAGTTCGCTGAATAAGTTAGCTAGATAGGCTGAATCGGAGGGAGGAATGTATATCATAACAATATATATATATATATATATATATATATATATATATATATATATATATATATATATATATGTTGTATCATATGATGTTTCATTCAATCCAGATACACACACATACACACATGTCATCGGTATAGTTATTAAGATCGAAAGTGTTAGTTTATTTGTGAGATAACATATATATATATATATATATATATATATATATATATATATATATATATATATATATATATATATATATATATATATATATATATGTGTTGTATCATGTTTAACAAGACTAACCTCTCCTGGAATGAGAAGGTAAAAATTAGATGAAAGGGAGACATGAACGAATTAACTCAATATAATGCATTAAACTGTTAGCTTTAATACAAGTAATCTCATTTAAGGTAAGATTTGTTTTGTTCATAAAAGCAAAGCATCTCTATGAATAGCTATACTGTTTCTTTCTACGGCAGCAAAAATCGCACGTAATGTGAATATTTGTATGGTATACAGAGCTTGAGTTTTTATCAGAAACTTACGGAGATGTAAAATGATAGTGAAATTTACAGCAGATCCTTTAGGAAACCTTAGACGAAGCAAAAGGGAACCTGGCAAAGAGCGTTGAGAGGGAGGAAAGACATAATAAAAGGAGAAATTTTGCATTCAAACAGAAGGGATAAGACAATGTTTGAAGAGCACAGCGAAAACTTATTCTCCTCTCCCATATTACATAACTGGCGTAGGGAGCCATTTAGATACTGTATTCCAATGCTTTCCCTTCACTCAACTTAAGAATTATCTTTGGTTCTTTATTTTATCAGGGTGCATTTCATACCTATCAAGGATTAACCATTCCCCCAACATCTTATTCTACTCCCCTGATATCTTCTTATCAACTCACAGTTACATTCTGGTAAGTCTTCATACTTTCCGCTCCTCGTCTTTTATGATTTATCCTCTACTGTATTCAGATCAGACGCTTCATATTTCTAAAGTCATAAAGCTCAATCCCGTCACTAACGATGTTGCTGTAAATCCATCCTTTACTGATCTTTCAACATGACTCCTCATTAAAGTTATCCTAAAAGGCCTGTCCAATTAAGGTTAACATTTCATTACCAAACTGAGATGAATAGCCTTCATTAACTCTGCTCTCCTTTAAAATTTAACCAATTACCTGAAATTCAAGACTTGGTGAAAATACCACCCTTCAGTGTAGATTAGGTACTATGAAAAAAATGAAAGGATAAAAGAATAAGATTGGTGTTAATTCCTTTGAATGAATCCTAAGTATTTTTTCCTGAGAGCTGATTAAAAGATTATCCCCAGACCTCACCTCAATCAATTTTAGATATATTTATACAAACCAGGGATCGTTGTGATTTTTTTTCTCGCCTGGAGCACCTGGAAAAGAATCCATGTCTAACTAAATAAATACCGGATCATTATCCTTTATTCAAAGAAAAATTTTTAAATAAAATCAGTTCAAAGCATTCAACATCACTCTCCAGTTGTTGAATACTTTATCTGAATTACAGTAAGTTTGCTCAGAAAGATCAATCTTAAAATGTAGTAAACTAATCTTTCAGCTACATCTCAAAAGCACTCAAAAATTCTATTGAAATCAACCAAAACTTCTCATATTTCTTACAGAGATAAAATCTCTGAAGTTTTGTATCCTGACACCTTAGACTTCCTCCACCAACAAACACACACACACAAACATGCACACACACACATACACACTCGCAAAAAATTTCAAAGAAGCAAAAGTTTCAGTCAACATCCCATGCATTTTTACTACACTCATATTGTTTGCTCTTCCAATTTTCCTCAGGATTTTGCCGTAAATCCGAATGTTTGATCATTTTATTGTTTAAACTCTAACATCAGTCTGCAATTTATCTTTAATCGCATACTTCGTGCAGCTCGATTTCCGGTACGTCCACAAACAGCAACAGTCAACAGGTCAAGATATTGGCTAGCTTACTAGAAATAAATCTTACATTTTTAACCCATACCTTCAATTTTTACACGCCACCCCCCACCCCCCGTATTTTTCTCAATTTCTGTTCCTTTCGTGTTTTCATTTAATATCTCGCTTTTTTTTATTATTTATTTTTCACCTTTCTCTTATTTATTCACCTATTGCTTGAAGGACAGGATGTGAACGTCATGAGGCAGCCTGCACTGAGCCCAGATCTCAACCCCATAGAACATTTATGGGATCAACTTGGCCGTGCAATTAAACAAAGTGACAACCAGCCATCCACCCTTAGAGAATTAGGTCAGGCTTTCTTGGAAGAAAGTTACAGGATACCTGCTGAGAACCTTGCACAGCCGGTGGACAGCATG
This sequence comes from Macrobrachium rosenbergii, assembly GCF_040412425.1. Classification (NCBI taxonomy): domain Eukaryota; kingdom Metazoa; phylum Arthropoda; class Malacostraca; order Decapoda; family Palaemonidae; genus Macrobrachium; species Macrobrachium rosenbergii. Next base: position 61,976,813 of record NC_089753.1, read on the forward strand.
CCACGACACCTGGTGGGAGATATTGCTGCTCGTGGAGCTCATACCCGCTATTGAATCTGTAGATATGTAAATTATGGTTATTGTAATTTATGTCCAATCACTCAAAAATTTTTTGCAACATGTTCTAGAAGTTTTCGTTCACCTAACAATAATTTGTTCTTTTGATATTTACAAGGAAACGTAATTTTCTTATTTGACTTTGGTTATTAATCATATGGTTAACAATATGAAAAAGAATGGGAAGTGAAAAATTCATATTACGAAAAATGACGAAACATTTTGAAAAATTTTACTTCAGATGATTGGGCAAAAGAGTCAAAGAAGAAACTATATTTCGATTCCGGATAAAAGCTTATTGACTAATAAAATAATATTGAATAATCATCAATGAAATTATATATAAATAAAGAAGGAAAGAATTCAACCTTTATTATTGTCAAAAACAAAAAAGAAAAAATCTCATAACGTAGTATGTTATCGTGTCACCACGCTCGGGCAGGATAATTAAACTAAACTGTCTCGTCACTTGCACCGATAAGTTGGGCAACAGACTCAGACGCACCATAATCATTAGCTTGCATAAGACTAATGTCTCCATTGTAGATATTGCTCGGCAGCTTAGCGTAAATAAAACAACTATGTATAGAGGGATACAACAACAGAGAGAACGAGGAATTATGATAAATTCATTGTAAAAAATGGAGGACTACCCCATTGTTGCACTACTGTTGAGGATCATCATCGGGTGATCACTGAAGGAGCTCCGCCTAACATTACGCTTTCCCTTCAAGTTGCTGCTCAAACCACCCGTAACAGGCTACATGAGACCAAGATATTACTTCATCATATTCCTGCTAAGAAACACTTCATATCAGCGAAACACAAAGAATAGAGGCTAGGGTTTGCGTTATAATATAATCCAGTGGCCGATGATTTCTGTAAGAATCATCTTTTGCAATGAGGAGGAGACATTCTCCACTGATGAGCATGGTAGTCTTCTTCTTCACTAACTAAAGTAATGTTGAACTTCTTGCTAATTTTAATTCTTTAGAAACTTAGATAATAAGAAATACAAAAACAGGCATTATATATTCAGTTAACTTCGTAAGAGGCATCAAGATGATAGGCCTAAACAGCAATGAAAGAAATGAGAAATTACACATGATAACGGCATTATATATATATATATATATATATATATATATATATATATATATATATATATATATATATATATATATATATATATATATATATATATATATATATATATATATATATATATATATATATATATATATATATATATATATATATATATATATATATATATATATATATATATATATATATATATATATATATATATATATATATATATATATATATATATATATATATATATATATATATATATATATATATATATATATATATATGTGTGTGTGTGTGTGCGTATATATATATATTATATTCTATGTATTATAAAAATAATATATAAATCTGTTGGTCTAGTTCAGTATATTTTATATTAAGTTTCACTAGTTCACAATATACATAGGATTAGTCATTAAAAATTTGATTAATAATAATGTGCAAGCAAATCTTTACAAAAATATCGTATTTGATGTTAATAAGACTAACAGTTCAACTTATAACAGTCGTAGGCCTATGTCTACAAAGTTCACACATATGAAGGAGATAAAACAACGATAGTGCTGGCAGTTGGAGATGAAAATATTAAAACATAAGAACAATATATGACCTCTGAAGTATTATAGTAACATCCTTTAAAATATATATAAAGTATGACAACATATAATATAGTATATAGTATCAGAAAAGCCCTGTTTAAGGGAAATATATATATATAATTTCTCGGACCAACCACTAGTGTTCAGTTGTTTCATGCGCTTACGACTGAGTTATATAAATAGCGCCAGATGTTGTTATTATAAACTGTTGTCCGAAAGTTGTGAAGTATGTTGCAAAACATTTTTGAGTGATTGTACATGTGTTTCATATTATATATATATATATATCTGATAAAATATATTCAGATGTATAAGTATGAAAGGAATACTGAACATTACATTTTTCTTCCTATGTTTCTAATTTTAGTGTATCATTGTTTTTCCAGCTTGTTTGTGATGACTAATGTGTCCTTTTTGTATTGAATTTTAAAGTGCAATTTCATTTCCTAATTCATTTCTTTTGAAGCATACCTTTATCCATGGGAATTTTTCTGTAGCACAAGACTACCACCATTTTGCGAACAGACCATTCTATTCCAAATTGCATATCTAAAATATATAAATATATGTGACTTTTTCTTCCCACGTTAAAGGGATTTAATAATGAAAGATATATATATATACATAATATATATATATATATATATATATATATATATATATATATATATATATATATATATATATATATATATATATATATATATATATATATATATATATATATATATATATATCGAATCTAGTAGTCACTTTTACCAGATACGCATGTAATCGTAATAACCACAATGCCCTCTTAACTTCTCGAATTCTTCATACTTATTGGATACGCTTGCCACTACAAAGCCTTAGATTCTTATGCAAGATATATGAAGTAAGCTCTGATGTCCGGTAGCGGGGTTTCGATCCCACATCCTGAGTATCGACAATAGGTCACGTTGCCGACCTGGCCACATCAGAGATTACTTCATAATTCTTGCATAAGAGTCTATTGCTTTGTAATGGCAAGCATATCCAAAAAAACTTTGTAAAGAATATATATAATATAATATATATTATATATATATATATATATATATATATATATATATATATATATATATATATATATATATATATATATATATATATATGTGTGTGTGTGTGTGTGTGTGTGTTCTTCTGTTTGTATTCCCATTTTTGTATACAGTCAAAGGACTTTTTGATTTGTAGAAACCTGTTATCGGCTGCCTACTTTTTTATGTATCAAAAATTTAGTTTTTTCAGCGAAATTATTGCGCGGGTATGGCGAACGAGACGTAATGTTTGTTATGTTTTTTTAGAAGGTGTTGTAACTTTGTTTTGTTAAAACAATCTGAACATCCATTTGCTTTTTTTTTTTTTAAACCTATCGTTGATTACATATATAATCCCGGGATGTCTTAAATGTCTGCCTCTCTGAATCAGGAGGAACAACGTTCTACCTCAATAAAAGCAAAAATTTTTGTTCAATTCCTTTCTCTTGTTTTATATAATTTTGAACCGGAAACTAGTTAGAAGGAACAAAGACTTAAAACAATGAATCTTTGCATAATTTATCGCTATTCTTATATATATAACGTTCTACTCATAAGAAACAAAAAGTTTTTGTTCAATTAACAATCTTTTGTTTATTCATAGTCAATGTATCTTGTATTATACTACTCACACACACACACACATACATATACATACATATATATATATACATATATATACATACATATATATATATATATATATATATATATATATATATATATATATATATATATATATATACATATACAGTATATACATACATAAAGTCTTGTGACGAACTATGTGCTGGCCTGTCAAAAGCATATCCCATACAGGTGCATTTACAGTATGTGGACATTGGAATTAAGTTAAGTATACCTTACTTTAACCAGACCACTGAGCTGATTAACAGCTCTCCTAGGGCTGGCCCGAAGGATTAGACTGATTTTACGTGCTAAGAACCAACTGGTTACCTAGCAACTGAACCTACAGCTTATTGTGGAATCCGAACCACATTATACTGAGAAATGAATTTCTAACACCAGAAATAAATTCCTCTAATTCTTCATTGGCTGGCCGGAGAATCGAACGCGGGCCTAAGAGAGTGCTAGGTGAGTACGATATCGACCCATCCAATGAAGAACTGTTGTGGACATTGGAGGTTTCCACAGTTAGATACAGAGGGTATCTGACACATTTATTTGTGCCTTCTGATCATGGACTAAGTGCATGGAGACAGTTTGACAGATGGATAGAAGCATTGTTATCCTTCGAACATTGAAGTGGGGCCATACACTTCCAGGGAGGAGTTATTAAGTGAGTGTGTATCTGTGTGCACTTTCTAATGGTATATTATGAGAGGAACATACAATAGCTAGGGACTTCAATTTGCGGCTAGGTATGATTCGTTCTCTGTGTAGTGTTAATGGATAGGAACAGCCACTGTGAGATCGTTTATTTAAGGCCGCAGGAAGTGATTAAGATAACTCATTAACACATATTTTTTCCAGACATTATATGGAACATAGTTTTGTGTCGCAATTTTCCACTCTGTTCCCCATTATTAATTTTTCTGTTTTAAATGTCTTTTCTTTGTACATCATTTCAGGTTTTAATATATGGTATGTTTCTTTAAACAGGAATTCTGGGTTCATCCTGTGAGGTTGAATATTTTGGAAGTGGCATGCTGTAACATACTATATGACATTTATTTTTGTCTAGAATAATTATTACCCTTTTTCTTTGTTTGGTGACCAGGGTGTTAGTCACTAGTATTGGTTGGTCTAGAATCATTAATTCGATTGACTGTGAATCAGAATTTCTTCTAGTTATGATTCCCACTATTAAGGAGTGTGAGTCAATCCATATCATGACCGTAGCTTTTGGTGAAATACTTTTGTTAAGTTTATAAATAAAGTCTAGTTTTCCAGTGGGCCTTTGTTTGAGTGATTTGAGAGGAGTCGAATTCCAGTGGGCCTTTTAGTTTGAGAATAGATTCAGTGAGAGGAGTCGACGAGAGAGAAGGAATATGATGAACCAACGCCGGGCCATCGCTACCCGAGAATCTTAGGGATGTAGGATGATATGATGCTATTCTTAAAACAGATGCAGTAAGAGATTATATATATAACTATGGCATTGTGTAGGGTCATAATATTATATATATATATATATATATATATATATATATATATATATATATATATATATATATATATATATATATATATATATATATATATATATATATATATATATATATATATATATATATATATATGTATGTATATATATGTATATATATATATATATATATATATATATATATATATATATATATATATATATATATATATATATATATATATATATATATATATATATATATATATATATATATATATATATATATATATATATATATATATATATATATATATATATATATATATATATATATATATATATATATATATATATATATATATATATATATATATATATATATATGTATGTATTTATATATACATATTAGTTCTTCGTTGGGAGCGTGGGTTCCCGTTCTCAGCTAACACTCTGTTGGCCGCGAGTTTGAATCTCCGACCGGCCAATGAAGAATAGGAGGAATTTATTTCTGGTGATAGAAATTCATTTCTCGCTATAATGTGGTTCGGATTCCACAATAAGCTGTAGGTCCCGTTGCTAGGTAACCAATTGGTTCTTAGCCACGTAAAATAAATCTAATCCTTCACCAGCCCTAGGAGAGCTGTTAATCAGCTCAGTGGCCTGTTAAACTAAGATATACTTTTTTATAGTGGTCTACATGTGTATTATAAATATATAAATACATATATATATATATATATATATATATATATATATATATATATATACTTTATATATATATATATATATATATATATGTATATATATATTTATATATATATATATATATATATATATATATATATATATATATATATATATATATATATATATATATATATATATATATATATATATATATATATATATATATATATATATATATATATATATATATATATATATATATATATATATATATATATATATATATATATATATATATATATATATATATATATATATATATATATATATATATATATATATATATATATATATATATATATATATATATATATATATATATATATATATATATATATATATATATATATATATATATATATATATATATATATATATATATATATATATATATATATATATATATATATATATATATATATATATATATGTGTGTGTATAATTACAAGATATATTGACAAGATACATTGAATGAATAAACAAGAGATTGTTAATTGAACAAAAACTTTTTGCTTTTATTGAGAAGAACATTGTTCCTCCAAGATTACAGATTTAGGAATAACGATAAGTTATGCAAAGATTCATTTTTTTAAGTCCTCGTTCCTTCTAACCATGAAAAACGTATATCCCACTTAAAGGAGTTCCTTGTTTGACGAGTCGGTAGAGTTCTCGGCTAGCACCCTGCTAGGCCTGAGTTCGAGTGTCAGCCGGCCAATGAAGAATTAGAGGAATTTTATTTCTGAATTCATTTCTCGGTATAATGTGGTTCGGATTCCACAATAAGCTGTGGGTCCCATTGCTAGGTAACCAATTGGTTCTTAGCCACGTAAAATAAGTAATTCTTTGGGCCAGCCCTAGGAGAGCTGTTAATCAGCTCAGTAGTCTGGTTAAACTATGGTATATTTGACTTTTTTCTTCCCACGTTAAAGGGATTTAATAATGAAACAGTAAGTTTAGTTTCCGGTTCGAAATTATAGAAAACCTAAATTTAGAAAGACAATGTAGTCCTTTCTACTCACTTTTTAGATTTCTATATATATTTTACTGTATATATATATATATATATATATATATATATATATATATATATATATATATATATATATATATATATATATATATATATATATATATATATATATATATATATATATATATATATATATATATATATATATATATATATATATATATATATATATATACATATATATATATATATATATATATATATATATATATTTCTTATCGATATATCTTTACATATTTTGGATACAATGCTTTCTTATCAATTCTTTACAGTTTTGGACGAAACAAAGACTCTTATGCAAGAATTATGAAGTAATCTCTGATGAGGCCAGGTCGGCAACGTGATCTATTACTGATACTCAGGATATGGGATCGATTCCCGCTACCACACGTCAGAGTTTACTTCATATATCTTGCATACGAATCTAAGGCTTTGTGGTGAAAAGCGCATCTAAAAAGTGTGAAGTCCTCCCGGGCCTCTGTAGGCTTATAGGATAGGCGCTGATCTCCGTTTCTTAGGTCGACAGCTAGTGGGAATAGGTCCCAATGCCTATGACACAGACACACACACACACACACACACACACACATATATATATATATATATATATATATATATATATATATATATATATATATATATATATATATATATATATATATATATATATATATATATATATATATATATATATATATATATATATATATATATATATATATATATATATATATATATATATATATATATATATATATATATATATATATATATATATATATATATATATATATATATATATATATATATATATATATATATATATATATATATATATATATATATATATATATATATATATATATTATATTTATATATATATATATATATATATATATATATTGCTATATATATATATATATTATTCTGAAATTTTAACTAGCAGAGCTCGACTGAACAATATTGTTAAAAAAGTAAAATTTGTTTTTCCATTTCAGAAATTAAAAAATAATACAAAACCATATATATGTGTATGTATATGTATACATACATTTTGAAGCCTCAATACCACCAGATTGGAGAGATTCTCGTAAATATTGCCATGTGAAGATGAGGAATCAAGTGTATCGCAAACTGAAACGTAAACACGATAATAAAAATGAAACTGTCGATTGTAAAAAGCCCTTGGACCAACAACGCCAGTCATGAATGTCGTCAACTTATCAAACAAACAGCTGGATAGAAATGTAACTAGTGCCTTAGGCTACGGTTTAAACTTTGCTTTATCTCTGGCGGAAGGAACAGTGCGGAAATAACTAAAGGACTGTGTAATCTGGAAAAAATATGGTGATTTAACGAATGAAGAAGTGAACATAGTTAAGGGAGTGAGTTATGGAAGTATGAAAAAAAATCAGACACCACAAACGTCCCCAAAGATTTATGGCTGCTATCAATGAACTGAAAAAGATAAAAATATACACATGACAAAAAGCAGATAAATCAGGCGCTCTTGTAATTTTAAATAAAAGTGAATATATAGAAAAAATGGAAAATCTCTTAGGTGATGATAGCACATATAAAGAATTAAATAAGAACCCGTTAGACAACGTGAACAGTGGTTTCAATAAGAAAGTGAAAAACCTGTTAAAAGGTAACGAAAGTCTTATAAAGAAGTTGTGTGTGACCTCTCCATCGCTACCATACATGTATGGTACAATAAAAACTCACAAAACAAACTTTCCTACCAGGCCAATTATCAGTTCAGTTGGTTCCATCATCATACAAGCTAGCGAAGTACTTAGTGGATATTCTCAACCCATTAGTAGGTACCATCTCTAATGCAAATATCAAAATAATGTGGACTTGATAAATAAACTAAATAGTGTACAGATTAATAGTGAATCAGGCTTGTAAGTTTTGATGTTGTATCACTATTCACAAAGGTGCCAATTGATGATCTGATGGCGTTTTTATCTGAATTATTAGAGAACACACAGCTGGATATCCATTTTCTAAAAGTACTTTAATTGAACTGATTAAATTATGTGTAAAAGATTGTAAATTTGAATTTAATGGTAAATTTTACTCAGAAAAATTTTGGTATGGCAATGGGAAACCCTCTATCCCCAGTGTTAAAGTAACTTATATATGGAATTTTTTGAAAGAAGATATTAAACAACATAATCCCATGTAATGTAACATGGTTTAGGTATGTTGACGACATAATTTGTATGGCCAGGAACCAAGATGTAAATAACTTTTTGCCAAGTTAAATCAATTAGTACCATCAATTAAATTCACGATGGAAATGGAAAATGATGGATGCTTACCGTTTTTGGATGTCCTCATAAAGAAATAGAAGTGGGTTTAAATAAGTGTGTGTATAGAAAACCCACTAATATTTCTCTTCCTATGTGCATTTTCTATTCTGGACAAAGCAATAAGGTTAAAAGTCAGTGTTTTCATCTATTTTTTTTAAGAGCATTACAGGTATGTAGCCCTGAATATATTGATGATGAAATAGATAAGATTAGGAATGCAGGCAAGAAATTGAAATATCTGATAGTGTATTAAACAGTGCATTTGAAGCGGCAAAAAAGACTATGTATCAAAACCAGAAAGAACCTTACAACACAAAAAATTTGCTTGTTCTGCCTTATAATAATAATATGAAAGATATCCCTCATCTTCTTAAGAATTTTGTTGTTAATGTCGCATTTAAGAACAAAAAACAATGAAAAATGTACTTATCAAGAACTACCCTGACAATACTAAAGGGTGTGTATATAAAATTCCGTGTAAGTCTTGTGACAACTTTTATATTGGCCAAACCGGGAAAGCACTGGAAAAAGAATTGAACAGCATAAGAAATGTGTGAGATATGCACAAAGGAACAGTGGTATATTTGTACATGTTAGTGAGAACAATCATGCTATCAACTGGGAAGGGGCAAAAGGATTGTATATTCTAATAATACACTGGAAAGGAACATCATTGAATCTAGCTTTATAAAAAAAGTTACAACCATAATATGAATATCAGTCAAGGGATGTATAAACTTGATCCTTTAATATCAAAAAGAAATTTGTAAATTGTTTAAACTTTAAGGTAGGCAGTAGAGATGTATGAAAATAGGATTATCATATTTGTAAACACAGTACAGGGTAGTAGATTAATGAGTTTCAAACTCCGCCTCCATGACACCTGTCAGGTGTGGATCTGAGATGGCGTTTGGTTTGTTTATCAGCAATGTCCCTGAGAGTATATTGTGATTTTTAGCCAAATGAGTTTTAAAGGCCACTCCTACCTTACACCGGCGTGAGGGGGGATATGTAGTCTCTAACGATTGTGTATGTCTGTCAGTACTGTTCTTGTAGTATATATATTTGACTTCTCATACTCTGTATCAGTCCTTCGTCAATGGCTTGGAAATAAAGTCGAAAACTGGTCAGGACCTACACCCCGTTTCTTATTTTTCACCTGTGGTTATGTGATAAATGATATCATATACAAATATATATAATCATATATATATATATATATATATATATATGTATATATATATATATATATATAAATATATTATATATATATATAGTATATTCAATATTTATTTCATTTTGTGTGTTTGTGTGTGTGTGTGTATTAGCCAATGAAACGGGAACTGCAATTCAGGTCTTTCAATATAAGTACGCACACATAAACACGCGCACTCAATAACAACTGCATTGATATATAGATCAATCTTATTCGTAAAAATTAGAAATACCAGAGTTCACCGAGAGTCCTGGGTGTGCAAAGGAAAATTCAATGATAGCAATGATTGACTGATTAATTGTGGGTTATCTGGCGTCACAAGAACCAGGGTATGAAGAAAGATTATTTTGTATAATCAAAAGACATTTTGTCTGAGAAAACGATTGTTGCAATGTCTCTCAAGGGATTTGGTCCAGTTCTTTACAGCCTTTGAGCGCCGTGTGCTGTATGAGGAGATTCCCGCAGAAGTTGTAGTTCCATAAGATGAATCATTAGGCACAGTACGCCTGAAAGTTGGGGATTTATTATTAAATATTAATATAACGTAATGCTCTTTATATTTTTTACCTTTTACATTTTCAAAATAAAATTTAAAATTTGAATTTCTGCTACAGATTACTCTAGTTTTAGTTTACTTCAAATAAAATAATATAATTATTATTGTACTTGTACATTCTGTAGTTTTTGAGTTGTAGACCAACCATGGGTTGGTCTTCTCTAATAAAAATTAATACCAACAAATAGTAAGCTTATTGTTACTGAAAAAATACTAGTTCTTCTTAGTATTTCTTTGCTTCATTTGGAAGTTAAATTACTTCCCAAAACCACGTATAACTTTTTTTCATCCCATGTCTGTTCATCGTGTTTGAAAATCCAAACTTCCAAATAAAGAAAGAAATATAAGATGAACTGGTTGATGTCAATATACGTCTATTCGTTGAAGATAAATCCTTTCACTTGTTTTGTTACTGAATATGTTGCCGTTAATGGAAAATAAATGTACTGGAAAATGAAATTAGATGAAATTAGACTGACTCTGAGTAACACTGACATAAACGGAAAGAACATGCTGAAATCTTGAACTACTGCAGAGGCCGACTGAACAATACTCTGTTATATGAAAATTTGTTCTTTCATTTTCCGAAAAAAAAATAATAATACACTACCATACAGCACATACCGAGTGAGTTGAATTGCAGTTATTTGCAGAAGGTATCAGTTTAAGCGTTAATCCCAACATGTCAATTAAATTTTCACACTTCACACTTACTCTAAAAACACACTAAACCTTTCACTGGAGTCTGCTCAGTATAGTTGAAAAACATAGTAATATCTGTAAAATGTTGTTATAAGGGATGTTATTTTATGCAGAATCGTTTTTTTCTGATACTGAATATTCTGTAATATCTTTTTATTATATAGAAAAATTTCAACCAACTGTTCTTCGAAAAAACATATTCAGTACAAATTTCTTTTATGGTTTCGAGTATTTGGAAAAGATATCGTAGCCACGAAACCTTTTTATTCCAGTTGCGTTCGAGCACCGTGACTGATTTAATACTGGAGGAAATTTCTTCTCGAGTTAAGGGTCAAAGAAGCTTAGTTTATGCAAAAATGATAGATTCGCTCACAAGTCAAAGGAAACATCGAGGAGTCATAAGTAAAAAATTGGGAAGATTCTTAAAAAAAAAAATGAGAGTTATGAGAAAAAAATCCTGCTCAGATCAAGAGAGGAAATAAAGTAAAAGAGAAAGAATAGAAATAATAAAAGAATTCCTTATCAAGGTAACTAATAGATAGGGCATTCTCGTCTTGTATGTTTATCTTACTGACTTTAAAACAAAGTTTTGCAATATGAAATGTTGAAGATATTCATGATCATTTGAGGACTGAAAAGTAATAAACAACAAGATTAGATTTGCATAACTAATGGAAACACATTGCATGATTGTAAATAGGATATTCTGCTTGAATAGATATCGGGTGCTGCTATTCCGACTCATTCAGAACAAGTAGAGCATTTCAAATCATAAGTGTAATTGTATAGCCTAAACAGCTTCAAATGTACTAACCTAATCGTAGGCTAAGTCTTATACTACGACACCAAGGTTACTTCACTCATATGCTATTCGAAATTGCACTTAAAACACTGCATTGTGTTGTGTGTATTAATCTAAGACATAAACGATATAAACTTACTGTTAATTCAAATAGTGCATTCAATATTCCTAGCTGGAATTAGAATGAGATTGGCATGAGCACAATCTCTACTTTGTAACCCTCATCCAAAGCACACTCCAAGAAATTCTCCTTATATTTAGTTCCCCTTATATTTAGATATGCATATCTCTTGAAGGAAATCTCCCTAAATGAACTTCAAGATGAAAGGGAATACTTAAGTGGACTTGGAAGCTCAGACAACTAATGCTGCATTCCCTTTTCTTGAGTCCCTATTAGATAGAACTACACAGCACCAAGACCGTGACGAGACTGGTCTAACGACCGTCGCCGATCAACACCAAACATTCGACTAAAAACTGGACAAGTGACCAATGCCGGTAGTTAATGCACTATTACACGTATACTTAAGATTAAATACGTGGAACAGCCAAAACAACGCTTTTCATTACTAAATACAAACACAAAAAACATAATATCTTTCTTCTACATTAATACTCATTTCCACTTTACATAAATTTAGAAAGAATACGGCACATAAAACTATACCACAACTTGCGGCAAAGTACAATCTCTCTTGTCGAAGTTTCAAAATACTCTCCCGCAAGAAAACTTATGCCTACATTATTTACAATAGTCCTGTTCTTATCAATGCCTTTCTGGCTTCTTCAGGTATTTGAGCAGTTCTTCTGCTGAGGCGGGTGTTTGACTGAATGTCATCTGTTGCAGGAGTGATTTCCCGTGTCTTCTGCCACAGCTCTAAGGGGCATAACTGTCTAGCTCTCAGGCACAGTCCTCCAACTCTGGGCGCCCATGACAGAGTCGAGACGACAACCATCATGGCGAAAAATGCCCTCTGCTGCCACTGCTGCCATGACCTGCTGCTGCCCTGGACCTGACTTTCAGGTATGAATACCTGCTGCTGCTACCCCAACTGCTGACTCCTAGGTAAGCATACGGGCTGCTGCTACTCAACTGCTGACTCCACTGCTGCTGACCTGACTCGTTGCTGCTATGAACCTGACACGCTGCTGCTATGAACCTGACTGAAGAAGTCTGAAACCATCCACCATGTGTCAACTCGCCAGCAAGAAAAACAAACACAAACAAAGGAGGCGACAACACACCAAGGGAACATAAGGCAAACGATTGTTCCTAACATCTGGTGTAGTCCGTGCCTGTGGCATTAAAAGGTTGCTTACATTGCACCCTGAACTCAGGTAATGGAGGAACTATATTGGGCCTATACGACCTCCCCTGTGTTCTCTTACAAATAACACAATGGTGTAATATACTCTTTGTTAGTTGCCTTATCTGTGGGATCCAGAACTTCTGCCTGACACTTGCCACAGTTGCATTTACACCGACATTAGCATTAGCATCATGATGTTCTTTAATAATTACCCAAGTAACATAGCAACACTTCAGCAATAGTATAGGACACTTAGCAGCTTTGGGTAACTGTGTGTGTTCTAGTCTAACCATTGTATCTTATTACCCTGTTGTCCAGGTAAAAATTCAACTGGTGTATGGGAGCTAGTTTTGGTTTTCTTACCCCCTTCATGAAACTCTTGTATTCCTCTTGGAAAAATTTCCTTTGTATGATGGCAACAGTCTTTTTCTTTACCTCTTGGAGTTCTTCCAAGGTCATTTCACCATGCCTCTTCATATTGGTTGAACTCCTACAATTATTAAAAAATTGTAGGATCCATGCTGTGGTCCTATATACCTTTTTAACCTTGCTGAATCTCTTCCAGTTCAGCAAGTGAGTATTACCATTCAGGTTGTCCCCTACAGTATTGACCAAAATGTTCTCTTCCTTACTCTGCACAAGTGATCCACCAACCATTGAACTATCTATTGCCAAGAGGAATTTTTTAACCAAGGGGATGCCTCCCACCAGAAAAAAAACTATCCAAGATCATTTCTGTCCTTTTCCCACATGTCAGGCAGTCGCTGGGATTATCATCTGTAGGCACACAAGGCAAGACCTCCTTTGGAATTAAAGAGTTTTTTCCTGTACTCTATTTTTCACAAATACAGGGAGAACACTTTTCGATACTAGCCAACTTAGGGCGACTTTACTATCCGACCAAACGAACAGTTCAACAAATTCATCCTTCTCAATGTATTCTTTAATAAATTTGGCCATTCTTGCTGCTATTAATAATGCCATCAACTCAAGTTTGGGAACAGTTAATTTGTTAATGGGTGCTACTCTTGCCTTTGCCATCATTCAGTAAGAGTTTTCCTTCTTATCTCTATAGACTACACATCCATATGATAGCTCACTGGCATAGCAGAATATGTGTAAGGAGTCCCCCTTTCCTAGACTAGCATTAATAGGAAAGGAAATATCAAGACATTTTTCCAAGTCTTCGGATAACTCAACCCATTGTTTCTGTATTAGGTCTGGGAGTTGTTCATCCCAATCCAGTTGTTGTTTCCACAAACTCTGAAGGTATATCTTTGCCCTAAAACTGCATAGAACTTTGAGTAGGTCAACCATTATATGTGGTCCTGTCCACAAACAATTGCTCAAGCTTAACCCACTTTTCCCCTGTCTGACTGAACAATTAAATACTATCCTAATAGGGTTGTAATCACTCAAGCCCTTTTAACACCATTTGTGCCAAGAAATGACAGTCTCCCTCTGTTTTAAAATATTCCAGTTGTTAAATTCCTGATCCTTCAATTTTCCCATAGATACTGAGTGTCCTTCTGAAACTTGACACACTGTTGTTTTAATAATCAAAGCCAAACCAGAGTTGTAAGTTAATCTCCTTTATTATTATTTCCAAGGCAATGCCACAACATCCTGTTTGTCAATTTCAGAATAAGTTATAGTGCTCAAGAGTTCTCCAATACTTTCTGTTCCTGTTATGTTATTTCACTGCAGTCAGTGCCTAAATGGTGAAAACTGCAAAGTTTCAAGATTTTCCTTCAGCAGTCCCTTTGTCTGTTTCTGTTCTACATAGTCACCTTCTATACATGTTCTGGTTATCATAAACAAAATCTTGGTAAATACTAAATTTTCAAATTAACTAAATCCTGGATGTAAAATGTTTCATTGTCAACCCCTATTAACAATTCTATGGGTGATTGTTTTTCCTACACCTATTACATTTATCAGCCAACTGATTTTCATTCTACAACAATGTTGGAGTTCTTCCAACTTCTTTGTAATTTTGGCCAGTATACAATCCATATTTATTAATCTACCTATATGACTTCCATATTCACAATTGCATATTCCCTTAACTTGTTAAAGGTAACTAATGTTATATTTCAACTCCCATGCTTTTAAAGTGAGTCCCTCAAGAGCAGATTTCTTTATAAATGATCTTTTGGCTATCCACAACCTCTCTTTTGCACAGCTGTTTTACCGTTTAGGGTTATTGTGGTTTAGGTAAGATCACTGCAAACATTTCCCATTATTTGTCAAAGAGAGTGTTCAAACTTTTCCCTGTCTACCAGACAGTTTGATTGGTATCCTTTCAATAGCACTTGATTCTAACAGTGTCCATTGTTAAACCTTACCTGAAGTGATCCAACTGAAGTGTCTTATTGTTTTATATATTCCACACAAACCCACAGTTCTGATCCTTCATCTTCCCTTCTGGTAGTGTTCTAGATACTGAGTGTCCTTCTGAAACTTCACACACTGTTCTTTTAATCTAATCAAAGCCAACCCGAAGTTGTGAGTTAATCTCTTTTTATTGCCTTTCCAAGGCAATGCCACAACATACTGTTTGTCAATTTCAGAATAAGTTATAGTCCTTTCAAGGTTCTCCAATACTTTCCGTTCCTGTTATGTTATTTCACTGCAGTCAGTACCTAAATGATCTAAACTCCATAAAGTTTCAATATCTTCCCTTCAGCAGCTTTTATGATCCTTTTTTTAAATTGAAACATGACTTTCCTTCAGATGAGATTATGTTCCGGTTTCATCACCAAATATGGTTGGCAGCAGTTTAAATCCCAGGATGTAAAATGTTGTAACATGAGTCTCTCTTGGCGATTGTTTCTCTCACAGGTAGGTCAAAGTCTTTATCAGCAAGCTGATTTTCATTCTACCAACAACCTAAGTTCCAAATATCAAATTTTTTTGTATATTTTGGCAATACTAAAATTTTTATTAATTTCCTAAACCCTGGATTCATATAACTCTCCTTTGCTTTTATAGTGGAGTCCTCAAGAGCAGATTTCTTTATAAATGATCAACCTTATAACAATTCTATATGCGATTGTTTCACCCTTTAGGGTAGGTAAAAATGCCTTTATCATTTTCCAAAGCTGATTTTCAACTTCTACACAACGACCTTAAGTTTTTCTTAATGTCAAATTTCTTTGTAATATATTCTGGTAGCTCGTCTACCACTATACAGTCCATATTTATTAATTTACCTGTGTGAGGTCCAGCGATGTTCACAATTTCATATTTCAACTCCCTTGCTTTTATAGTGGAGTCCCTCAAGAGCAGATTTCTTTATAAATGATCTCTTGGCACAGGTATCCAACAACCCTCTCTTTTGCACAATGTGATCTCTTTTACCCTTTAGGGTTATTGTGGCTTTAGGTAAGATCGACTGCCTAGTCGTCTTATTTCCCTGTCTGGTATTTGTCAAAGAGAGTGTTCCAACTTGTACCCCACCTACCTTAGACTTATTTGATTGGTTTCGATTGCATATAGCACTATGATGTCTAACAGTGCAGCCATTGTTACAACCTTGCTTGTCACAGTCGGAACTGCAGTGTTTATTGGATGCATATTTGAAACACAAACCCAGAGTTCTGAGCTGTTCTATCTTCCCTCCTCTGGTTACATGGGATTTACAATGTGTCTGTATATGATTGGCTCCGCAAAGTGCACATCCTTTAACCTGGTTTATTTTGGCTTTGTTTGTATTTTCTTTATGCCTTACCAATGCTTTGTTTTGGTCTCACAGATTGCCGTTGTTCTACTATGAAAGCAGATACCATTGTTAATGTATCAGTTTTTACTGGTTCAGTCTGTGGAAAAGCCCTCAAATTGTGCATTTCTTCTTCAAGATATCTTTTGAAGGTGTCAAATTTAAGCCAATCTTCTCCACACCTTCATTTTATTATTTCACTTACACTACTAGGTAGTTTGGTGTAGAGCAAGATGGTATACAATTCACTCAGTCCCAGCTGTTCACTCTCCAATGATACTATGCAGCATTCGAATTGTGCTCTAAAACCTTGTGGCAATTCTGCATCTGCCTTACAAGTCTCAGTTTGGAAGAGATTTGTAACTAAATGCAACTTGATTTCATCCTTTCTGCCATAGGCCTCTTTTAACAAATTCACTGCTTGCAAATATTTATCACCTTCTAATTTAAAACCAGATATCAGTTCCAAAGCCTCACCTCCCAATAGGCCCTTCAAATAAGAAAACTTTTTATTTTCTCAAATTCAGTATGTTGGCGTACCGATACTTCATAAAGTTCCCAAAATGAATTCCATTCCGATACATCACCATCGAAATGTTTGAGGTCTAATTTAGGTAACTTTACACTAGCTTTAACAGGCAATATCGGTGCACTAGGTTCACCCCTTACAGCTAGAAGACTTGTGATGGAGGAGTTTAGTCTATGAATTTCAGTGCCTACCTTTAGGCTAAATTCAGCTTGATTCATAATTTGGTTAGGTTGTCCTCCAGGATCCGTTAGATCCAATATCTCATTATCCAATTCCTGGATTTTCTGTAAATATTCCTTCAAGAGTCTCTCAGTGAAGAAATACTATTGATATCACCTGCATCAACAATGGTTTCAACCTTTGTTGACCAGTTAGTTATCACAGACTTAAAACCTGCCCATTTCCTCTTTAATTCTTCCAGGTCAGACATCTTAGCCTATAATTTACCAACTCCAAATATATAAGTTCTTAATACCAAAAGAGTGTACAAACTGCCAGCTCCAAAAAATATATATACTGCATTAGCACATATAATACTTAAAAGTTGGCCACACCTCTTCAAATCAATCAATGGTAGATCTATTACATATACTGTATGTGCCCTTGACTATACACATACATATACACAAAATGCAACACAGGGTTTTATTTCAAATAAAATTTTACTTAAGTGTCTTATCCATTTCAAGCTAGGCTAACACGTGACTAATTCTAATATGTCCACCACCATCAGCCGGTCACGTCTTTATCTTTATTGCCAAGTATCACAACAATCCTTAAAATTTCATAAACCCTAACTATAGAGATCACTGCTATAACAACCAATCACTGTGATCCTGGTCACAGCAACAATTTATTCCGACTCATTCAGAACAAGTAGAGCATTTCAAATCGTAAGTGTAATCGTATAACCTAGACGGTTTGAAATGCACTAACCTAATCGTAGGCTAAGTCTTATACTACGACTCCCAGATTACTTCACTTATATGCTATTCCAAATTGTATTTAAAATAATTCATTATGTCGTGCATATTAATCTAAGTCATAAACGATGTAAACTTACTGTTAATTCAAATGGTGCATTCAATATTCCTAGCCTGAATTAGAATGAGATTGGCATGAGCACAATCTCTACTTCACAACCCTCATCCAAAGCAGACTCCAAGAAATTCTCCTTAAATTTAGATATGCATACCTCCTAAAGGAAATCTCACTAAATGAGCTTTAAGATGAAAGGGAATATTTAAGTGGACTTGGAGGCACCGACAACTATGGCTGCATTCCCTTTTCTTGAGTCCCTATCAGACAGAACTTCACTGCACCAAAACGTTTGTGAAGAAGACTGGTCTTAAATACGACCGTTGCCGACAAACACCAAACGTTTGACTAACAACCGGACAAACAACCGGTAAGCCAGTAGTTACAGCACATATTACAGTGTATACTTACAATTAAATACACGAAACAGCCAAAACAACGCTTTTCATTACTAAATACAAACGCAACAAAACATAATATTTTTCCTTTTTCTACATAATACTCATTTCCACTTTTGACATAAATTTAGAAAAGAATACATAAAACTATATTACAACTTGCGGAAAAAGTACAATCTGGAACTCTTGTCGAAGTTTCGACAGCTGCTAAACAAACGCCGATTTCAACATTTGGCTATTCCTTTTAGTGTTTAGTAATTTCTTACATTTCCATCAAACTTTTGTACAGTAAATGTAACTCATTTTCAGTTTATCATTTCCTGTCAGCTTAGTTGATGCTAAAATTATCACTAAATGTTCCTCTGATGTAACGTGAATTTTTACTTATTAATACCATGGTGACTTGTATTCACGATCTCATTTTTCATTATATAACATTTATTTATATAGCATGTAATGAGACTTATTTTCACCTTTATTGATAAAGGAAATCATAAATTGTATCTTTTAAAAAACATATTTTTTTATGTTAAGACTGTAGAGCACAGTGAATAGAAGTTATTTTTTTCTGTGGTTTTTTGATAGTAGGAATATTTCTAAATTTTCTTACAGAGCTTAACATTATATAAGTATATATCATATATTTTTTAGAGTACTCAGTCGTAACAATTAATGTTATGAGAGTTCAGTTATCTGGCTGAAGTGAGGTATATATATTATATATATATATATATATATATATATATATATATATATATATATATATATATATATATATATATATATATATACAGAGTTAACTACACATAAATGTTTCTTATTTTAAATTCTTGACAAGCTGGCTTTGGATGGATCAGCATATCAAAACTGTGCTGTTTCTGACCATATTCACATTATAAATATGAAATAGAGTATTACTATAAAAACTAATAGCGATAATGTTTACTTATATTGCTATAAAATCTGTGACAGTCAAAAACTTACTGTATAGAATTTATTCGTATGGTTCAGAAAAGAAATCCAACCAAGTCTGTAAAATCGGCCAACTGGGAGAATCAGTTGAAACGCGAGTCCAGAGCAACCCTGAAAACGCAATAGGAGGAAATATAAAACCTTCAACAATCCCCTTGATCTAAATCGCATTACCAGAAACCCTTTGTTACTTCTTTCCTTTCGAGGTGGATTTTCTTTGCTGCACGACAACCTTCATTGACATTGAATGTTGACAATCAATTGATTATTCATATTACAATACGAAGATTATCGAAGGATATGATCTGGGAAAGGGACTGTCTCCCTGGATCTTGGAGGGTGGTTGGTTTACTATTGACATTGCCCTCCCCTTGTACATATAAGACAGACAAACAGAAAGACAATGCCTGTTTTCTGAACAGTAATTTTAAAACCATGATGTTAAGTCTGCAGGTACATTCCTGTAAGATTTTAAATGTAGTTTTAACTTTGAACCTGTAGTATTGCACCATTTAATTATCTGGTATGCAATCTTGTTGCTCAAACGGGAAGATCATGTGACAATTTGTTTTCATAACTGGAAAAAAGTTTGCATCACAGTTATCTGTATTCGAAAACTTACTGCAAGGGAGAAAGTGAACCTCCTTTACTATCAAGATAGTTTTCAGGAATACCGCTCTATCCGCTTTACACCTCGGTCGTGGAGGGCAACATGTTCTCTTGCTTTCAGAAACCGGTTGAATGATTATGGCTGCATCGTTTTGTGCCGTTATAGGGTGCAATCTATTCTTTTGGTCTCATGTTTTTGCGTTTAAATTCTACTTTGTCGATGTTGTTATTTTTTATCCTTATATTCCGTTATAGCTATTCTATTCAGGACAGCTCGGTCGTCAGTCCAGTGGACATTTAGCTTCTTATGTAGGAATGTTTGCAGCAGTTAATGTTTAACAGTAGGAATAATTTGATGATATGTTATAAATATTTCTTAGACTTTAGGTGGGGGAAATTCTGTCGTTCTCAAGTGATCACTGACAACTTGTCAGTCAAATGAAAATATAACTTTCATGGAAGGGTTTTTTTTCTAGTTTTTAATTCCTTTTTTCTCAGTTGACTAATTAAATTGGACCTACAGTTAATAGTCCCCGACTAACGTATTCCTGTTCCTCGTTCCGTCCCTCTTGTCTTTCTGTTTATCTATCAATCTGTCTTTATTGGGCTGTTTACATTAAAAACTAATGATGTGTCGATGACTTGTTTAAAGAAACAGTTCGAATGTCAGTCACAGAATTTTCTTCCTGGATTTCTAAATATTCCATCGTAACTTATCTCTAGTCATGGAGTTTGTCACAGCCAATGCCACAGTTAAATAGTTACCTGTCTTTGGTTCCTATTGACTTATATTTTCATAAATTCAGTAAAAGGAAAACAATGGGAGCTTATCGTCTTCGTAAAGTTAAACGATAATAATATTCTATAATTATCTACCACGCTGACAGCTGCCCTTTATATTTTTGGCAGCAGGATTCTTGTTGATACTTTTTTTGTTTTTGTTTTTGCTTCATAACGTATTGAAACTCATTTTCATTTGATGTCCCCTGTCATTCTTCGAACAATATCCATTATGCGCATTATCAACTACTCTGATAGGAAAGCATTTTTTATAAAATTTGTGGGGATCTCCCTGAAGGAGATAACAATCAGGAACATTTTGTTTTGGATGGACAGAAAAATATCAGTAACTCCTGTAAATTTCCTTCAGTACTTTAGCATCAATTAGCAATTGTACTTTATAGCAGCAGATTAAATCATTAAGGCTAGTTTTCTTCAAATGAAGTCTCACAAATGATACATAAACAATAGCTGACACTTTCCTCCGCGTAGAGCGCTACGGATATTCTGGGGTGGCAAGGCAATTTTTAACAGCTCTGGTAATTCACTAAATTAAAATCTGAATTAATTGATTTCACACAGCTATGTATAATTTTAGCTTGTTCTCTTTGTTACAAACGTTTTTTTTTTTTTATTGATACCTGTTGCCAGAGATCCGGGATTATTTTGAAGAGTTGAGTTAGAAGGTCTACACCCCTTTGCTAGTAGCCTCAGTGCTGATCTTGTAAAATTAGCAGGCTTAGATCAGACGCCAGCAGAGGGGCTCGCTACTTTGAGATTTCAGAATTATTTATATAGCTTAATCTGACCCTTAATAGATTTTCCTACGCAGTCTATATACTCGGATTATGCTATATCCCATGAGATTTTCGACCACGCATGCTCGACCATAGGATATACTTTAATAGAAACTTTCAGGCGATTAGAACAATATGTTTTTTCATGAATTTCTTGTTACTATAAATATTCCAAATGAAAAGCCATAATTTAGCGGTTTAGGGATAAGTTCAGGATTCCGAAAAATTCAAACGGAACTGGATTCACAAAAAAATGCATAAAAAAGGAAAAGGGACTATGCAAAGAAATGGATCCTCATTTAAACATTAAAAATATAAAAAGAAAATTAAAGCACTGAAAGAAAATGCTCTAGAAACCGATCTGGGAATACAATATTGAAAAGTTAATGATTTAAGACAGATAAAAAAGATTGATTTGACACAATGTAGACACAGAAGTATAAATGTTGGAGAGTTTCAACGTATGGATAGGCAAATGTAGAATATATATATATATATATATATATATATATATATATATATATATATATATATATATATATATATATATATATGTGTGTGTGTGTGTGTGTGTGTGTGTGTGTGTGTGTGTGTGTGTGTATATATATATATATATATATATATATATATATATATATATATATATATATATATATATATATATGTATATATATATATATATATATATATATATATATATATATATATATATATATATATATATATATATATATATATATATATATATATATATATATATATATATATATATATATATATATATATATATATATATATATATATATATAGTTGCATAGCTCAATAAAAAGCTTTTAGAGATTACAAATTCCTAACTAGAGATTATACCCAGCAACCACAGCACCTTACAGTGACTTAGTGGAAGAGTTATACTTAGTTCCAAAAAACATCAAGCGACAAAGCTGGATTTAGTTATGGAATTACCAGTGATTATCCTATACTCCAGCATCACAAATACTTTTTTTGAACTCCTGGAAATTAAATAATTATATCATTTATCTATTTAAATATGAGAATTGTCACACATTTAAAGTGAATGGAATATTGGTTGTTGGAAAATTATAATTTAAATAACACTGTGATCATTGAATATGTAAAAAAGGATCCATGAGGAGGTTATGACCTGAAGTGTATCGAATCAAGTTACTCTTGAATTTAAATGTACAGAGAATTATGTGGAGGAGGAATGAATGGATATCTCATTTTCGCAAAAGCCTCCCTTCAAATTGAAAAATATTTCTTAAAATAATCTCTCTCTCTCTCTCTCTCTCTCTCTCTCTCTCTCTCTCTCTCTCTCTCTCTCTCTCTCTCTAACAGCTATTAAACAGTTTCTTCTTGGAACACTAGAGTCTAGTATTTTGCTTCCTGTATCTAGACTTTTACGCATATGAAGCTCAGCTAATGCACTTTGTTAATACAAGATCTGTAGATATTCATGGGAGAGCCACAATGTGGTTCAGATTAAAAGGATAGCGCCTTAACTTTGTCGGGTTTGTCTTTATTTTCTCAGTAAATTGACAAATATTCATTTGTTAAAATCTCCAAATTTTTCAATAGCAGCCAGTGCTCCAGGAGACCCTTAAAGTTACGCCTCTTTAACCTTTTCAGTAAAATTAATGATATTTCTATTTTTAGTTTTCTGTAAAAGAAAACTATTGAGATTACCATTTGTCTGTCTGTCCGCACTTTTTCTGTCCGCCCTCAGATCTTAAAAACTACTGAGGCTAGAAGGCTGCAAATTGGTATGTTGACCATCCACCAATCAATCATCAAACATGCAAAGTGCAGCCCTCTAGCCTCAGTAGTTTTTATTTTGTTTAAGGTTAAAGTTAGCCATGGTCGTGCTTCTGGCACCGTTATAGGTGACAACACAGGCCAGCACCGGGCCGTGTCTGAGAGTTTCGTGGTCCATGGCTGAGAGTATCATACAGCATTATACGCTGTACAGAAAGCTCGATTGCGCCGAAGAAACTTCGGGGCATTTTTTACTTATTTCTTAAGTCACTTACAGGTCTACATTTTACAAATTTTGTATTCTTAATCAAATAACGCAGGTAAGAGTTGCGCCCCTTCATATAAATTTAGAAAAAAAGAAAAAGAAAACAACAAAGACACGAACGCTCGTGATAACTTAGAAACGCACCCCCACGGAAAGATCAAAGGAAGCGCAGTAGCTGCTACTCAAGCGTGAACCAGTAACGTAAGATGTATGAGCACAGAAAAAATGAATCCCACCCTTTCACTTTATCCGTCCCCTCGTAATTATCAGTTTATTGATTTAAACTAAATTCTGACAAGGCATAACTTTCATTAGTATAACTATCATAAAAGAATTATATAGGGATAAACAAGTAAAATCCCTAATCAGCCATCTATCGTCGCAAATTACAAGACTGCCATCACTTACCCGTATGGGTGATCTGCTGTCTTGCCCTTACACCTTGCACTCCCTTCGGCTGAACTCTTCTTCTCCCTTTCCCACCTTCGGTGAATAAGCCCGGGCGTCTCAGGTCTCCTGTCCATCTTACCCTTTTCTTGAGCCTCTTTCCTTGGTTCTATTGCGCCGACGCTCGGGAAAACGGGAAAAAATCGTCAAATAAATACCTACTCTCCTTAAAAAATTACCCGGAAATATGTTCTTTCTTTTACGGTATTTCAACATCAGAAAATAAAGTAAGAAGAAAACAAATAAAATCCCCCAACCATGCCACCCCAACGCCCCCGGCTCTTTCTCTCTCTCTCCATTACTATAACCTGGATGGATGAAAGGAGAAATATTTCCAGGGCTGTAAAGTTAAGTAGTACATGGAACTTCAAACAAGCATTTAAATCTGTTTGTTAAGAATTCTTTCATGCAAAATAAAGATAATCGGAATGGAGGTTTACATTAAGTAAAGTTGTATGAGAAGAATACATAATGCATTTCCCTATGACAGTATGATTTGGGAATATGGAGAACCCACCATGGTCTGTATGTGCGTCATGCTCGACAGTAGACTAATTACGACCTGATAATCAGTATGGAGACAATTTTACTGTTTAAATATTTTAACTTGATCAGTTTCAAAGACAACTTCGATGGGGAAACGACCATTACGCATTGCCTTTTTCATCTCTCCATGAAAAATAAAAGAAATAAAAACAAGGGTTTTATACTAGAATAATGATCACTATTAAAATGAAGTGGAGACCCTAATTAATGGTAAATTAACTGTTCTTTATAATCTTTAGAATTTTTATAACGAAGACCAACAGCAACAACAATTAACAAATACAAATGTCCTTTTTATACTGTAATGTTATTTATCAACACAATTTAAATAAATAGCGAACAATGTGAGATTCAGAATTCTAAGCAGTAAAACCTTAGTCTTAGAATAAGAATTCAGTGATCTTCCTTAAAAAAAAAAAAAAAATTCCTCTCGGTTCTCGATGTAAATAGCAGTTTACATAAATATCCAGTATGAATGCTGTTTCATATTGGAAAGTTTACATGCTAGGTTTCATGAGCATAGCAGCAGTTCGACAAACATTCCATCCATACTCTAGAAAATAAATTCAGAGGAATAAAATGCAAATCAAATGTTGGAGCAATCTGACAACTATGAAGACTGCTTCGGTTCCAAAGCAGCGTGTACAATTCAAGAAAGGAGGATGAATTTTCACATGGCAACCCAAAGCCGAATAGATGTTTTCTAATCGGTAACTCAATTAATTCAAATATCAAGGGGTATCAAAACGGTAGTTACTTCAGCTATCACGTTTCAGCATTGACGTATCCCATTCTCCAGACTATCTGCACAAGAGCGTAAACACAACGATTTTGTCTACGGACTTGTCAGACCCGGAATATGCAAATTTCTATACAGGCCCATCCCCTTAGCTATTGTTATCTGCTCGAAAGTACTGGAGTCCTGCCTAAATTGTGCACCAGTTAGAAGATGAGCTAGGTCGTAATATAAACCACTCTCAGAGGGTAAATCATAATAACCATGGAATATATATATATACTATATATATATATATATATATATATATATATATATATATATATATATATATATATATATATATATATATATATATATATATATATATTATGGTTTGGTGCCATAAGGGTTTTGCCGTCTGGCTTTTCAGTAGGTCTGTAAGGTGAAAATGCTGGCTCGATGCCCTTTGTCTTAACTCCTGCAGAAGCTGATACCCGTTTATGCCTGGGTGGAATTATGAGCAATATATATTTGTATATATTTATATATATATATATATATATATATATATATATATATATATATATATAGCAGGTCTGTATAAAATATATATATATATATATATATATATATACTAATATATATGTATGTATATACAGTATATATATATATATATATATATATATATATATATATATATATATATATATATATATATATATATATATATATATATATATATATATATATATATATATATATATATATAAAGATGAAAAGACCCATAAAACATTGTTTACACGTTATAACCATATATTTCGGACGCTTCTTCTTCTGTGTCCCTGTTCACTATTAAAATATGGACAAATGATGTGTGACAAGAGTTTATATTGGCACGTGCAGGTGTGGCTGTACAACGTTGGTGGTATGTAGATGACCGTTGACTCGGGATGGATGGAAAATAGGTCATTTCCTTGTGTTTTGGGCCTAACTATCTTCAGTTGGCTTCGAGTCTGGTGGACGTATACTTTGGAACACCTCCTTGAGAAAATGACATCCGATTTCCTGTGCCCTCCCGACAGGTTTATATTCTTAGTTGACTGATGATGACAGATTCTGACATCTTCCATTTGTACCGACAGCTACTTTTGAAAACCAGTTCAATCCCACTCTACTGTATGGCCTGGCTTTTATCCCTAACTGTACGAAAATCCCTTTCAGAAGCATATCGAAATGATCTTTTGTTGTTTTCTGATCTACAGTTACTGTGTGGTATCTTATGAACTCCGGCATCCACTCCTTTTTTATTTAAGTATACGTTAATGAGTGAACTCACGATGGAAACGGGATAAGGAAAAGTATATGGATTATTAGGTTTGAGGTGTTCACTTGCTGTTTTGATGTTCTCGTCGGAAGGAAGCTTTATTTTGTCGTTAAAATATATTTGTTTGTTGTTTGTTGGGCCTCTGTAGTATATTTCATTTGCTATGTTAATAGCCTTCTCGAATGTATATGGGTACAACAGTTGCGTTAGATGCTGACGCATCGTACAGAATTCTTTTCGTAAGTACTTACAAAAAGATAAAGTAAAAGATAAATAACAGAGAAAGTAAATTTTAAAAAAATGCCCAAATAAATTGTAAAATTGTCCATATTTTAATATGTTAATATTGTAAAAAAATCATATATTGAATTTAAAAAAAAAAAAATTCCAATTTTCTCGTGAGCTCAACAACTCTTCTAGACATTCAAAAGCCCTCTTCCTACTTCCTCTTATGCAGCCCCATTATTCCCAGTTGTCTCCTTTGTTTCTCAGCACCTCGTAAATTCTCGCCAACTGTTGAAAGTGAGTCCATAAAAGAATATTTCCGTCGACCTTCCTCAGCGGTTGCCTCATTTGTCATTCTCGACAACAGTTGCAAGGATAGTTTGCCAGATATCTTACGGGAAGTTTTGCAATTCCATTGGTCTTTGTCAAAGAGATTTTCATCCCAAAACATAACCGTGCCGTGAATTTCAATTTATCATACAAATGTATAACTTTTTTTTTAATAGATTAATGCAAATCGGCATAAATGATCTGAGAGAGAGAGAGAGAGAGAGAGAGAGAGAGAGAGAGAGAGAGAGAAAGAGAAAACAGAAAATAGAATTTGAAAGAGAAAATCGTGATCTATTCTACATAATTTACAACATTTGTGCTGATTTGCTTTAATCTATTTAATAAAAAAAATTATGCATTTGTTGTGGCAATGTGGATATGGCTTGGCAGAATTCAAACCTGTCAAGACTGATAGCTTAGCAAGAGGTTTGAATTTATATTACTATTCTCTTCATCCTTTTTACTTTTTCTATAGAATTTGGCCAGTGGGGAAACTTTGTTACAAACAACGAAAACGATACAAAAGAAGAAGGTCATGTAAAAAGCATAAGTTAAAAACAGAATTAAAATTGAAATACTGATAGAAAAGTGCGTTGTCCTTGGAGATTCATGTTTCATCGCAAGGGAAGCAGACATGGAATAATGGCGACATTTTAATAAAGGCCTTTAGACACTTGGAACATGATAAAAGTCAGATGACATGAAGCCTAAACATAATCCCAGATGCAACACACACTTTATAATATCAATACTTTGCTCTTTTTTTCTCCATCCATGAATTTTGTTGTAATATCGTAATCTGCAATTACTAAATCGTGTGTATCCATCTTTCCATTCAATTTCCAATGTTTTTCAAAGAATTTCTCATCTTATTCAGTATATACAGAAAATATTCTTCCGTGACGATAGACTTTTCAAATGATCCTGATATACGAGTATTCTTACGTTTCATTGTGCGTGAATAGATTAAAAAATATATATATAATTTATATATACATAAAATGGTCACTAGATAAATTGCCTCCTATTTTCGAAATACTGAAACATAATCTCTAAATAACACCATTTCTTTCTCTTTAACTTTAATTCCTCTCTTAGTTGAGCAAAGCTTTCCTCTTTTAAGAAAATCTTATTTTTACATTGTCTGCTCACTCTAACTTATTCTTATACCAGTCGTGATTTTATTATTGAGCACATTCAAATGTTATTTTTTGAAAGGAGGAAAATCCACTTTAGACACATCGTTTATAATCGCAGTCGTGTGTATACGAACATTAGGTCGCCGTGGTTGACTATTACAATCATAATACTGTCAGTATGCCTGTGTGGTCAGTGCAAAACAAATTAAAGTTCGCGAGCAGCAGGTGTTACATAGAAAAACAATTATATATTTTTGGCTTAGCAAAAAGTAAGAGAAGCTAAACTTTCTAATTGTGAAGTATGAACAGCTCACTTTTCCCCGTCAGAGAATACAACGTACTGTTTTATTCAGCTGCATTTACCTTTTCTTAATGAAAATTAAACTTTCCGAAGATTTACATGATTCTCACTAGATATTATATGTGAAAATTTTCTTAATTACATCAATTTGTTCATAGGTAACTTCCGTCGCAATATATATCGGAAATTATAATACAGCAAACTTTAAAACAATTTCACTTAATTTTTCATGTTTTGTCTTTTTATTTTCGCTGGCATAAACACTTGGGAAAAAATTTACATTTATTACGCATATATATTCCACATGAGTTTTCAGTGTTCATTTTAAATGTATTTTAGTAAATAAAAAGTAATGTTTCATGTAAAATGATAGAGAAAGAAAATCCATTTATCCTTCGTCGCGCAAATGTAGTAAGGTAAAGGTGGAGATGAATAAATACTGTATTCCAGCCGAATCTGTTTCTTCATTACTTTGGCTAAATAAAAAAAAAAAAAAAAAAATGTATTATACATGCCATAAAGGGGGAAAATGTTTGGAATAACGAGGTGAAGGTGGAGAGATGTAAAAGTAATGAAGTGTCAGTTTACAAAAGGTTACCAGTTGATGACCCTACTTGGAGAGAGAGAGAGAGAGAGAGAGAGAGAGAGAGAGAGAGAGAGAGGGAGAGAGAGAGCTTGTAAACGGTTTGCCTTTTTTAATTAGACTCAGTGCGCACAGTCTCAAAACTATTTTTTAAAATTCTTATCATTTTTTTTTTATTTATGCTCCTAAGAATACTTCATTACAATGTCCTGTTCACATCAAATCTATGGGTGTCGTCTATATAGATGTTGGAATCTGAGTGACATAAATTCTTTTGGAATTATTTCCTTTCAACGTGATAAATGGCCACTCATGGGCAATTATTTTTGTGGTTAAAGATTCCATTAAATAAAAAAAAAATCAGAAAATAGAGATAACTATGGATTAAGAACTGACACGTACATAAATCATTTAAGTGAAAACTAGACGTATCTCATAGCTGAGATGATCAGTCCAGTTTACGGATCAATGCAAGAATGAAGGAGGGAAATGTAAATTGTCCGCGTAACTGAAGAGGAGGGAATGGCCAGTGAAAATCTGGAAGAGCCACTAAACAAGTATTAGAAAAACTAATAAAATTGATAATAAAATAGATGAACTCCTCGAGAAGGTTAACTGAGAGGAGGACACTAAATGAAGAAGTTTATATGAGCCAAAAAATGTGCTTTATAATAAAGCAAAAAGAGAAACAAAAGCTGAACAGTTAAATTCTAAGATCTCAATGATCATGTATAACAGAAGTGAAAGAATAAAAGAAAAATCCCAGGATATGAATAGACAAATAAATTAACAGAGGTAGTTAACATCTCCTTTAAAGAAATCTGTGGCTGTAAATATATTGCATTTGTTGCATGATTAAATCTAATGGTCTGCACATACTAAGAGCGTACATTCCACAGATTGAAGATTTGTAGAGCGTCAGTTATCTAACTAGTCGTCATTTCGGATTAATGGAAGGTCTCATAAAAAAATATCCTTTTGACCTACAGAAAACTTCAAAAGCATTGTGCATTCTCTACCCCGTATATGATCGTTACCATAATATCACTTGCTATAATGGAATTTTTTGTTAAATATGTGAGACAAGCAAGACTGAAAGTATATTATTTACCTGGTTTTCTTTTTGTCTGTAAAAATTGTATCCAACACCTGTTAGCAATGCTAAAGCTATTATTGAAAATTTTTATGTTTGCTTTAAATTCAGTGAAAAAATTCATGGTTTTTTGTTATTTCACAGAACATGATCTTTTCTAGATGCTCGAGTCACGTATAAGTTTTGTAGCGGTTGAGTCAGGCTTTATTATTGCTCCTTGCAAAAGTTCATGGATATCTGTCCTTCTAACTGAAATATAACACAAACGGTACCACATGGTTCTTATTTTTATATGAAAAATTAAACTAAACTATATTTAAGGATTTATCTTTACTTTGTGATTGCAAAGATTGTCTCGTATGCCAAAAGAATATTTAAGTATAAGCATCATTTATGGCGATAAGAGTTTCTAGCATAGTAGTGGCTCGTCAATGTCATTCAAGAATTATAATTTTTGAAAGACTTTCTTGTACATCCATATCCTTAAAAGGTCTTGTGAGAAAATTCAACTGGTTTACGAAGAGATCATCTTCATCATACTGGTCAACGAGCTCTAGAAACCTCTAGCGGGCGCCATCAGAGCTTCCAAAATGAAATTATAAACGGGCATTGCCACATTCTTCATCACTTGTCTCGGGACGTGAGAATTACGCTATGTGTTGGGAATACTCGGGAGATGATGGCGAACTATCACGCCAGCGACTATGGGAAGGAGAAAACCCACTCACAGAAGTAAGTTCTTTGCCCAATTTTAGCGATTTACGGTAAAGACATTCGGCATGAAATTCCAAGTAGCATAGATGCAGTGCTTGATGGCATTCAAAATCTCTTTGTTTAATTATCTGATCTTTTATGCGATTCCTGTGTCACCTCTAAGACCACATCCAATTTCCTTGCATGATTTAGTGGCCCAATATCCATTGTTCTTAAACTTTGGTTTATTTTGTTTTATGTGCGCTGATGCCTTCACATTCATAGATTAAATTCCTGATGACCAAAAGTACACTCAAATCAAACTTGATTTCTTATTTCTGTCAAAGTTCAGTATATATTATTGGGAGATTTTCCTTTATGTTTGCAGTTGTAATTGCTAATACTTTTTTATGAATGTTCTTATTATATTAAAAAAAATTTGTTGAGGACTGTCAGCATAAGCAGGATAAAGAATTTCTCTCTTTTTTATGGTTACACTCCAGCTGTGGACACTTACAGAGTAAATTCCCGTCCCATCAGCTTATTCCATTTGAAAGTTCATAGTTCTGAGGTGAAAGCTTTCACCCATTACCTCCTTTATATCTGTCACATTTAATGAACGGGTTCTATGAACACGTCCCTTTCGCATTCGTAAGTCTTCTCGAGGAAGTTATATACTTTTTCCTAACCATATCAATACGGTGTTAGTTATGCACTGATCTTTACATTTTGAACATTATAATGTGTTATCTCTTGGAGCATTTCATTAAACGATGTATAACATCTCCATAATATTTGATTTCGTCTTGGTCTTTTCTGTAAAGACGTGTGAAAGAAAGACAAATTTAAAAATAAACATTTAAAAAAAAATTTAAAGTATATAAACTCCACAAGAAGTCCAAGTAATCACTTAGAGTGTCATGAAACTAGTCTTACCAGAAAACCTTTAGGGAGAATGAAATACAGTTTTCTTTGCAGAATAAGCGAAGTTGCAGGATTTTTTTATGAGTAATGAATATGTTGTATAAGGAACGTGCACATATAATAAATCAAGGAATATGTCAACGCAGAAGACTACGGAGAAACATTTAGGCACTCTCCTGGAGATGGAAAAAAGAAAGGATTTGGAATGTGCAAACCATACAAACAATGAAAAGGGAGACAATCAGTTACATAAAATGTAAATTATCAAATGATACAGGATATACTGCTGTCTCCTCGTACTGCAACGAATTTCATGTCTGTGTTTTTAACTATATTGGAAAACTATCTTCTTATTTAAATATTAATAATAAAACATTTTCTCATAATCACACACTAAATTTCAATGATAACCCTCTCCAGGACAAGTAGTACTTGCGAGGTGAGTTACTACTTCATTGCTATATTGTGCATTCAGTTAAAAGAGAATAAGATGGTGACGTAAAAAACCAGATGTAATTGTCACAATAGTGCATTTAATGTTGTTCATGGCGATTATATATAAAATGGC
>NC_089753.1:62012688-62042688 GCF_040412425.1 Macrobrachium rosenbergii
CCACACTGGACTTAGAAATTTTACCATGATGTCCAGAGGAAGACGACACAGATCCTACTTAAAAGGGGTTCAGATTAGCTCTGACTAAAAATTGATCAGAATGAACTCTGGACCTATGTTGAATGTCAAAACCGCCTCTTTGAGGAAGTCTAGTTTAATCTTAATGGTTCAATTTCAACTCCCACTTTTGGCAAGGACAAATCAGGTCAATTTTGCTGACCTTTTCACTTCATAATCATTCCTCTAACTCCTCCTTACTTTCCCATAACTCGACGTTGGTTGTGGTTAAACTCCAATTTACTTGGTCTCATGGCTCATCATTTCAAGTTATCAACACCGTCTCTCTCTCTCTCTCTCTCTCTCTCTCTCTCTCTCTCTCTCTCTCTCTCTCTCTCATAATCCCGATCAGTGAATTTCATACTTATTCACTGTGAAATACTTTCAAACTCATTGCATAACATCCACTCGGCCACATACACCATTATTATTTTAAAAAATTATAAATTAGAATCAAATTAATGTAAGAGGATTAACCATCTCAACACTATATAAAATCATTAAAAAATTAACCTAAGCCAACCAACTAAGGTAAACCCAGCAATAATAATGTAATGCGAAAAATGAATAAAGTAGTCATGTAAGCAGGTGCATGGAAATAAAATTATATGAATGCCTATAATATACATTCAAAGAAAAAC
This sequence comes from Macrobrachium rosenbergii, assembly GCF_040412425.1. Lineage (NCBI taxonomy): Eukaryota > Metazoa > Arthropoda > Malacostraca > Decapoda > Palaemonidae > Macrobrachium > Macrobrachium rosenbergii. The sequence goes on from NC_089753.1 coordinate 62,013,387, forward strand.
TTGACTATAGTCAATTGCTTCAATGTCAATAATTTCCATTAATAAGCAAAAATGCAAATATTATAAGCATCCTTAGTACTAAACACAAACAAGACAGTATGAATTTATATATCAATACTCCGACTAAATACAGAGAAAATTGGCAAATAAATATATCAAATACCTATTACTCTCTGGTTATCAATCAAGGTAACTTGGTAAAATTCACACATCATAAACATATCTGATTGTTATTAAAAGAAATCATAAATTGTAAAATAAAATCAGTCATCAAATGTTCAAGTGCAAGTCAATGGCCAAATGCTATCATCTTTAGGAAGGATTCTTTCCATCATGTCCCTTCATTATGTTGAGCTTATTCAATATTAATTTCTGACAATTATAGGAAATATGAAAGCAAACAGTACCAAAGAATAATTTATGAATGACATGATAGAGGAGAAATCTCGGTCTTATGTATGAAAGAAAGTATGAACCTCTTCTAGCTTTTGGAATATGCAATTCCAGTTCTGAAAGCTGAAATTCGTTAATAACTGAACTGATGTACACTTTAGTGAAATTTAAACTGTACGTCATAGAAGACTATGGGTTTGTAATACAAATTATGTAGAATATTAATTCACAAGCAGATAAAAATGAGTGTACGTTAATGAAAACTACTTCTGTTTTGTTTGACTTACAGTCAATCTTAGCATATTCCATCTGTTTGCTGAGAACACCAAAAATTTCATCATCAATGATTTAAGCCTTAGAAGTTTCTGTAAACGGTAGAGTAATTACAATGGTTCTTACCATTCTTGTTGTTTACAGATCATCTAGACAATGAAGAGCACTCAGGGTTCATAGAGTTCACAATGTTACAAACATATACTCGTACACCATCATTAAGCATGACATTCCCTGAACTCATGTTCGCGAGATTTCCGGTCATAGGAACGAATCTGCTGCAGGAAGATGTTGAACTGTTCCTTGTTGTGGACTTATTATCTACTATCATTGGGAATGGATAGAATGGTATCCCAATGAGTTGATGTCTGGATTGTTTGAAAGTTACTAGTATAATCTGATTTACTACTACTTTCACTGTGATCATGCCATAATAGTCCACTATATTTTCTACTAGTGGCTTCAGTGATTATTCACAACACATTTTCCGAATATGCTTCAATTTCACTGGGGTTATCAGAAGAAACAGCAGTTTCTCTGTCATGATTACATTGAGTAATTCCTTGTATTCAGAAGGAAATTACTTGCTTCTATGAGCAGTTGCTCCATCATTTCTGTTTGATGGATTCACAGCAATTTCTGATGAAACATTATGGAGTGCTATACACAAATTCTTTCAGCACCGTGATCATTTCTGATTTTGATTGTTGTTCCAATTACTTTATTATAAGCCCAATTTTCAAGTTGAGCCTCTTTTCCTTTAGCTTTTCAACAAGCCTGCATCTGTTGCCCTCGAGAGATTGTGTAAAGGCGACGCCTGTGAGGTATGAGTGATCGGCTTTACTACTTTCCCTTGGCATAACACTATCAGCTATCTCTCTGCAACTTGGAAGCATGTGTTCAAATTTGTGTGGACACTGTATGTCCTGCCTGGATCTGATTAGCAGCTGGACTAGCTGCTCTCTCCTGATCGTGTGGACTCCATCCGGATCTTAACATGGCTGAGTCTGTATCATCTTAACCTTGCCATGTTCCTTGATGATGGCTCCCTTCCCCTTAGTTGTACGAGTGAGTTCACAGCCAATTTGACTCCTGCCAACCTGCAAACAATCCATTTGCTGAAATAATGTTATTAATCAGTAAAAATCTTATCAACTACATTTGATTTACCATTGCACTTACCATTACCTTCTTCTCAAATTATACATAGGGTCATTGAAGATTCTATTTGTATCTATCTTATCCTTTATTAGACAAATCTGTCAACTGGGTGTGTTCCAAGGTTCTGAATGGGGGGCTTTCATATGTGGTTCCAATGTACAATAGATTCTCTCAAAGGTAATCTCATGCATTAGCAGATTTATTCAACTTCAAAACTTCTAAAACTCTATATGGACACTAGGAATTTCAGTGATACTTTAATAATAGGTCCTTCAAGAACATGATTGAGTACATAAACTTGTTGTCCTACCTTTAACACCCAGGGGTATGGTGGATCTGTTATTGTAATACTTACTAGATTTTATGTGACTCTTTAATCTAGCCCTGGTAACTCTAACTGTCTCCTTTTGTTACGTCTTGTCTTCCATACAATATAATCCTCATAGTTGTATGTACGTCTAGGTGGTGCGGCATCATCCAAAAGTGAATTTGGCATTCTCTTTTGGTAGCCGCCTAATAGGAAATGAGGAGTTTCTCGTATTGATTCATTCTTTGTATTATTGGAGTAAATTGTGTCTTCAGAGTCAAGTCCCAGTCTTTAGTGTTTGGGGTTACTAATGTTTCAGAACATCCTTTATTTACCGATTGTTCTTTCTACTGCTCCATTTGAGCTTGGCTTATGTGCTGTTATTTAACATTTCTGTATCTCATAAAATTCACACAGTTTCTTCCAAGTATCACTAGTAAATTCAGCATTATTGTTGAGCAGAATTTGAGACATGAATGTCTGGTTATGATTCTGAACTTAAAGGCTTCTGCCACCGTCGATGCTTCTCGGTTTCTGAGTTTGGAACAATTTCTACGTATCTGGTCAAATAGTCAATGAGAAACTAAAATCTGTTTGTTCCTCTGATGGTGTTCAGGAATGGACCTAAGAAATCCATTGTGACTACTTGAAAGGATTTAATTCTGAAAGATACATTTCAGAGGAGCCTTGACGTTAAACATTCCCTTATATACATTACATATGGTACAGTTCTGGTTTTTCAAATCGACAACATATTCCACTACATCAAGACAAATAGTTTCTAGTGATTGTTCTACATGTTTTCTTAATTCCAGGATGTGCTGATAACTTGTATGGATGGGTTAGTTCTAAGACATCCTGTATTAGTGTATTGAATGTACAAACAATGATTCAAGCATTTGGTTCGTCCTGAAGTTTTGTACAATAATCCATCTATCAACTGAAACTCTGGATTTTCCTCACCTTTTAAGGGGTTCCAATTACTTCCTTATTCTGGAATCCTTTTGTTGTTCCTGACGAACTTTGTCTAAATCTAGGTCACGGGATTTGACAACTGAAGGCGAAATTATGAGTATTGTTGTTCTCGTTCTCTTCTTGTGATCTAGATAAGGCACGTCCCAGCTAATGTATTATATCTACCAGGTATGTATCTAAATTCTGGGGCAAATTCACAATACGCTAACGAACCATCTATTGAACTTCCCTTATTATTGGTAAAAGCCCTTTTCTTGAAAAAGATCACAAATGGGTTTTGATCTGTAAGAACATTAATTTTATGTCTAGCAAGATGTGCCTAAATTTCTGTAATCCCAGATAGATAAACATTCTCTTTCTGTTGTACTATCAATTTCTTTCAGCTGCGTTCAAAAACTCTACTGGCATAGTATACAGTCCTCATCCTTGTTTTATCCTTTTTGCATCAAGACGGCACCTAGTCCTGTACTTGAAGCATCACAGAGCTAGTAGAATTCCTTCTCTCAATCTGGATAAACTAGGATAGGATCTGTTATCAACATATCCTTTAATTAATTTTAGACGCTGATGTTAAATCTTTCCACTCATAGTTAGCATCTTTCCTAGTTAACTCCAGTTAATGGTTTTGCTATGGTAGCAAGTCCCTTTATGAAAGTTCGATAATACCTACCATACCTGGGGATCTTCCAGTGCCTTCAAATTTCTTGGGGCTGGATGGTCAATAGTAATAATCTTTCCTTCTTGCATTTTCAAACCATATTCACTGATAACATGTCCTAGATATTCTGAGATTTCTTCATGAACTTGATATTTCTTAATTTTTACCTTTAAACCCGGCCTTTCTGAGCCTATCTAATACTAATTCTATTGTCTTGAAATGACTCTCTACATCCTTACCCCTAGCAATTATTACATCATCAAGATAAGAAACCGTCGTCCTTAAACATCTCTAAGATTTGCAGCATTAAGCGATACAAGCGTTAAAGGGCAGTAAGACCAAGCGGCGTACACTCGAATTGTAAATGTTCTTTGTGAGTACTGAATGCCGTGAGATGCTTGGATTCTTCATCAAGAGGAACTTTTGCCAATATCCACTTAGTAGATCGAGGCTAGAAAAACCTTGTACCTCTAATTGAGCTAACATGTCATTAATGATTGGCATTGGCATTCGGTCAGGGACAGTGTGGAATTCATTTCTATAATGATTACCATCACTCAAATTACCGTCTTTCTTTGGAACTAGCAGTAAAAAGGTGAATTATAAGGTACTTAGAAGGAATTACGACTCCATCTTCCTTCATCTCTTCAACCATCTGTCTCTGATGGGTCTTTGACTTTTGTGGACGATTGTAGTTAGGTACATAAAGGGTCTAGCACCTTTCTCTGTAACTATTTTGTGCTGCAGGACATCTGTCCTTCTAACTTATCTCTGTTACACATTCACAACCTCCTATATTTCTCTAATATCTGTATTAACCTGTCCTAATGAGGAAAATCTGTATTATTTACTTCCCCCTCTAATTTTAACTCTTGTGTCAGCTACAGAGACAAATGCTTTTCACTTATGGTTAGTAAGAGGTTAGTAATCTGGTGCCACAAGAATTCTATGCTGCCGGCATGCAATTCTAGTCTCTTGTCAGAATAATTATACATAAGTCATTACCAATTTCATTATATCTTACTAGGGGTGTCCATTTCACAAAATCTAGTAAGTCTTCATTAACTAATAACACATCTCTGTATCACCTAGGTTTTATCTGTTACAATTCTAAGACAAACCTTTGTCAGACCTTGTGGATGAAGTAGAATACTATTATTTAATTTAAATTTTACAAGATTATCATCGGCAGTACTAACTAAGCAGATTTCTTCTGCATTCTGTACATCGGCAGTGTAACAGACATCAGTATCATCTGAACTTTCATCTTGTGGTATCACAGAACTTATCTCTGTCATTTCAGGTTGCCTAACAGCAACTACCTCATTGAAATACTTCTCTTGTATCTTCTCCTGTTATTGGTGACTACCCAGCCTCTATTAGCGTGTCAGGATCGTCAGGTTGGGAGAAAGAACTAAGTTCTTCGGAGATATCTACTTATTTGTGCACTTGAGTCATCAGGTTCATGCTATCTGGGAATTCCTCATAGTGCTTCTAGGAGTTTTGAGGAGAAACAGTTTTACTATTTTCTCCTATTTCTTCTATCATTGAATTTCTACACACTGTCCTGCCTATGGGTTAGCATTAAATTCCATTTTTATCTGTTGGATGTCTACTTCTTCAGATGAGGCTGTCTCAGGTAAGTGATCAAGTTTTATCTGAAACTGTTCCTCTTCTTCAGAAACAAACATTTCTCTATCAATTTCCTTGATAGTTATTCTTCATTATTCTGCTACAATCTGATATAATTCCACATCTTTTCATAGCCTGGAAGGGAAAATAGGGCTTGAGCTGGAAAATATTTCTCTTAACACCACAAACTCTTCCCCCTGTATTTCTTATTTAAGAATTTCTATCTCTAAATTGACATTGCCTATAGCCCTTATTTGCTTTCCAGCGATCCTTTTGTGGTCCTATGATTTTCTCATTTGGGAAAGCTCACAACCTATATGTTCTGTTAAAGTGCCTTTTATCTATGATACTTACAGTACTGTCAACAATATGGAACTCAGTACACCTTCTAAGTGTACTTGTATGATGAGCACTCTTCCTGACATTATTAAAGTCTTTATAAACTTATATTTCATTACTTCAGGTAATGTCTATTTGGGAACACATCCTTATTCAATATCACTATTTCTCTCTGTGAGATGGACCTTTCTGCTGTGCTCTCTGTGATTGTCACTGAGAATCCCTTGATTTAGGTTACTGGGGAGTATTCTGATTATTAGGCTGAGTATTGTAGTTATTTTGAGACCCCTGAGAATTTCCCTGTCTGTTGTACCAACAGTTCTGGATTAAATGTCCTATCTTATTGCAATTCGAACACCATTTGTTTCTTCTACAATTCTGTGTTGTATGGTTGGAATAACCACAATTTCCACAATTTAGTCTCTGCTTATTTGACTGTGGCCTATCATTCCCTGAATTTTGGCCTTGACTAGCTCCCCTCTGTCCAGGAGTCCTGTTATTTCCACTGTTGGCTTCCAATAGTTCAGTGGTATTCCCATTGTACCTCTATTTGGCAGCCTACCTTGATTGTTTCTGTTTGATTGATTAAATCTCTATTGTTGTTCCCACCGTTTCTATCAAACAGATTTCTGTTTCCCTGATGCCTAGATCTAAGCTTGCCTTCATTTGGTTTCTACTGGACTGATTGCTATTATTTCTTGGGCTTCACTAGCTACGGTTCCTGTAAATCTGCACTACTACTTGATGAATTCTGTTTACTTTCCTTTCTATGTACATCAAGGTTTGTACAATTCCATCATTGGCTTCTATCACAGTACTTCTTTAAGGCTACTCTTTCTTCCTTACCCAAAGCATCATAGATTGGTCCTATTGACATATATCTAAGTACCTTGGATATGCAAGCTAAAATCTGTTTCATCATCATCGAAATTCATCCTTCCTTCCAAACAATTCCTCAGCTTTCATATCTGTCACGTCACTCTATCTCAAGCCTTCTTCTACTGCCTCTAATTGGCTAAAACTAAGTGATTACCCTCATATTTCGGATGATGGAAAGTTCCTATGTTGTACCATGGGTCTTTCTTTGTGCTTCCTGGTTGCCAAAACTGTAAGCACTGTTTCTTAATTCGTTAAACAGGTAATTTTCCTAAAAGTACTGAATGAAGAACTGTATGTGCATCACTTTATGTTCCATACTAACATATACAAGAGTGCTTCATCTGTTTCTTTCTCTCATCTGTGATACCAGCAGCTGAAATTCTGCTTTCTGTGTCTGTAACCATCGATTTACACCACATTCTTTAGTCTACTTTTATCACCATTACTTGGGTCTACAGTTCCACAAAATCTAGTGGCAGGTGATTACCGTGACACTTCATGGTACGCCTCTGGAGGTACCTGTCGGGTTATTGGGTTAGTAAGTTTACAACTGAGTGTTAGCTCTCGGTAGAAGCTAGAAAGTGGGGGACCTGACTATGAGAACGTCTGGGTCTGGTATTACTAGGATCAATTTGTCTAGAAAGTCGTTCAGGTACAGGTCTTGGTTATAGTGGAGTCTGGTGCTTCGCCTCTTGTCTGTTGCAGTCGGGAAATTACTTCATCAAAAGAGTCATTCATATTAACTCATAAAATATTCAGTGATTCCAAGAATGAAAAATGAATGAGAAAAAAAATTTTAGAAGCAGGTACTTACTTCAGTTTCATGTTGCCTAAATTATATTGATATCATACTTGACAATTTACATTCAAATTTTTCCTAACTCATTCCTTTATATGGGGACTCTCACAATCTGAAAAAGTCTGATATTAGTTTTGGACATTACAATTGTTTGGGTTCCACTGCAAAATGCTGCGCCAAGTGTATAACAAAAAATTTATTATGATAGAATAATTTAAACAGAATTGTCTCTATCACAAAGTGAACGAAAATTTCTATTTCGTAAGAAAAAATCACTAAATATGAAAAAAAATTATTTCCTTCCATTTAACAATAAGAAATATTATTCAGGTAATTACTTAAATTATTTGTTTAAAAAATTATTTCGCACTGCAGAGGAAAATAATTATATAAAAATTTCAGCACACAAAAAAATTAATTGATACAGAAAAATAGTGCCTGTGATAGTTCTAATACTAGGAATGAATGATTACTATTCAAATAGCTTCGTGTCGCCTTGCACTTGAAGATAGCGCTGACTACGCCAAATTACGAATTTGTCGTTAGCATCCAGCGATAATCGGCACAACGGCCGACTGATCCGATACCTACTGAATTTGCGAGAAGAAAAGATTTGGAATCACTTCAAATTGTGGTTACCGATAGTGGGAAAATACCAGTCTTGGTGTCTCTTCTCCTGTTGATTGAAGACGCAACTTCCTTTCGGGAGGTGGTTTCCATGTTCGATTTCTTCACTATAGATCGTCGCCCGTCTTCGGCTCGTTAAGTAGCCGTCTTCCACTAAGTCTAATTTTAGTGACCAAAAAATTGTGGGAATTTCGTGTATTTAAGTCCATTACCACGATGAAAAGTTCACTGAACGAAAGCGTAGATAATGGCGACTTTCATCACGATCGCCAACACTGTTTGTTTCGTCCGACCTTCACTTGCAGCTATTGGCGAGGACTCGATGAGGGAGTGCGAGTTGCCAATTCTTTCGTAAATTTCGTTATACTTCTTATAAAAATCACTGCTGATCTATGCGTGATTATCACTATTGTTCTTATTATTGTCATATATAATTATTAAACTGAATTTGTTGTTGATCTTATGCGAACGTTCGGAAACTTCAAACTGGCAGAGATTTGCCACTGTCAATTTCCTCCGTTCGACACAAGATTTCACTGCTTCGTGGAATATTTCGTTCTGCTTCGTTCCTTCTGCTGCAACTACAATGTTGTGTTGGTGTTTCTAGTGCTGAAGACTGTCTTAGAGTATTTGTGCTATTAAATTGAGAGTTAGTTATTAGCGCGATCACTGCTCCTCTGTAGAAATTTCTCTAGGGCGTGAACATTTATTGTTTTCAAATGTGCGCTGGTAAATCCCTCAAACTTGCCCCAGTTATGTTACATATGCACTTTTTATGTTGTGGTATGCGTTTCCAAGTATGAATGACTCTGCTTCTTTTTATTGTGTTGATGATCTGCAATGGCCGAGAACTCCAGTTACTCATCGGACATGAATCTTGGAAAATAATTCTTCTCATTGTTATTCTTTTTCAGGAGGGGGTAAATTGATCTCGCCGGGCACTTTTTACATTTTTATTCTTTAACACTAATCGTTCACACGGCCAGCCACACTGGACTTAGAAATTTCTCTTGATGTCAGAGAGGAGAGCGACACAGATCTTACTTAAAAGGAGTTCAAGTTAACTCCTGACTAAAAATTCAGTCAGAATGAACTCTGGACCTATGTTGAATAAAACTCCGCCTCTTTGAGGAAGTCTACTCTAATCTTAATGGTTCAATTTCAACTCCCACTTTGGCAAAGGACAAATCAGGTCAATTTTGCTGACCTTTTCACTTCATAATCATTCCTAACTCCTCTTACTTTCCCATAACTCGAAGCGTTGGTTGTGGTTAAACTCCAATTTACTTGGTCTCATGGCTCATCATTTCAAGTTATCAACACCGTCTCTCTCTCTCTCTCTCTCTCTCTCTCTCTCTCTCTCTCTCTCTCTCTCTCTCTCTCTCTCATAATCCCGATCAGTGAATTTCATACTTATTCACTGTAGAAATACTTTCAAACTCATTGCATAACATATATATATGTGTGTGTGTGTGTGTATGTGTGTGTTTGTGTTTGTGTGTGAGTGTGTGGTGTATTTCGTTGCAAACAGTTCATTTTTTTTTGCTATTCCCATTTTTTCACATATGGATATTCCACTTTTTTATATAAATTTTCTTATCCAGTTTAAAGAATTTTTACTCACTCCCTCTGGATGTGCACTCAAGTTGAAAGATAATACTAACCATCCCCTTTTGAAAACAAAACTCTGAAATATTCAACCAGATTATCAATACGTTAAAATAATTACTTGATAAAGCACAACAACAGTCACACAAGCCTTTTCTTGTGCCGTGCAGATAGATGGCTAAGATGAATAGTAAATGTTTGGTTTCATGATTTGATTCTTAGGTACCTAGCAGAGAGGAAGAGCTAGTCACCTTCTGAAAAATTCCTTTTCATAGGTAATGTTTCAACGAACTTAAAAAGTTTCTTAAATTATTCACCATTAACCAAAAACTTTCTATCTTTTGTAAATCAAATTTAGATTTCAGTTATTTTGTAAGATTCTACAGATAAAGTGTTACTTCACATATTGTGAGGTGGGCAAAGTAAATAAAGGGAACTTAAATATCGTAAAATGGGTAAGATACGTGGATGACAGGGAAGATCTACACAAGTTCCTAGAAAACAAATAAACTAAATGAACACATCAAGTTCACAATAGAAGAAAAGGAGGGAGAAATTCCTTTCTTGGATGTCCTGGTAAAGAGGGAAGGGGAAAATTTAAAATTCAAGGTATACAGGAAGAAGTCACACACCAATTCATACATACATATGTTCTCCAGTCATAGGAAAGAAATAAAAATGGGAGTAATGACAGGGTTGTCCATTAGGGCTTATGGATTTGCAGTCCCGAATTCTTAGATGAGTACTGGATTACCTGAGGAGAGTTTGGAGATTACCAAGATACCCTAAATGATATTGGTGGGAGCAGGCACATCAAGGCAAACTATTTTTGGGGAGGAAAGGGTAGAAAAGGAACATTTGGTAGGGAAGAAAATAATTACAGTCCCTGACAACAACTCTATTACACCCATTAGCAGGAAGCTAGATAATTTCAAATTGATAGGCAGCTACAGAAACACCATTAGGAATAAAATAGTTGGAAACAAAAGGTCGGTAGAGAAGGGATATATATGGCAGTGAGCCTACACTGTGAAGACGGGTACTATGACGAAACTGGTAAATCCTGTAAAGAACGAAGCTAACAACACATGCAGAACATAAGGCATTATAATCAGACGTCCGCAGTTGCCAAACATTGTCGGGAAAATGACCATAAAATAGACAGGGAAAATATGAGTTTTCTGTACAGGAACACCAACAAAACGGCCAGACTGGTTGTAGAGAACGCCTTCATAACATGCGCTAACAACACAATAGCAGGGAACACCGGAAACGGCTTTGAAGATAGCATATCAAGAAAAATTGTACATTCCACAGTAGCAAGGAAACAAAATAAAAACGTGAGAGGAGGCACGGGACACGAACACCTGGATGAAGATGTGGGCAGAGAAAGACCAAGGTCACCAGGGGTGCGGGGGGGAAGTCACACAGGAGGAGGAAGGAAATTATAGGATTAAAGTACCCAGCACACATATAAATACAGTTGGACTACACGTGTGGTCATAGGACGGATACTTGATAATGAGGAATGTTTGTCCTAGAAAACTTGTAACTTTTTCTGAATAAAAATCTCCACTAGATACCATCAGTTTGAAGAAGGTCTGTCATTAATATATATATATATATATATATATATATATATATATATATATATATATATATATATATATATATATATTTCCTCTCTTATATCTTCTTCTCTATATATATATATATGTGTGTGTGTGTGTGTGTGTGTGACATGTGTGTGTGTGTGTGTGTGTGTGTGTGTGCGCGTGCGTGGTGTATTTCTTGACAGAGCAGTTAAAATTTTTATATTTTGCATTTTTTCATATATGGGTATTCCACTTTTTTATATAAATTTTCTTAGCCAATTTATAGAATTCTTACTTACTTCCTCTGGATGTGCACTCGAGTTGAAATATAATAATAACCATCCCTTTTTGAAACCAGAACCCTTGAAATATTCATCTAGATTATCAATAAGTTAAAATAATTATTTGACACAGCACGACAATAGCCACACAAGTCTTTTCTTGAGCGTGCAGATGGCTAAGATAGATAGTAAATGTTTGGTTTCATGATTTGATTCTTAAGTACCTAGCAGAGAGGAAGAGCTAGTCTCCTGAAAAATTCCTTCTCATAGCTAATGTTTCAGAGAACTTAAAAAGCTTCTTTGATTAGTCACTGTGAACCAAGAATGTTCTGTCTTCTGTAAATCAAGTTTAGATTTCAGTTATACTGTAAGATTCTACAGATAAAGTGTTACTTCACATACTGTGAACAGTCTTCCACATAAATAAATAAAAATTGTCAGTTAACGTCAGTGGTAAAAAAAAAAGTTAGTTCGAAGAACAACAAACCTTGGTGTGTGAAGATAAACTCGAGAACTACTATGAAAAGGGAAGTTGTTCTATTACAAAGACTTTAGTTTCATATGAAAAAGAAACTATTACTTTGCCGCCGAAGGCTTCTCTTGATAAAATTATTTGTGATCTCCCATTATAGTCAGCTTTCAAAGCCCAACTCGAAGAGTTTTTGGTTCCTCTGTGGAATATGAATTTCAAAAATGCTCTTACTCTGGTTAGGACAATTTCTTAAAAGCATGTATTTTTTTATATTATATGAAATAACTAACGTTGAATATTTTCAACGGTAACTTAATGGACTCCAATCTACGGAAAATTTTTTATGTAATTCCAGCATCGTCCCATTTTTAATTCAAATGAAATATTTTCTAACGATGTCATATTATTATAAAAATTTATGGATTCTCTTTAATGTTCCAGCAAGCATTATATTTAGTCAGTCCTCAGTTTGTGGATAAAAAAACTACTAAGCGTTAAGAAAATAGGTAGGGACTTTTGTTATCCAGCTCATATGTTTGAATAGTTCCTACAGTAAGGCAGTGAAGTATTTATATAGTTTTCTTGGCTTTGAGTCAGTCAGGTCAGTGTTTAAAATACTGATTGCCGATAGAATCATTTCATATAACAATAAAAAACAGACATAAAAAAAATTGTCCTCAACAGCGTAGCAACATCGTTTATAAAATCCTCTATATTTACTGTTCTTCATTTTATATGAGCTAAATAAGCAAATAATTAAATGCCTTAATCAATGAACATAAATATTCATTTAGAACTGGTCAGATGTATAATACTCTTTTGTGCAATTAAGTGGAAAATAAAAATAAAAAAATACTGGCTCCATAGAAGTTCTATAACAAGACGTGTTGTTTCAGAAAAAAAAAAACAAATTAAATTGAGCCCAGGTCTGTATACTCTTGATCCTATTCTGCATACGATAAGAAACTTGTCCGATTTAGTTAGAAAGAGAAAAAAGTAATACATCACTGTAATTCTGTTATTTTTAACATATGAAAAATGGGATGGTACCCCTATCTTCTACAAGTCCCATCACAAGAGGTAGATGCTTCAGTGTTATTCAACCTGAAATAATACTTTTTCTCTTCTTCGAAAGGTTCCAGCATAATTGTTTGATAATCACCTCTTTCACTGAAGGACTTGGACTCATTCAGCGAAGTATTCATTATACAAATGAAACTGCCCATAAACTTTTGCCAAAAAAAATATTTGTTTCTTACGTTAAATTTTCGTTATATTCAGTTTTCCCTCCATTCCAAGGCTATTCATCATGGAAAAATTGAAGTGTCTCTTTCCTGTTGACTAGGAATTTACACTTTAGCTGCTTGTATGTTCCCAGTGAGGTCGGGCACCCGAGGAAACGAAATAAGGGTTGTAACAGGAACTTTACCCTAAACCTTGAGTAGGGGGTAGCTCTGGGGATCCATGAAAACCGATAGAAAGAGAGCATATGCATAGGATGGTAAACGCCCATTACATTAGCACTTCAGAAGGTAGGCCTTTAGTTTAATTTGCTTATAATTCTATTAATTTCATTTTCATCATTTAATTCACTTTGTTCTAATGATCTGAAGACTGTGGCATCAAACTTAAATGATTGAACCTTCAATCAGTTTACAATAAAGTCAGTTGAATGGTCTCTTAATAGTGCATTTTTACGCTCTTTTGTTTCAAAATGTTTTAGGCATCATTGATGAGATAACTTCTTGAATTATGTTTCGCCCTTTTCATTTACCCTTTTTGCGCACGTACACAAATGGTTGGAGTGGTGGTTATGCCATGATGGACATTTTTCCTCAAGTTGTCACTCAAATAAATGTTGCTGAATGGAATAACAGGTAGAGGGTTAAAATTTCGACCCTGTCACCCATTAACTTGTACATATTATTTTAAAGAACATATTACTCCAGATTCATATCAACAATGCTTTTATCCCTCGATCCTGAAATATTTGGGCGGAAACACATTTGACACTCACTAGATCCTTGTGGCACGAGAGTGACTGATGTTAGACTTCCTTTCTTCCATAGAATTTTTTAACACAACCCATACTTTTCACATCCCAGACAGGTGTCGAAGAATGCTCTAACGACCAACTTCAGGCGAATTTAAAACGCTTCTTATTAGAGTTCCTCAACTTAGGTATCACAAAAATACATTTGGTAAACAAATGCGGTTTCCCATGAGATTTTTTTTTAGGTTGGACACGTATGAAGAAGCGGTCTTCAACAAAATATTTCTTGAGGAATTCAAAGATCTAGGCTCCTGTCGTCTTGGACGTTGCTTCTATTTAAAAATAATATTTATCCTTCGCAATGTTTCTGAAACTTCTGAGAGATACCGAGTGTGAGGAGGAAGGGCCAAAGAGACCAGGCATCGTGAGTAATACTTGATTGCCTCATACACTTAAATAACAAGCTTCATTTGATCAGAGGTTAAAATAGCGATAACCTGTTATGCAAAGAAATCTTTTTTCTTCTATATTCCATGGAAATATTTTTCCTGTTAAGCTCTGACATCCATAAATCATCCATTCAATGCTGTTGTGAAGGATGATATTCAATAAAAAAAATTCTATGGGTTCATCTGGCAGAGAAAATTTTAGTGATTCCATTTCTACTCCGTTTTATTGTAAATATCGCGAGAGATTTTCTTCTATTTGCGCTTCAACGACCATGCAGAGTTTGGTTATTTTTACGATGTTGCACTTTTAGTCTTATCAAAGCCAAATACCAAAGTCATTCGATTACGGCGTTCTCTTGTACAGTTAATCAAATAGCATGCGGTGAAGGTTTTGAGGGAAACAACATGTTGTATTAGTAAATAGGCAAGCAGGAGAGCGGAGGAATGATAAATAAAAACCAAGAAAGAACTTCTCTTATAAACATTAAAGAGGTCTAATAAGAAAAATGTCAATAGTATAAGGATATTGCAAAATTTATATATTTATTTCTTTGTGTTATTTGTTATATACACACACAAACATATATATATGTATATATATATATATATATATATATATATATATATATATATATATATATATATATAATATATATATGTATATATATATATATATATATATATATATATATATATATATATATATAATATATATATATATATATATATATATATATATATATATATATATTTATATATATATATATATATATATATATATATATATATATATACATATATATATATATATATATATATATATATATATACTATATATGTATATATATATATATATATATATATATATATATATATACATGTATATATATGTATGTATATATATATATAATATATGTATATATATATATGCTGCTCTAATTTTATATATATATATGTATATATATGTATCTTTCATATATATATATATATATAATATAATATATATATATATATATATATATATATATATATATATATATATATACACATATATATATATATATATATATATATATATATATATATATATATATATATATATATATATATATATATATATATATATATATACATATATATATATATATATATGTATATATAATAATATATATATATATATGTATATATATATATATATATATATATATATATATATATATATATATATATATATATGTATATATATATATATATATATATATATATATATATATATATATATATATATATATATATATATATATATATATGTTGGGCTACACTTGCAGAATTGCCCAACTTATTTCGTATTACGTGGACTGTAAAATACAGTCAGGAAATGGAATATCATCTTCAGGACTTCTCCTTGGTTGTACAGTAAGGTCTGACGTCTTCAGAAATAGTAAAGTTCTTCTGGTGGGATTTAGACAAACTCCATAATGGGATTCTGTGTGACTATAATTTTGAGATCCTGGTGCAACAAGGTAACAATGGGTCTAGGATGAATTCCCATTTTGATCTATCTGAAAGCATTCATGCTACAGCATAGCAAAACTATCACTTACACACACACGAACACACAATGACCTTGTTCCCAAGGATTCCTCACTGCGTACATGACAGCTCTCAGCTCGGAACAAAAGAAGACGTTGACTTATGCTGACATACTGTTTTCCAAACAACATATTGCTGACATGTTCTGCTGACATGTGCGATTTGATGGCCTAGATCTGTGACGCGCACATAACACCTCTGTCGTGCTCACACAGATATATATACTTTTTTCCAAGTCCATTTAATATATAACATGAATGGAACTATGATTCCATTTTATTGTATGTCATAACATGACATTTGCTCGGCCACGTAAAAACACAATAGGAACAAAATCGCAAACATTCATTCGCCAGGTTAGAAACAACTACTCAAAAGAAAGCAAGCAAAGCTATTCATTTTCAATATTCATTATACTGATAATGTGAATGAAGATTATATATAAATCATATATATGTAGAAAATATGTAGAAACATGTTTCATATTTGTGTGCACAAGTTGCATGAATACATATGGAAAGATGAAGGTGCAAAGTCAGTAACACAAAATGTATCCAGACGACAATAATAATAATCACATGATGAGGTTATTTAAAATGAGAAATAATTATGTAAATGAAATGAAACGAAGACATAACTCATAGTTATCCTGTTAGATTAACCAGTATGGATATCCAGATTATTAAATGCAGTGCATCTATTGATTGATCAACATGCCACTATATGTATACAGCACAATGTGTATATATTGACACATATATATTATTTTTTATTAAAAGAAATAAATGTGGCAATTATATAAGTATAGTTAATACCACCATTTTCTTCTTCTCCTTGCATTTTATTACGCACGTAGAAAACCTTTTAAGTCTTTCTCCGGTGGCAGTTGGGTTTAATGAAAATAATGGCCAGATTATCATTATTTAACCTCGTACCCAATGATTCATATCTAATGGGGACCTACGAGCATCACAGGATTTCGCAATGTCCTTCTTCAATCCTCGTGTTCTTTTCCAAAACATTACGCTGGCAACTGGGCCCACGGATCCTAGCAGCATACCGATGGCAATCAACACGTAGAGGAGAATAAAGTCGTGGCGAACAGTAGAACGATGCACAGGAGAAAACAGGTCCAATGCTGCAATAGCATTTTCGACGGGCTTACTGTAGGGGTGTCAAACTTTACGCCTTATGTTCCCCACGATGTATTGATGAAGAAATTACGCCCACGGATGATGGTATCTGCAGCGTGGATAACTAACGACGACGTTGTAGCAGTGCAACTGTCATTAACGACGAACATGTTCCCTGATGCCCTAGTTCCGTCGGACAAACGATGCTGTATGCTTCCACAGAGAAGACGAATGCCATACCGTTCTAAGCCTGTGACAGAAACTGATTGTCGTTATACCTGACCAGACCATCAGAGCAATGTTCATTGTATGGGAGAGGTTCTGTTGAAGTGCTGATCCAATTCGCATGAACCCAAGGACATATTTAATACATTCCAATTCAAACAAATCGATCTTACACACCTTAAAACCACCAACATCATGATCATTTAACGGTTCTTGATCTCTGACTGCCGTATAAATTTCCTCATTGGCGGAAACCAACACTAGAAACTGACAGATTATTAATAATAGGCGTCGAGACGTTAGATACATACGTAGGAAAAGGCGGGAAATCTTGCCACAACTTTCCCGCATCTGATGGAGTTAAAGGAATGTCGATTACACGATCTTATCAAGGTCAGCACAACTGTGATTGAGCACCAATAAAATTCAATCTTATGAAAAGCTACTACTGGAACATAACGCATTCTATCATGAGCATTACTGATAATTTGAGCAAGATCTTTAATTGGTAACAAATGAGGAGACAATACGCCTTTAGCAGCAAGTGTTATAGCTTCTACATAATCTTTTGATTTCTCAATAAAGCTTGAAACTCTCGAGGATACATGATCAATTTTAGTATGATAATACATTAAAGTTGCTAACAAAACTTGAGTGTCATGAACCTGATTGAAACGTCGTGATTGTTCGTTTGCGCTACTAATTACGCCGTTCAAGCTTGAATTTGCTTGTTTAGTTCTCCTGCTAATACCTCTTGTTGATGTTCCAGATTTTCGATTTTAACCCCGTGATCACTTGAAGTTTAAGCCGATTAAATTCCTAAACCAAGACCAGCTACGGAACCAACCAAGTTTAATGCCGCTAAAACAAGTGGGTTACGCCTTTCTGTAGCGTCATGAGGCATTGACCACATAAGCAAATCACGAGCTAACATTTCAGTTTCACATGTTTTATTCCTTAATTCCCAGAAAAGCATATTAACCGTGTCACTAACCTGATTAGGCGACGTTGGATCATTGTTAAATAAATATGATTTATGCAAATCTTCAAGGAATTGAGCAAAAAGAGTCAATTCTGATTTTAGAGCTAGTACTTCATTTTCACTAATAAAGATAGCGTTCAAATCGACCTAAAGACTATATTACTGTCAGTTAGAAAGAAATTATTCATTTACTTTTACAATAGAACCATGATCTTAAAGTTATTTCAGGACTCTTCCCAATCACAAAAAACACTGATAGGAATAGTGCGTGGTATAATTTGACAAGCTTCATGTTGGAGCCTGCAAAAAAAAATATATATATATTTTGTAAATGATGCATTTAAAAAAACATTGCACCACTCAGATGATATATAAAGATTAACATAAAAATATAACTCACAACAATTAATTTTTTTCATAACAAACCATTGTCTTAAGCCCTCACATGAGAGATAGACATCGTTCAGACATCCGTTGTATCGGTTGATTTCGAATTTTTAAGTCAGTTTACCCACTAAAGCTATAACTGTGAAAGGACCTTCAAATTTAGGCAATAACTTTTCCAATTTAGCCCTTTTCCTAACATAAACCTGTACATATACTATATCTCCTTGGTAGACTGTGACCTTAGCCTTTTTATCATGTGCGTTCCTCATTAACATTTTAGCCTGTAAAGAGGTTTTGATAAAGTGTGCAGAATCTACTCAGCTTCAACATCTATTATATCCTTCAATGGATCTGACAAACTAGTTGTCGGTGTCAGAATGTGGAAGGGTGACCCTAGCAATTATCCCGTAAACAGCTTCATGGGAGACATACCCGGATTGGAGGTATCCACCTGGTTGGGTGTTGCAATATCAGTTTCGGTCAATACAGCCTATGTTGCGGTATGTCTAACACCTTCCTAATGTTTTTACGTTCGACCAAACCATTAGATTCAGGTGGTGGATCATAGATAATTTCTTATTTGCAGAATCTCACACAATGAGTTGAAGTGATTATTGAATTTTCCTCCCCTAGTCGGAGATTATCATATTTGGGGGATCCCGTGTCTGCATATATAGCACTCATGTAAAACTTCTTAGCACACTCAATAGCTGTTTTACTTTTTAATGGTATTGAGTTCAGTATGCCGTGTAGAGCGTCTAGTATCACTAAGGAGGTTTTATTCCCTCAGTCTGTCTCCGTAAAACCTGTCAATAAATCAGGTGTACCCTTTCCAAAGGTTTGTAGCACGGATTAGTTAGGGTTATTGGATTATTAGTATGGCCTTATGTCGGAAACATATCACAGTTTTAATATATTTCCTAATATCTTTTAACATAGTAGACCAGTAAAATAAAGACTTGGCCGTTTGGGATGTTTCGAACCCAGGATGACCATGCAAGGATGGTTGTGAAGCCATTCAGAACGGTAGGTATTAACGTAATCGGTACAACCACCTGGTCGTTAGTCAGCTGTATGTTGAACTCCTGGTTTTCTAACCACAGACCGGCATAGAGAATGTTATCACTTAACAAGAAATATTGGATTAGTATATTTCACATATTCCTTATCATCCGGTTTCCTATTTAATGCGTCTATTATTACTCTTAATTTCTGATCTTTCATTTGTTCTTGTCGTACTGAATCTAATATTCTCTGTTGTTTGGGCTAAGGATTGACCATTTTCGATAGCAATTTTCATGGCCTGCGAAGGAATTGGAATTTCTTCTAGCTCATCAGATGGAAATGATTGAGTTAGTGCGGGATTACGTGAAAACGCATCAGCTATTGCGTTTGCTTTACCGGGTAAGTATCAATTTTAGCTCAAAGTCCTGGATAATCATATGCCCACCGAGTTATTTTAGGACTATGATTGAAATAAAAAAATTCAGTAAGGGCTTATGATCAGTCAGAACCTTAACACTGTACCCATAGATTATACGAGTATATTTAAAATGTACCAACAATTAGCTATCGCTAAACATTCTTTATCTATTACTGCATATTTCTTCTGACGTTTTGGTTTACGAGAATAAAAGACGTGGGAAAAAACTGTTGTCATGCCATGATCTTACACTGCCTCCTACCATGATCTGAAGCGTCAGTTTGCAATAATAAATTCTTTAGTAAATCGGAAAAGCGCTTTAGAATAGGAGCAGAACTAATTTTCTCTTTCAAGGTATCAAAAGCGATTTGATGTTGGGATTCCCATTTAAAAATTACGTCCTTCCTTATAAGATCAGTTAAAGGAGCTGCTATTACTGAATAATCTCGGATAAACCGACGATAATAACCCGAAACCCCGAGAAATTGCTGTATAGCTTTAACATTGAAGTAGGAACGGAAATTTACTAATAGCAAGTTTTATCATGGACTGCTAAGACGCCTTGAGATACCATGAAACCCAAATAGACTAATTCATCTTTAAAATCTTGTTTAAGATTGTTTACGCTTTAAATGATGTTCTCTTAACCTTTGAAGGACTATTTCTAGTTTACTTAAATGTTCTTCTAAGGAGTTAGAAAAGATTACTAGATCGTCCATATAAGCATGGAGGAATGTTCCTAGTAAATCTCGAACTATATTGATCATTCCAGTAGACGTAATAGGGAGCTGCTTGTGGCCCAAATGGCATACGTAAGGAATTTGTAGTGACCCGAACCTGTTACTAAAAGCAGTGTCTGATTGAAAGCCTTTAAGTAAGTCCAAAGAAGTAAAGAAATTTATTCTGCCTAATAAAATAAATATCATCTGTACATGGTGTTAGAAACAATCGAGGGATAGTTTGGTCGTTAGCTTGCGAAAGTCAACACAAATCCTCAAGTTTTATCCTTTTTTGGTACTACTATCAAGGGGAAAATTATATAAGGTTTGTTAGATTTCTTAATAAACCCCTCCTTTAACATTTTATCTACCTCTGCATTGATCTCATTCAGAGAAATTTGGCCGGTAAGATGATGAAGTACATAAATGACTTTGTCCTTATCAGCTGAAAGCAGATTTGATGTTTGATGACTACCGTTTGCCTAAAGCTCAGTACTAGTAGAAAAAACATCACTATATTTGGATAAGAAGTTCAAAAAATTTCTTACTCATGTCCCTATCTAAGATGTCATAGCTAATTTTGCGCTAATTACACCTTCAAAGAGGTTCATCAGTGCTGATTCAATTGGAGTTAATTTCAGCAACTGTAAAGGATTCGATGTCTATACGCTTCGATAAATGACAATATGCTGATTTTCATGTATTGTTAAAGCGGCATTTAAATGATTAAAAACTTCAATGTTGATACGATGATTGCAAGAATTTACTGTGTACAACACTTGCGTGACTGAAGCCCATTGATTTTTAAAAAGTGTGGGAAAAATTAAAACCTCTGAGCTGGGGTATCTTTTTCTAACCCCTTACCGTCAGATATGATGGTGTGTTTGGCTCAATGATTTGAAGTAAAGCGCCCAGCAATGGCGGGTGCCACAGGGATTATGCTGGGTGCTCTAACAATTTCATCACTTGAGACAGGTGACTAGTTCTTCTATGGCCATTACTTTCTCACTGACTGTCTCTTTCTGATCCAAAACAGATTTCAATGTGTGTGAAGACCGATAGAATTTCCCTTTTATAAACACTCCGTGTTTTGCGGGTGTCAGAATTACGTTATGTAATGACATTGATGGATAACCCATAATAACTGTGAGTACATACTAATATTGCTAATAATGATGAGTGTCCGTGAAAGTACGTTGCCCCAACCTGTATTGTATTTGAGATGCACCCACTACTTCTAATTCATTATTACCTATTCTGACAAGCGAACATTGGAAGGCGTTCGATGGAAATTTAGAAAATAACAGGTGATGAGTGCGTAAATCCATTATATTACGTGGTTCACCTGAATCAAAAAACAAATTAAAATATTTGTGTTCTCAAGCTAACTGCATGCAAGGTTTGTTGGTTTTGTTGCGAACCTATAATAAGCGTGTATTTGCAAAATCTGCAGGACAGCTCTGCTGTTTGGAAGAATCTACACCAATTTCTGGAAGGTCTGCATTGCACATCTTGGAGAAAATTAAATTTATTATCTGATTCAAAAAGTGATGATAACCCAATATCACTCTCCTCCCCCTTTAAGTTGGCTACGTGGTGTTTGTCTGTCCGCTGGCATTCTGAAAATTCACTGACGCCTGGTTATTTTGAACTGCTGAGTTTGGAGTTGACTTTCGAAGGCAGTTTGTGTATGTTTCTGCCTGTTACTGTTCTGCATGAATTGTTTTGTTCTTTTCCCCCATGGTATTGTTTCTTCCTAGTATCATTACCAGCACTTTGAGTGTTGTGTTACTGTTTGAATTTTCTTGGCGTTGGCAGTGATTATACCGTGTTATGAACTGTTGTAAATTGAACAATGTGCAGTGTCTACACTCATTTATCATATGCCCTGAGCGTTTACAATTAAAGCAAACGACTGTTATTAGATTGTTGTGACTAAGTAAACCTGTTGTGGTGATGAAGATGTGTGATTTTTGTTTTTCTTGTTTATTGAGAAACCTGAAATAGAGAAGGATCGAGATCTGTACACTTGGACAAGTGTTTCCGGGTGTCTATAGATATCTATTTCTGTACTTTATCTGATGTTAATTTCTCATCAAAACACTTAATCAAGGTGCAGAGTAACATACGCTGTTATTAGTGTCAAAATAAACCAATCTACAAAGAGATTTGGAACTGGACCACTTTGGCCCAACTTGAAGCATCCGGCCGTTATATTCTTCGACTATCTCCTATCAAGGCTGCCCTATCCACCACACTGAGATTAGTCATAAATGCTACTTTAATTACATTTCGTAAGCAAGGACTTCATCCATGCATCTCGCTCCATAGATGGAACACCAGTTTGGTTTTGAAATCATCCCAAGTGACTGTTTCTTTAAAAGATATTCCCCGCAAGTACGCACCTGCATCCCCTTTAGCATAGTCTATGAAACTCTTTGCCTCCTGCAATTGTAAAGACTGATCGGTAATGGATTTTGCCGTGAGGTGTATGTCTACAATTCCAATCAAGACTCGACACCTTGTATCAAAAATCCATTAACCCGACCTGCAAACAGTACAGTTGTGATCTATGTCTTCTTTGTCAGTGAGATTCTGTGGGAGCTGGGTTGGGGGACTACTCCACCTGGGCGGAGGATTCATCTTCTTATTAAGTCTCCCTATGCTGGCCTATTCTCTAAGTGAATACTTGAAACCTATATGAATAAACACTGACACGCTCACGTAACCTCATATAACTATACCAGGAACACCAAGTAAATCCTAACAGAGACTCCTTATATTCGCTAAAAAAATAACATCACCTATGAAAAATGCATCATAAAGGTCAATATCAAAAAGTAATAAATGCACTTTCTGAAAAGAACAGAGGTTAACCATGTGTTCGCGTAAAAATAAAAAGGCACAAAATAAAAATGAGATGCAAGGAACACTTCATTCTGCAAGGAAAGAGTAATCTGGCACCGCTCTTGTATATCAGCAACCTGCCCGAGTCAGGAACAACTGCAAGATGAATTGCTATTTATAGATAAAAGGTTGTGCCCAGCTATAATGGATTCTCGAAAGTAGGTTGACGAAGTTCCTCTGCCGTCCGACTTCCGCCTGTCCAGGTACCGTCGCCGGAAGAGTCACTGTGGATGTTGAATTTTCTTATGTTGTGACTGTTGATGTGGAATAATGGCTGCGAAGCGTCGAAAGGGCTGGTGGGGATCTTCTCTCTCTCTGAGCGCGTTGCTTGAAGATGTATTATCAAGGTCAGATGTTTCCTCTTTCTCTCTCTTAGCAGCGGCGGCGACGTCGACCCTCCTGGTATTTGTATGTTTGCCTTCTACATCTTCAAGGCGTTTGATGTACACAACCGTTCATCTGTTTGTTGACCCAGTATGTGATAAGAAGATGACGTCTATCTATGGTTGTTTAGGCATCTTGCCTTATCGCGCTTCCTTTCCAAAAAATGTAATTACGCTGCCACCAAATATGTTGGGCTACACTTGCAAATTGCCAACTTATTTAAAGTATTATGTGGACTGTAAAATACAGTCAGAGAAATGGAATATCATCTTCAGGACTTCTCCATGGTTGTGCAATGAGTTTGACATCTTCGAAATAGTAAAGTTCTTCTGGTGGGATTTAGACAAACTCCATAATGGGATTCTGTGTGAATATAATTTTTGAGATCTGGTACAACAAGGTAACAATAGGTCTAAACAGGATGAATTTGTTTGATCTATCTGAAAGCATTCATGCTGCAACATAATAAAACTATCCTTACACACACAAACACAATACTCGTTCTAAGGATTCCTCACTGCGTACGTGACAGCTCTCCAGCTCGGAACAAAGAAGAGCGTTCACTTATGCTGACATACTGTTTTCCAAACAACACATTGCTGACATGTTCTGCTGACACGTGCGATTTGATGGCCTAGATCTGAGACGTGCACATAACACCTCTGTCGTGCTCACACGAATATATATACTTTTTCAGTCCATTTACTATATAACATGAATGGAACTATGATTCCATTTTATTGTATCTGTAACATGACATATATACATATATATATATATATATATATATGTATATATATATATATATATCTGTATATATATATATATATGTATATATATATATAATATATATGTTTTAACGTAATTCAGTTTTAGCTGTTCAGTACTTTTATTAATTTATTTAATTTTCCATAGAATTCCCTGATGATGTGATTATGAATCACGAAACGTAGGAAACAATAAAGGTAGTGTGAATCTCCAGAGTATTCCTGCCCTTGACTACAATTTGTATATATATATATATATATATATATATATATATATATATATATATATATATATATATATATATATATATATATATATATATATATATATATATATATTATACTACATATATCTCAACAACTATTATTATTATTATATATAAGACATAATAAATAGAAGAGTAAATAATCAAAAATTATAGAAGTGATATACATATTACAAGGCAACATCATGTGTGTATATATATATATATATATATATATATATATATATATATATATATATATATATATATATATATATATCTATATGATGTTGCCTTGGAATATGTATATCCTTCTATTATTTTGATATATTTACTCTTCTATTTATTATGTGTTACATGTAATAATAATATTTGTTGAGATATCATATGTAGTGTAATATCAGATCTCAAAACATTAATTCTTTTGAGATCTGATATTACATTACATATGATATCTCAACAATTATCATTATTTGTTAGGAACAATCGTTTGCCGATTGTTCCTTGGTGGGTTGTTGCCTCCTTTGTCTGTATTTTTTTCGTGCTGGTTCAGTTGACGTCTGTCATGGAGTGCTTGACAGCGTCAGTCAGGTCCTGGAGGGCGGAACGACTGGTGTTCCAGGGTAGAAGCGAGTCAGCAGTCGGGGTAGTAGCATTAGGTATTCGTACCTGTGGATCAGAGTCACGGCAGCAGAGCAGCGGAGAGTACTGATAGACGTGATGGTTGTTGTATCAACTCTGTCGTGGGCATCCGGTATTGAAGGAGAACGTCAGTACTGCCATAAGGACGAAGTGGTTGTTTTGTCGGCTCTGTGTTGATCGTCCGGCATTGGACTTTGTCCTCATTGTTTGAGAAATTGTTCCTGTTTGCTTTATGCATCAATGTTATGCCGCTATGATGTTAATTTAATTGTATTATGCTGCCTGTTTTTACTGTTGGTTGGTTATTATTATTATGCTGACTATTTCGAGTTTATTTGTTACTGATTGGTATTATACTCCCCATTGTGTCGTTTATTATACCATTCATGTATTACGGTTACTATGCTGCTTTTGTGTTATTTTGAGCCGTCTATTTTTGCTCTTAAATTGTTGATTTGTTTATTGACTTAGAATATTTGATTAATTTGCCTGTTTTAAGTGAACTTCTTTATGTTAACGGCTACTTCATGTTTTCGCCACCCAGAACTTTGACTCACTGTATACTATGTAAATAACTTATTGTAAATTAATTAATATTAAGGTTTTTTTTCTGCTCCTCCCTCCTTTGTTTGTCATGTCTTGTCAGTCATTACAACCCAATTCCTTGTTTCTTTTTTAGAACCTGTTGATCTCGAGAGGCTAGATCGTAATATTATTACATATAACACATGATAAATGGGAGAGTAAGCATATCAAAATTATGGGAGGATATATATTGCAAGGCAACATCATATATATATATATATATATATATATATATATATATATATATATATATATATATATATATATATATATATATATATATATATATATATATATATATATATATATATATATTGTCATAAACTGGACCTCGCCTTGGTGAGAAATTTAATCAAAACTATAATTGATGCTGCCACAGCACCAAGAAAGTCCAGTTTACCTTAGAATTTTCCTGGATTTGCAATTGAATGTGGAAGGTCGCCATATTGGAATTAGAATTCTTTTACAAATTCACAGGGATTTATTTACAGAAACTTAGCAAATCAACAATGAGACACGGCACAACATAATCACTAAGGGGCAGATTCAGAATAGGACACAGGGAAGAATAATGCAATGAGTTGGCAATAAGCAAGTGGATTAAAATGGGGCCAATCTGCAATACAATCAGTTCAGTGATAAGAATAACATTCAGTCTTGCCCTGATTATATGAATTAGTCTCAGGTAATGCAAATGATGGAACTCCAGGATGGGAGAATAATTCATTTGAACGTTTGGGCCACAAAGGAAATCGTTTCCGATTGTGACCAGGAATTATCAGGATTTTGGTGGCAGACGAGATACTGAAGCATGGATAGCGATCGTTCCGCATAGGCATCCCTTTTATGACTATTATTGGCATCTACAACCATTCCAGGTCCTTTTGAAGTCGGTCCAACCAGCGGAGCTGGAGAAAAAC
This sequence comes from Macrobrachium rosenbergii, assembly GCF_040412425.1. Lineage (NCBI taxonomy): Eukaryota > Metazoa > Arthropoda > Malacostraca > Decapoda > Palaemonidae > Macrobrachium > Macrobrachium rosenbergii. The sequence goes on from NC_089753.1 coordinate 62,040,740, forward strand.
GCAGCGCGTCTGCCGCAGATGAAGTCAGAAGCGCTTCTCTGTCCTGCTTTACAAAAGCAGGGGTTTTCAGGCGTCTGGTGGGCCAACCCTACCTGCAAGCATGTCAAACACCAGCAAGGAGGGCATAGGGGAAACACACTTATCATTATAGGCCTACAGATTAAAATACTACCTATTCCCTAGCTCTAAATGCCCTTTTTACCGTTCCCAATCCCTACATGTCTCCCCATCGCGTGATGGGAGGGAAAGGGGTTTTGGTATTGTTTTCTGGATCGCGCGATATTGGGGGGGATAAGGAGGTACGAAGGCCTAACTAACGGCTGTTCACTGGTTCAATAAGCGCAGGTTTTTTGCGACGCCCGACTCGAGAGGCTGAGGAATAACAGATTAATTCAGAATTAAATGACGAAATCAAATATACAGGAGGGAGGGATGTTTATTCTTGACAGGTCCCCCCTTAAAAAAGGTCCTTCACACCCTTTCGGGTGTGAGGGTCTTAGCTAATTCCTCCCGACTGGCCCATGACCCTACATAAGGTGGATTGGGGCTCTGCACCTCTAAAGGAACCTACCTAACTGCTAAGAGGGTTCTGAATTGGCTAATTTACAGGCCTAACTTACCTAGGGGTATAGATGCGGCTACTAGCTGGCTAGGATGACGGGAGAAATCTACGCCTAGACAAACGCACACTGTAACGCTTAACCTAATCTAACCTACTATCCCCACAACTATGGCACTGCACGAACTTGCACTAAAGAATGGCACGCACTGAGTTATGATCGACACTACACTTTACGATTAACAAGCAACAAATTGAAGCATGACGAACCTGAAGGGTAATTCACAATGTATGATTAATATCAGTTTGAGTCTAGAGTGGGTTGAAAGGAGGTTAGTTGGAAAAAGGTTAGTAATACAAAGGCCTAAGTGGTTAATGGTTAATGCTACAGGCTCAGAGGTCACACAGGCTACCCTCTCTGGGCAGGTGCCAGGATCGCTCTGAGATGGAAGCGGCACTGTGCCAACAGGCACGAGTGCCAAGAAAGCTTATGGCTCTGACTCACTAAGTAAATTTCTTCTGCCCCTTCTTCTTCTTTGGGGGCCTCCAGGGTCTAGCTAGGCCATTCCTAGTGGGCGATGAGGATACTGACTCTGAAGAACGGCCAGGAGTGCCGTCAGGAGCAGGATTAGGGGCAACCTCAAGGGCTACGGGCTGGCCTTCTACTTCGGCTGCCACGACAACCATCGTGGGAAGGGAACCAGCGTCTGCATCCTAGCCGTACAGCTCCTGGTCGACCAGAAAAGAGGTGATGTCCAGGCCTGCCAGAAGGTCGTCCTCAGCAGGTGGAAGAGGGTGGGAAGATAGGTGGCCTTAAGCTTGCTTTACCTGTTCTCTTTAGCGGATGTTTTGACAAATTTCAGACCCCCGATGACATGAACGAATGCCCTGTTTTGACCCAGTGCTGGTCAGACAAAAGACCGAGAGAAACAAGCCGCCGAATCGAGTGGACGTCTGTAAGGTGGCTACTTCACCTCCTTTGTCTATCGTCTTATATTAGTGAATTGTGAAGTGGCGAATTCATCCCAGAACTTCCGATTATCCGTTATATGTGCAGCAACTAGTCGTCCAAGGAAAAGTCTGTGTTTTGTTCAAAACTTCGTCTATTACTACCCCCTTTTTTCTGTATTTCCCATTTCTTTGTTTTGTCCTTCTGCCACTATAATTATTAGATTTCAAAGCGACTTGCTTTTACGAAGTACAGATTAGGCATAATTTTTATTGTTTAGTGACATTCAACCCTTCCAGTGAATTGACTAGGAAGTAGGGAAGGTAAGCAAGTCATTTTAATTCTTTATGCAGTCTTGTGTCGAATCCATTGTTCGGAAGAGCTGTTGCGTTTCAATGCCATCTTAACGAGTAGAGATTGTTTGCGTCCGAAGTTGGCGAC
>NC_089753.1:62047688-62070188 GCF_040412425.1 Macrobrachium rosenbergii
TTTGTCTCTTATTTTCCACCTGTGGTAATGTTTGATAAATGAATCATGTACAAAAGTTATTATAATCATATATATATATATATATATATATATATATATATATATATATATATATATATATATATATATATATATATATATATATATAATATATTTCTATGAATGTCTGAGGGATACTTGATTTTGGGCGGCACTGGATGAATGCAGGAGTCCTTTACATTATCAAGAAATCTACTGTATTTATTACACATCTGACTCTATATTAGGGCAACTTGTAGACAAAGCAAGTGGCTTAGGGCCTTCTTTATGTGAGGAAAATTATGTAAACTTAAGGGTTTCTTAACTAATTATATTTACATGACAAACACAGATCAGAAGAATGACGAATTCCTGGGCAGTTAATAATAAGGGCCTGCTAAATGAATGAATCTTACACAGAATAAATATTCTACGCCGATGATGTCTTCATAACAGGAAAGATCGCAGTGGGGGTAGAAGAGGGACTGCACAAGGATAGAGCTGAGTGATGAGTGAATCTACAGCTGAGACCTTTGTAAAGATGACAGTGTTCTCATTCGATAGGGCGCTGGCGATGGAGGAGGGAATTAAAAGGAATTCCACTACAAAAGTATACTGGTTTGCACCTCGGGGTTGAATACGTGGAAGGTTCAAGGGTCAGGCAAGGGTAAGGACTCTGTCCTTGGTGGTGTTCTGCACTCTTCTCTCTCTCAATTGCCATCGCATCATCTATAAATAACCTCGGAGATTACGCATCGCGTCCACATAGGTGGTGCAAAGATCAATCATTGTCACATTTTCTATATAGACCACATGGCGTCAGTTAACCTCGTGGAGGGTTTTTAACATGGGTGGAGGCATCAACTTTTTCTTTTTTTTTTTTTTTGCTCCTCCCTTGCCCACAGCTTGATGCCATCTAGGAAGGCTTCTTCGAAGGTCACCTGGAAACAAGGCCTTTGGCAGTCATTTGAACAGAAAGAAGGATTAGGCTTAACCATTTTGGGGAATGAAGGCGCTTTAAGTGGGATTTCATCAAAGGAAATAAACATAACTGCAAGGGAGATTGCCATGGCGATGCCGTTGACAGGGGAAGCAAATCATCAGGAACGATTTTTTCTTGGTTGTTCTGATGCAAATGCATCTTCTAGACTTTTATGAAAAGAAGTGTTGGTTTGTTATTCGATCAAATTGTTACTAAATCTGATTTTATTCGATTCCATGATTTGTTATTATTAAATAGAACTGTCATTTTTAGCATGGTTGGAAGATAGCAATGAAACCAATTTTATCGGTAAATGAGTAGCCATGGTTGATTCATATTTATACCTACCTAGTTCTGCCACACAGGAAACAAACTAGTTAGTGTAACTAGGTTTCAGTGGCTTAAATAGAGATTAAACCAAGCAAATCCTACAAGGTATTTAAGAGTACTGGGGCCGAGGTAAGCCTACGTTTCCGGGAACCCCTTCATATCTAAAACCCTGAGTCCACCATTACACACGGTTAATGAGATTTTAATGGTATCCGCTATCAAATGTAGATTGTGGTTTTCCACCTAAGTCAAACTAAAATAAAAAGGGTTTAGGTAATATATTTAGATCTGCATTCTTGCCCTTCTTATCTTAAATATTTTTTTCAAAGTTAGTTAAACATTTTTGAGATTGTCTAGTAAAAAGAGATAATTGTATGCCTCTGGATCCATATCCAGATCTGACCACATCTCCAAAATTCTAAACAAACTCATTCTTTGCACATAGCTCACCCATGGAAAAACTTTCTGAAACAGCAACAAGTTCCAAAGATAAATTCATTTGGAAAAAAAAAAAACAGTATGTGTTCGGAAGGGAATTTATTCAATAATTTTATTTTCTTTTCCTTAGTTCATGCTCCAACACATCACAAAACGTCTTTGGTCTTTTAAGTACTTAATGAGTTAACTTGTAGACAGACAGATGAAAACCATTAAAAAGAACTGACACACAGACAAAGGTAAAAACATTACTTCCTTACAACTATTTGCGAATAATGAAACAGATTTGGGCTGACAAGATAACCTCCTTCTTAATAAGTAACATCCTTGGTGAAGTTAATAACTGGATACACATTCTACTATAGTTGTCTTATACTGGAAAGCCCACATCTGAGTTTCCTTTGGGACTTTTGTTTATGAAGCCATCTTGAAGGCCAGTCTAGTTGCGCTTGTTTACAAACTGAATGTAAAAAAGGAACTATTAATCAAGAAATTTTTATCATCTCTGAGATTAGTTATTCAAGGAGATCAACGAACAGTGAAACTGAAAAGTGAAATTTTTTAGCATAAGCAGTACATAGTCCCTTGTGCAAAAAAGGGTCTCGTGGACTTGCATTTACTCACTGGCAGTCATTTGGAATATTTATGCTTATCTGAACAAGATGTTTATCTGAAAAAAGTTATAAAGTTTCACAAAAGTCAATAAAGGGTTGTAAACTGAATATATATACTCTCCAGCTGGACAGAATCGAGAGGTATTAATTTATGTAATACGAACCGATAAAGTTCATCATATGACGCAATACTGACAAAGTCAACTTCGATTTTTTGATTACTAATAATGGAAGAATTGTTTTTTTTTACATGTTAATATTGGATCTTAGACTAAATTATAAATAATTTTGACAACTTAGGTATTTCATTGAAAATAACAGAGATTTTGCAAAATTTTCGATGTGATTTGGCAATTAAATACCCTGTCTTATGTTTGGCAGGATTTTCTAAAGGTTTTGATATGTCACTTTGCTGTTTACTGGATAATTTTATTTTATGATTTATAAGTAATAAACCCGTGTAATTGCACAACAAGGCATTTTGAAATAAGCATTTCCCTCATACTTATCTTTTTCTGTCTTTGACGTCATGCTCTTTTGTTTTATCCCCTTGAGGCTAACTCAACTAACGCCAGCAGAGCTTATATAATGCGCAAAATCATGACACCTTTAATACAATACTTCAAACATGAATAGTATACAATGATGCAATGCATATGAAGTATATAAAACTCTGAAATTAGAAGATGAAAAGTCAGCAGCGAAACTAAAATGAAAACTAAGGATGCTAGTACTGCCTCATGTGACGTAAATCACTAGAAACGACAGGACATCATACTATTCAAAGATTTTAGCTATTTCACAAATCGTGGAAAACTGGAAAGCTTTACTACATTACTTTCCTACAGAGATTCCCTTTAATAAAGCGATTGCCATTGCAGATTTAATAAATATTACAATACATCATATATGAGCTGTATTTTTTTAGATAGGCGGATAAATGATAAGATTTTTAATACTCCATTCCCAAAGGTTGATGGAAGGTGATCGAAGTAGATGTTAACTTTCTTCTGTTCCCTAAGTTAAGTACTTTGGTAGAGTCTCGATGATATATACTCAGGAGCTTTTTCTCATCTGTAGCTCATTAGTACTGTATTTAGGCAGAACTGGCCATCCTTAGAGGATAATGCCACAAAATTCCTCCACAAACATTATCTCTCAATCTGGAGATAAGGAAGTGTATGAAATTCAAAAGTGTGTGCTGAATAAAGAAACATTACAAAACCTTGAGCTGCTGAATTCAACTGAATTGATGTTATAGAACACAGTGAAAGTGTAACAAACCAAAATTTTGACAGCAATGTGGACAGTAGGCTGTCATGCTTAAGGATGGTCTTAATTTCCTCAAATTACACGGAATGGGGTAGATTTCACTTTATATAAGATTTTTCTCTATAACAATGAACCATTTTCAATCACATGTCCGACCTATGTAATTTTACTTTAGAAAATGTCTCCTTAGTCAAACTGATAGCATGGTTAGAAATAGTCTTTTGAAAACATTATCACATCCTCTGAGATGCCTTTTCCATGCTAGTTGCATCACTACTATGGCATCTAATATCGGTAATTGAAAGGTAGATTCGATGCTAGTCATCTCAAGAAGCTGAACTTGGTATTTAAAAAAGGCAAAACGGTGTTATATAGGCAAATATATGTTTTGCTCATTCAGTACACTTAATTTAGCAATAAATATATAAAATGTCAATTTGAATCAAGAAATTGGTCTCACAATAACCTTTTATAAGTAATTTTCTGAAGGAGATGAGCGTCTTTTATGTAGGAATTATTCCTCTTGCTTATCACTCCCTATTTGTGGTAATACATGTAATAAAAATTGCCCCCTCTGTTGTAGTGATTGTAGATCATCTTGCTATATTTATAGAAAGTCCATCAGAGGTTCTGTGGTTATTCCAGTGGCTTCCATATTATTACTTTTATTGTAGATGAAAGTTGTCATTGACGCCTTTACAGAAGAAACGGATCTAACTCTATTTGTCTTGGAGAGATAAGTTTTTCTGTTTCAAGGTCTTCCACACATTGGACCTTTAATTATAACATTAATTATAACACTTGATGTTTTAGGGCAAATCATTTTCTAATAAGACATCAACATCTTTACAAAACGTGTTTTATGTAAGAGTGCAACCTGGCTTGGAAAATAAGAAAATTATAAATCAATCATTACTATTGACAGATTTGACTTACACGTAAGATCCATACTAACTACATATTTGTTTGTTAGTTAAACCACAAACGTAAGTTTTAGGCCAATGATTTTCAAGGAAGAGCTATGTGTCTTCGTGTACTGCCTGGACTTAGATCAACCTCACATTCAAGTATCTAAGACTTAAATTTACCTAAAGAGGCCGTGTCAAATTTTGCAACAGTGGCATCGCTACGAAAGTGAGGGTGTTAAACCTTCTGTTTGGTTAGACCAAATAACTAAGTTTAAGATATATCAATGAAAACATTTTAGCGGCACCCAGCTTCGTTGTACACACAATGGTAGAACTACGGGCTTGCATACTTTTTGAACCTTTTAATATTCTCGAGTTACTTGGAACACTGTCCCTAATTGTTAAAAGAATAGGATTGGTCCAATGTCAAAAATTGTTTCTGTGCATACATACATACTCACACAGAAGGCATAGCAATGGAGAATCACTTAGAACAAGCCGCCACTATCTACAGTCACTATTAGAAAATAACAATAACAATTCGAGTCTCATGGTTTCATCTGTAGAAAAAAAAAATGGAGTTTTTTTTTTTTTTTAAGATTGGTGGTCTTTACCATTGCATCATTTCTTCTTAAAACACACCCTGACGCTTTTACCCACTTGCTGTGATAGTATCCTAAAATTATGCCAATTCATATACCAATTCATCTCATTAATTTCAATATATCAGAACAAGAACATTAACAATTAATTAACATATTGTACAGCATATTGTGTTTGATATATCTGATAAGGTAAAAAGAGTATATACTGTAGATCACTACAGATGATTTTTTCTGATAGGTAAAATCAGTCTTTGATACGGCATCTGACAAAAAAACAACAAAAAAGAGATAGATTATAATTTACCATCTCACTGAAGTGTCGTACAACTATTCAGTTCATGTTCATGTCAATGACATAGCTAACGGAAAATTATATATATATATATATATATATATATATATATATATATATATATATATATATATATATATATATATATATATATATATATATATATATATATATATATATATTCTCTAGTTAACCAACCTGGTGCCTTCTGGGTAAAATAGAATGTGTACTGTCACTGGAAACGCTTTGCTTTCCTGTGATTAATAATTCTGTCTTGAATTCATTAAAGAAGACTCTCTGCTCGGGGAAGAGGTGATAGTGTCATACAGGCTTCCACAGCAAACAGAAATTCATGTATACCAAAAGGTTAGTGTGTGAAGAAATTCGCGCATGGAAATGGATAACGGATGAATCTGTGTAGAGATTATATTATAGGGGACCTTTGACAAATTATATATACCCTCCATAAACAAAAGAATGCCACGTCAGTGACCGTATCAATTCATATTTGAATGCGAAAATCACACAGAAGTGCCTCCCCTCAGCGAAAACCTGTATTAACGTTAGCCTTCCTCCCTACCACCGGCCCCCCCTTCTCTCTCTCTCTCTCTCTCTCTCTCTCTCTCTCTCTCTTTCAGTCAGATCAGAATTTAACAGAATGATTTCACAGCTTCAGAATTTCATAAGTTATTAATCTACAGTATCCATTGGCTGTATAAATATTAAATCATTATCACGATGGTAATTTTAGACACAGTAAAAGGAGCTACAACTGTTTTCGGGTTCCTGTGCGGATTGACGCACGTGCTTCAGTTTCCTTTGGCGTTTCTGAGGAGGGAAAGTGTAGGCTGAAGTCTAGAATGGTCTAATAAAGAAGTTATCGATATGATGTGATTTTTTAGTGGATTAAGTACTTAGATATGATGATGGTAATACCTGAAGATACTTAAGAATTTGTATTTTACTGGCAAGGTATAATTAAGATACATTTGGCCGAAGATGAACACTGAAAAAAATGTGGTAATTTCGTCAGGAGTAATTTTTTTAATGAGGGGGTAGTTTTGTCACAGAAGCATTCAGTCCACTAATAAGCATGCGCGGACGGTGATGGATTTGTTCCGTCTTGTTGATGGATTAGTTCTTAAGTATATCTTAGTTTAACCAGACCACTGAGCTGATTAACAGCTCTCCTAGGGCTGGCCCGAAGGATTAGATTTATTTTTACGTGGCTAAGAACCAATTGGTTACCTAGCAACGGGACCTACAGCTTATTGTGGAATCCGAACCACACGGTAGCGAGAAATGAACTTCTATCACCAGAAACAAATTCCTCTTGTTCTTCATTGGCCGGTCGGAGATTCGAACTCGCGACCAACAGAGTGATAGCTGAGAACGGAACCCGCTCACCCAGTGAGGAACTAATGGATTAGTTCTTGATCTCTAAAGTTATGCCCTTAACTACAAAGATTTTTTCGTGGATTAAGTACTTAGGTGATGACAGTAATACCACAGGGTACTTAAGAATCTGTATTTTATTGGCGAGGTATGACTAAGATACGTTTAGCTTAAAATGAACACTGAAAAAATGTGGAAATTTCGGCATGAGTAATTTTTTAACTAGTGGGTATGTGTGTTACAGAGGCATTTGGTCTGTTACTACCTTTTTCCGTTGCAAGGATTGTAAGGGATGACTGGTGTGGTGGTAGAAGTTATACTTTGACTTACATTGCTTTATGACTGAATGAAAGTGATTCTAATACAGTCAAACACATTTGTTTGATTTTTTTGGATATACTAAACTGGTTATATGGTTTCCAGGGGGGGAAGTGTAATGACGTCACCAACAGAAAAGGTGGTTGTTTTCCACCCAAGCTACTGGTGACTCCAACAATGTTACTGAAGAAAAGGTGGTCACCGGTAAAAACTAAAATTTTATTCAAGTTGTCTGAGGTTTGATGTCTGTCACGGGGGTAGGAGTTTGATTTTGAGGCATAAACCTTCCTGGGGTAACATAGGGGCCATGTGCCAAATTTTGTGTGCTTCTGTCAGGCAGTTCAGATTTCTATAGAGTCCAAACATACAAACATTCACTTATATATATATATATATATATATATATATATATATATATATATATATATATATATATATATATATATATATATATATATATATATATATATATATATATATATTCACACACAACGGATTTACCAAAGTCTGATACATAGGTACCAAGCATTTTTAATGGTTACAAACATACACACACACACACACACACACACACACACACACACTTATATATATATATATATATATATATATATATATATATATATATATATATATGTGTGTGTGTGTGTGTGTGTGTGTGTGTGTGTGTGTGTGTGTGTGTGTGTGTGTGTGTGTGTGTGTGTGTGTGTGCGTGTCTGTAACCATTAAAAATGCTTGGTACCTACGCACCAGACTTTGGCAAATAAATTGTGTAAACTAACCTCTAATATATCAACTCGGACGCGAGACATATGAAGCGATGATGAAAAATACGCTAGATACAAAACCTAGTAATTCGTTTTGTATTTGGGGGTTTCCTTTGCACACTTCAGTGTCATTTTATATGTATATTGTAATTTTGGTTCGGTTAAAGGGACTCTTGGACTAGGCTGGAATTTTGTGATAATTATAAACTAATGTCAAATATAAAGGGATACACAGAGACAGAAGAGATCCAGAAACCTATTGCTTAAGAGAAATTCCTGGTCAACGTGTTGAAAGAGAGAGCAATAATTGTCAAAGTTGTTAAACAAAAAAGTCATTATTTGTCGTTTCCTAGTTTTATGTAATATGTATAAGAGAGGGGGAGAGAGAGAGAGACAGACAGACAGACAGACAGATTGACAGACAGAGAGGGAGAGAGAGAAAGAAGTAATGTAAAAGAACAATTTGCAGGGTAAAATTACAAGCCCTAATACAGATGATTACTGAAGAGTCGTTATTTAAAAATATTATCGCTTTAATTCGGAATTTGCAATATATTTACTACGGCAATGATATAGGCGCATTGTTAACCTGTGCAGCGTAAAGTGTCTACATCAACACATACAAAAAATCAATGTGCAGAAGAAGCTTATCTCTCTCTCTCTCTCTCTCTCTCTCTCTCTCTCTCTCTCTCTCTCTCTCTCTCTCTCTCTCTATAATATTTAGCCCTTTATCTGGAAAACAGTTAAATTGACCTGAATCAGCGTTGACCATGGAGGTCGTATGCAACGCTTATAGGAAACGTAGAAACAAGACAAAAAAAAAAAAAAGCAGCTTAACGACGTGAGTTATTTCTCAATAATCATTCAAATGAAACTGCTAACAGAATGAGGGATAAAATGAAAATGTACTATAATCTAGAATTTTAAAAGAAAATCATTAAAAAGTAATGCTCATACACTGTGAAAGGTTTTGTATGTGCCCTCTCGATAATAGACATCTGTGATTGCCCCCAAAATGACACCGAGAAAACCGAAGACTCACTCCCTTTATCTTATTGTAGGAGAATTATTACAACAATAATGATAAATGAGTTTGTCCAGAAATGGACTCTGTATTAAATAATAAGATGGTGGAGGGACACTAAGGGTAAAGATATTTCCATGTTTTCCTTTGTCAAATGGCTGCTGCTAAATGCTGTATAAAGATTCACCAGACGCAGTTTACGAACTCATATTCTGGAGAGAAATTCAGGCAGCTAATTTGATAGTTAGGAAGTCCTCAGCCAAGAATTTCATTTTCAATATTTAACAGTCGCGGGGTGGGTGACACACTCTCCCGTTACTTAAGGTTTATCCGTGACTCTGGAATGAAATACATTTTCTGTGCAATATACTCTAATTGTTAAAGTCTATTAGTGGCAGTGGAGCTATTAGCCGTGAGAAAGCAATTAGGTAACAGCGTTCATACCTAATCACCTTTGAATATTGGCAAATAATCAACGAGAAATGAACTTGACTTTCGAAATTCGTAGTTTTAATCAGATTAAAAAATAATAATATTGATACAGTTCTATTCAACAGCATTTTTCTAGAGAAATTTTATTTTTGCTTTTTTTTACTTCAAGAAAAGAATTTAGTTCCTGTATTTGATACTGACGCAAGGCCCGAGTTCGACTCTCCGGCCGGCTAATGAAGAGTTAGAGGAATTTATTTCTGGTGATAGAAATTCATTTCTCGCTATAATGTGGTTCGGATTCCACAATAAGCTGTAGGTCCCGTTGCTAAGTAACCAATTGGTTCTTAGCCATGTTAAATAAGTCTAATCCTTTGGGCCGGCCCTAGGAGAGCTGTTAATCAGCTCAGTGGTCTGGTAAAACTAAGGTATACTTAACTTTCTTTTTGACGCAGGCATTCATTACCTGGGCTATATGTTTTTATTTTATTTTTTTTTTTTTTAGGAGATGCTCTCTTTGGTTGAGGGGTAAGCTGTAGGTTTCAAAGAAAATTTCGTGCCGGATTTTTCTGATGCGGTAAAAATCATAACGAACATCAAATAACAAGTGTATTGATGACTAGAATAAAAATATTAAATCCTAAACAATAATCATCAAGGATAGGGATTGAAACAGATATACTGACAGACTGACTGAAACAGGGAGTTTTTGCATACTGCAATAACTTAAACGGAAATATATTTCAAGTTTCCCTTATCTTCTTCACCGAAATATACCGATCTGTAGCGCACCACATTCGGAGAATGTAAACTCGCTTTGAAAAGCTTTCCAAGAGTCAGCCAGCTTCAGGGAGTCACAGTGCAGTACGAGAATGAACTTCAATATCAGGAAAGCGTTTCTGTGGATGAATTCCATCTGGTAACATTCCAAGGGGAAACGAATCAACCCCTGGCTCTAAACCATCTCTGCCTACAGGTGGAGATGAAAAATTTTTCACCCATTGTGCAGCCATGCTCAAATACGATGCAACATGATTCTTTTTGTATCGTCCAAAACCTCAGATTCAACAGAAACTGCTGTTTGATTGCCAAGAAGTGTTAAACATTTTTTGTATTTTAATGTCATATATGTTGATAAGTATATGACTTCACAGCTAACAATATGTTCCCCATGGATTAATAGATGTGATATCTTTTATTTCCTGGCACCATTCCTAATTTACGTAAAATGGACTTAATATATTCGTAGTCTTTTTTTTTTTTTTTTTTTTTTTTTTTTTTTTTTTGCACTGCTTAGCCCAAAGTATGGTTTGACAAGGTTGGCAATGCTACCAAAGCAAACTCACACAACTTGCTACAAGAAGTGGTCATCTTAACTGCCTCTGCATCATATAGCAATAGACCTACTAGGCTCAACAGTCATAATATTTTTAAATAGAAATATGAATTAGAAATAACTTTCTTATAAATCTGGAGTATTAGATTAGGTTCAAACTGCCCATATGTTGCACCAATGGTATATAGGCCTATTAAAAAAAATTCTAAGGCTTCTGAGACGTAATCTAATTTACTAAAGGATTTATTTCTATAGACTACCTGTTCTTTGAATAATAAAAAGATGATTCTTTAGAAACTATCCAAAAGATAGTTATTGATTTAAAGTTATTAGTATTAATGTCAAGGCCTATGCAACTGATTATTTTTTAAAGAAACTAAAAATATTGTTTTCTTAAAAGTCCCTCTGCTTGAATTTGGTATATGATTGATTTATATGGAAATCTGAAGTGCGAAAATATAAAGATAACTTCATATGCTTTACCATTATAAATGGTTGGTATAATAGAAATGTGAATGTTAAGAGTAATGTGTGTTTAGCAAGTAAAGAAAACTAACACACCTAGGCCTAGGAATGAAACCTTGGCATTAAAAAAAGGTTACTTGAAACGGCCAATATTTAGTAGTAAACCATTATTTTTGAAGTAGTTAAGAAAATCATAATTTTATCTTTTCTGAAGAAACAAGTATTTCTATAACAAAAGTGAATAAATATTTTCAAAATCATTACATTGTCTTTAGACACTGTAGACCTATCTTCCAACCAGGTCATGTTGCCGCCACCCCAATGGTTATGTCACACAGGCCAAGCCAACCCGTTGATATCGGTGGATGCGTTTTAGCTAAAGTTATAAATTTGTATTTATTTCTTTATATTTTTTTCAGCATTGAGGCATAAAGATAATAAAATAGGAGTGATTAAAACTTTATTTTTTTCAGTTAAAGCCAGTGTCATAATGTTATGAAAACTTTTTATAATTTTCTTATCCTTTTAGCATTTGAATCTTGGCTTGATAGAGACAGTTTCTGTCGAACGCACCAGCGCTGAGCGAATAAAAGTTTTAGGAATGGTCCTTCACTGTTTTCCCGAAATTTGGCTGCACGTAATATTTTCTTACAGTTTTGACATATGTGACAGATTTTACTCTTGCGAAACATATTGTGGCATTATTTAAAAAAAAAATCGTGTTTTTGTATTGAAATACAATATAAATATGTAGCACGTAAGTTGCCAGTTAATGAATTTTGAAAGAACTCTTATGCAGTCATGTAGCATCGTTTAAGAGCATGGCTGTACAAGGGAAGTGCCATGTTTTCTTCTCTTCGAGAATGTAAAATGAAATTAAATTCTTCAAGGTCTTCATGACCTTCGGATTTTTCATCATGTGGATTCTTCTTCTTCTTCTTCTTCTTCTTCTTCTTCTTCTTTTATTCAGATGAAGTCTCTTTTAAACAATTGCTAAAATTAAACAAAAAATAGGGAATGTCAGCGCCAAGTCTGATGTATATGTTATGAAGATTCTAAAGCTGCCTCGAGAAGAGTTGCGCTTCTCGGTGTAGGTCCCCGTCCTTTATAGATCATCCTTTCTCAGGCTGTCCGTTTTAGATTCTTTATATATTCATTCTTTCTCCAGTTGATAATCTTGCTAGATACCTTCACCGTTTGCTTTTTTTTATATATAGCGCTGAGCAATATAGTATCCGAGGCAGGACTTCTTTTTTATGTGCATGAGCATGTTTATAGGAAAAAAAAGACATGCTCTGAAACACATGTGAGAAAGGCAGGATTTTTCCCATATAGTGACCCCCAAAGGTTTTAACCCGGTATGTATCCACCTTTGCGGCGTATTTAATACGAGCCCGTTGGGGATAACCGTAAAAATTTAAACAAAGGACTGTAAATAGCATAAAGAAAATGACCCCAAAGAAATATTGGTCCTAGATAACGACCCCCGAACTTTGCTGGGGGTCAGTATATAGGAAAGATCCGAAAGGCACTTTCAAATGATAGCCGCAGAAAGTGTGCATATTTTTTTTTCAGGTACAATGACCATTTCGTATATGTTTCTCCAACCATAGGAAAAATATGTGACATAGAAGGTAAAGGAGAATTGTTAATGTTAAGCACTCTCATCCCTACTGAGTATGAATACTTTGTTTCATGATGTAATGCATTTTCACGTAATTCACCTTCTCTTTCATTTTTTATATGAAAATGCCAATAGAGGCCAAGAAGAGAAAAATACATCCTTGCATATTACCATTACATTTATTAACAATTTTCTTTACATTTCCTCACACTTCTTTACAGCTAAATGTGGGTTACTCACAGATATTATTCAATACAGTGTAACCCATTTCTCTGCCTACGCCACCTGCATACCAATGGAGAGATGGAAGAATGATTTCAAACGGGACAAGGCTTCATTATATACTGTTAAAACAAACAATGGAAAGAAAATGTAGACAGCTAAAATAAATAAAACTGATATAACAAACACTACACAGGTCGAAGCAGTAATCTAAGCGCTATGTATACTAAGTATTTGAACCCGTTAGTCTTGGAGAAATAACTACGATAACGTTGTTCATCTTGTAGCTAAATAGTCCCTTCTTGCATTCAAATTTTCACTTACACATCCTACAACTTCTGGCCTAACAGCGAAGGTAGTGTCTTCTGTTCTCTGAAATCTGGAGACATTACCCAATGGCACAAACATTGAATGAATGTATTAAATAATATTCCTCATTGTAAAGAATATGAAAAGACTGAACGGCTTGTAAGGTGAAACATAATTTTCAACAAGGTAGTCTGCGAATGTCAACCATCCGTCGTTCGTTATTAGGAATGTCTGCTCTCGAATACTCAACGAAACTGTCACCAACTCCTGCAGAGTCGAACAACTCTAAATCACAACTAAGACAGCCTAAATAAGACTCTTTCTGAGTCCTCGTCTTCATATTCAGCATCGAGTCCTTGGCTAAACCTACAGCATTCCATTTCCTTCTTTGGAAGCAGCTTTGAATGCATTTTGCAGTTACTTCAGAATCTATCTGAAAAATGGTAGCTATAAATTCTCATGTATGTCTGTAACTGTTGAAACCATGATAGCCGAGCAAAACAATATTCCCTTGACTTACGATAGTAAAGCTAATAAAATCGGCATACTGCCCGTTTAAATTCATGGATGGTGCTCAGGTATCCAAAGTATTTTGTACAATGCCCATAATTTTCATCGATGAAACTTTGGAGCATAGTACGACGAGGTTTGGATGTTGAAAATCAGACGCTTCTTTATCATAAAACCATCCTTGGATTTGGGACACGCCGAATATTAATTGTTCTTTGCTGTAACGTGCCATTGACAAGCTTTTCAAATAATTTTTGAGGGATGTCTTTTAACAATATTTTGCAATGTACAACAAAACAATTTCCTAATTCTAATACTGGTAGCATCTATTCTTTTCCCCAGATGACAGCAAATAGCATCCAACAGGGCCCTGCTGCTTTCTCTCCTATGTAAAAGAATTTCGGTACGAAAACCTCATCATTTAACTGGGATACAGTATAAATCCTGATAGCGTGTGCCTTCCCTAATTACTAAAAATATGAATTTTTTACTCTTATTACATCCTAATTTGTGTATAAATAAGTTTTATTTGCCGAGCGTAAAGCGATTTGTTAAGATATTTTAATGAACCCACGCATAAAATAATGAGACTTTCTTATAAAGTTTATCCAAAATCTACAGTTTTCATATTATATTCCTTTTTGCAGAATAACACAAAATATATTACACAAACTCTTGGTACTAGATAGATGAGAGTTTGCATAGGAGAATCCTTGAAAATAACTCTAGAATTAAAACAAAATTTGAGAGATAAAGTACTTAATTTTATTTTATATTCTTAAACACGAAATGTACAAAAGGCTGTTCAAATAAAAGTAAAAAAAAAAAACCTTGTCACTGGACTCAGATACAAGAATATGGAAAACACTGAAAATATGAGTATTTCGGAAGAAAATGAGAAAAACTAATTTCCTTGAGCCCAAGTGAAGGGATGTGATGCTTTGTATTTCATTAATACTAATAAAAAGTTATCAACATGTGCCATGAAGCAAGAGGAATAGTTATCATGAGTTACGCTGGAAGAATAAGAAAGTCAGTTGTACAGTATTGATTCTGATACATGAAAAAAGATAGTAGGACGAGACCAGCTTCAGTCAGCAACTCGTCCTTATATCAGCAATGTTAAAATGTCTTTGTGACGTCAGCCAGTTTTTATTCTCGGCTTGTTCACCTCGCAAAACTCGTTACAACTGCAGTCGGTTCAGTCTCCAGGCAGTGTTGTGCCAATTTACAGCCATGTGACCTGCTTTTTTATTACGGCTCTCATCGGTTGGAAGGAACGGGGAGAGACTTGTCATCATCTGAGAAGAGAAAAAAAAGTTCTTATTGTCGTATTTAAATTTCGTGAGCCTGTCGGTAATTTCAATATATCACTGGTGGGAGATTATTACTTTGCAAGAACGGAAAGTTTCAGGTATTTTCAAATGCTTAGCCTGAAGTTAATGTGGGAGGTGTTTCAGATATTTTCACGGATGCATATACGTTCTCGATGTCTGTTTTTTGTTTTTCTTGCCTTTTATCTTTCTTCTCATTGCTACTGATTCACAAATTATTTATTTATTGAACATATTCTATCATTAGCACTTACCTAGGCTTCATCTTTTCCTGTTCCTCCTTTTCAGACGCCGATGACCACTGTTATCACATGTTCAATCTTCACGAAATATAAGCCACTAGTAATGATAATCCTCATTTGTGAGGAAAATCTTATAATAACATCTCTCTTTAAACTCCATAATTACTACAGAATTTGTCGTTAGGATAAGAGGGATCCAAGTGCTTCTCTCTTCTACCTTCAAGAAAATGATTTCCTCTAAAACATTAAATGTTTGAGGTCATGATGTCCCTTGACGAATGTTCTCATTACCTGTTCATAAAGCACCTTTACTGAATTACGTTTTCCTACATCGTAGTTACATAGCTATACGATGAATCTGTGTTTCACAATTAAGCCATTATTACCTTCAAATTTTTCACAGAAAAAAATTTAACCCTGGATATGCAATATACAGGGATGTTTTTTTTTTTTTTTTCGGATGCGTTTTGATCTTATGTATGAAGCTTTCTGTGATGTTTTCAGACTTCGATTCTTGACATCCTATTTATCAAATGGTGTCCGTCAGTTTCATATCCTATCCTCCTTTTTCTTTTCAATTTTATCTCTAGCAGAAGCCTTTTAGTTTGCTAACGTGTACATTCGGGCTCTTACGGACAGCAAATAAACAGACTCAAAGATATAAAATTAAATATGCATATATATATATATATATATATATATATATATATATATATATATATATATATATATATATATATATATATATATATATATATATGTGTGTGTGTGTGTGTGTGTGTGTGTTTATGAATATATATATATATATATATATATATATATATATATATATATATATATATATATATATATATATATATATATATATATATATATATATATATATATATATGATCTTGCAAAAGTGAATTGCATGTACTCTTACTTACAAGCATTCACAAGCATAATAAACACTTTTCCACATAGGTTATTATTCGAAGCAAAGAAAAAACGAAAAATACAAATTATGGCCAATCAAACGTCTCAGCTCCCCAAATAAGGAGAAGATAATTGGGAACGATGGAAAATTAGGAAAAATTTGTTTTTACAATTAAGTAAGATCATTACAACTTTGGCGACGCGAGAGAAATTGCCCTAAATGATTAAATGATTATCTTGAGTTCGTTAAGTCCTCTAAAGCAAGCTTGGTCCATGAGGAAGCTTGGGAGGCCTAAGAAAAAAAAAAAAAAAATCATCGCCCAAAATATTCAAAGTAACCCGTTAAAGCGAGAGAGAAATGACATATAGTTTTCTTTTCATGTCCAGATAATTCACAAGTACTCACTTGAACAAAAACTCGTTTTGATTAATGCCCAGTCATTGGTTTTGTATAACAATAATTTTGCAATTTCCTGTATAGATGGTTTCCATTTGATCTGCCTAATAGTTTTCTAGCCTTTTACCTTTAACTAAAGTCTATATATATATATATATATATATATATATATATATATATATATATATATATATATATATATATATATATATATATATATATATATATATATATATATATATATATATATATATATATATATATATATATATATATATATATATATATATATATATATATATATATATATATATATATATATATATATATATATATATATATATATATATATATATATATATATATATATATATATATATATATATATATATATATATATATATATATATATATATATATATATATATATATATATATATATATATATATATATATATATATATATATATATATATATATATATATATATATATATATATATATATATATATATATATATATATATATATATATATATATATATATATATATATATATATATATATATATATATATATATATATATATATATATATATTAATCATACTTTCACTCCCCTGGGATTTCAGATATAACGGCAATAGTTTTAGCTACTCTAATTTTCTAACAGAGAATGCTTTATCACAATTTACGAATTTTTTTCCCAAACTTTCCACGTAAAATTAACGCTATTTCGTTGTTATGAACTTGTATTACGTGACAAACTATAACCATCATGAGCTCTGCTACTAAATGGATGAATTCGTGTTTGCTACATTCACAGGAAAGGAAAATCTTATACCCACTAATTATCGTTGTGTATTTTTTAATTACTCTATTGTTAAACATATTTTGTATTCAACACTGATGAGGAATGTCCTTTGTAGTTAGATCTATACTGTAACCCTCAAATAAAGTGATGTCATTGCCCCGGTGTCTCACTTTGATTAATTATTATCATCAGTAATTAACTGCAGTTTTTCTTTTTCCTTTAATTCCAGTTGATAATGAAGGGAACTTCCATCTGGTCCACAATGTTCCGCTTCTGAATCAACTCTAGCAATCTTTCACTATATGAATGGGTTGGCAGATGGTCTTTCACAGCATCCAGAAAATGGTTCTTATCTGCCTTCCATGAAAGATTCTTGATTACGACGATATAGGATGCCCCTGGTACAAAACGTTTTGTTATTCTTTCGTACATTTTCTGAGCTGCTGTCATAGTTCCCATTTTTATGTTCTTTTTGTATGAGTTAGAAAATACAAATTGACCTTTCTTTTTCCGCATCTGTGCTAATGGTGAACAGGATGTGAAAATTCACCCCCTCAACTGCCATACTGCTCGTAATTGGGTTATGTATGAATGCTTCACCCAGAACGAAGGAAATATCTCGAATTTTTATGCTTAATTTCTCAAGTTAACAAGATCTCTACTCATCCTGGGTCCTATTACTTCCTTGTGGTGTTTACTAGTAGAAAATGTCTGGTTGATTAAACCTTGTATAGTATCATTACAAAATGATGACAATACTAAAGTTATTGTTTAAAGAGTTTGCTGGTGTTCAGTCATTCTGCTTCTTTGAGCGAGGGTCCCCCCTCCCCCTCTACTTTAAAGATCTTTGGATTTAAAGATTGGTTTTCACCTTCTAGTTTGATCATAGTCTGTAGGTACGGGTAAGCTGATGTTGCATCTCGAAAGATCCTCTACACCTTGCTTAATAAGACCACAGGCAGCCTTTAGCTTTTTGCTAATGATTTAGTCATAGTTAACTTGCAACGGATCTAGTATAGTTCGTGGCTCGTGGCAGAAAACATGCAGGCGACTTTTTTCAAACACCAGACTGAGTGAGTGTATTAGTCATAATCCAAGACCTCTGTTTTAGAATACGACTCAACTAGTTCCCGCATTTGTTTTACAAATGCATGCTAGCTGCTGATGACTTTTTCCACTACTTGTGGAAAATAATAATCAATAAGTGATCCAACGAATGCTCACTGGTCTACTTATTATTTGCAACAAAATATCTTTAATATCCTTTCAGTTCCTTCAGAGTCAATTTGATCTAAAAACTAACCTGTAATTTATTCCTGTTGGTGTAAACCTTTATTTCATACATAGACTTATGGTCCATTAAGTTAATCATATCTTCATCAAAAATCCACTATTTCAATCTCAGGCACTCTTTCCTCGACCGGGACCATAGCTTTCGTTGATGTTATCACAGTAATTATGGCACATCAGTGTACCTGCACAACTATGAAAGACCTAGTTGTTAAATCAAAAGCAATTCAGGCCATACGGCCGAACTTGATAATGAGGAAGCCAAATGGAATTGGAAATAGAATCCAGCAGCGTGAAATTGAGTTGGGTTCTGAATATTCGTTGTTCATAAGGGAGCAGGCTCCTACTCTTCCTGACACTAGAATGGTTCTTGATAAAAGAAATATTTCAGCTATTTTGCAGAGAGAGAGAGAGAGAGAGAGAGAGAGAGAGAGAGAGAGAGAGAGAGAGAGAAATGAGGTTCAATGTAGTTTCTGACTTGGAAAATTGAAAGTTTTTGCACTTCATTTTCCAGCTACTGGATAGTGTTCTGTCGCATAAATATAATTTTATTTTTCCAAAGCATCCATCTTTCTTGAGAAATACTTATTAATATTTTTCTCCTTTTGCTAAAAAAGAAAAATGTGAATAATAATCGTAACAATACAATAAGAAATGCATTAAGGAACAATATAATGAGAAAACTTGATTACTGAAATTCTAACTTCATGATAAAGTGCTCTTGATAACATCGCTTTCTGCATATCCTGAAATTTCCCCGAGTCTCCTCGTGTCATCTTTCTGTTGACAGGGTCCTCGTTTAACCTGATCATTATTTTTTCTATTTTGCGATTTGCATTTCCAACACTTACGTAGGATGAATAGTTCTTCCGAGTGAGAAATTTTAATGATAAAATTTAACATCCATGTGGAGTTGCTCGGGTATTCAAAAGAATATATAGCCAAAAACGATATATCGAATACATTTTTTTTTTCAATCTCATCCACGTCCTTGATGCAGAAGCAAATATTCCGTAGCACAAACTTCATCTTGGTATCACTCAGTAAGTGTCAAAATAAATTATTTCTAGACACTTCCAGTTTCCATTGTGCTGCAATATATCTTAGTTTTGACATTATAATATTTAGATATAAAATTTAATTAATATCCATTTTATTTCTTGAAATTGAAGGTAATGCAAATTCCCTTGGAATAAGCCTGTCCCATTGCACAGTAAACCTTCCGGATTTTAAAAATAAATTATCTCTACGTTCTCTTTAGAACGGTTGGGAATATAATGAATGGAAAGGGACTTTTTGTATGAAAATCCGTTAATGTATATTCTGTGGTCAAAACATCTCAAAAGCATTGGTTCAGAAAGATAACGCTAGTATGTCACTTTTGGGTAAAGTTTTGCAATATGGTATTTACTTATTAAATCCTCTTGGTAGGGGTTATACACCTGAATGGTTTCCGAATAAATTTATCCATGGAAATCAAATGAAGTGTTATATTCCGGCAAAGTCATTAAAGAGGTCTCTGTAAAGAGAGAGCTCTTTGCTTCGTGTTTAGATTATATCACACTCATTGTATACAAATGCCCAAATCTTATCTTAACATAAATGAAGAAGCAAGCCAAGTCCTGCTGCTTCCCAGCATTTCCGGGAACATATTAAGGAACGAAAGTTTTCTAAAGAAGCTGGGGCTTATTTCAAACTACTGATCACCATAAGAAGATAACTTTCCTTATTGCAAACCATTTCTCTTTGCCTTTTTAAGCCTGTGCAGAGTGGGTGAGGGGTAGAAAGAGCATATCGCCTTATCTGGTGTTCCTCCAGTGCTTTTCTTCAAGCCATGACACATTCATTATGATAATGTCGTATTTGTTTCCATACTGCATGATAAGTTTTAGGAAGATAAAATCAGAGGTTTTTGCAAGAGGAAAGACGACGAAGGACATTTTCCCTCTCCATCTGCATCAGCAGCAACACCAACAAATGATTTCAAATACGACCTCAAAATTCTGTGACTTGCTCCTCGTTTGCTGAACTTAAAAGAATCTCTTTCCATGAAAGGAAGTGAATATTTTGGCATGAGAAATTGTATTAAATTCTTAATAACATACATTTGTTAAGTTGAATGGTAATTATACTCTGTGACGTTCACCAAAATACCAGTATTTATTTCTTCTTGATTTGTAAGTATGCCGTTTCACTTTATCATATGATGCTGTTATATTCCTATCATAATTTTGTCCCTGATTCACACGTAACATGTCACATGAGATTCTTGCGTTTTCTATGGGCTGAAATATCTGTTGTAATGGAATTCTAACAGAATCCCTTTTGGCACAGATAAATGATTGGTAAAAACCTCTTTATATTTGGAGAAATTGTTCTTTATATATGAAAAATATCGCAAGGAATTGAACATCAATCACGAAAGCAATTTTTTGTATGTTAACACATTTCATATGCGGAATTTTATATTTTACTTTCATTATCTTTCACGTCGTCATTTCATGTTGACATAAATTCCAAACTATATTATGAGGCACAGTCATGCGATTAATTTGTCTTGGACGACTGAGTTGCCAACTGTTTCGACAAGGCCCTGGAAGAGGATATGAACTTCAACTTACAATATACTACCAACCACAGTCTCTGGAATAGGCCTAATAGCAGTAATGTTGGTACTGAAGAGCCCACTTCACTTTCGCTTAGGGAAATTGAACAGTATTTCTTGAAGAAGTAGCGTCTTCCTCTTTTAGTTCCGCTGACAAACCCCAGGACGCTACTTGTCCCTCGGATCTCATGAAATACAGGTTGTGAGAGTGGGGTAGTTTTCATTATGTGAAAATTAGCAAGAGTGCCCAAATGCTGTGTCTTTATCAGCTCATGCAAGGGTGTGATGGTGTAACCTACTGCGGGGTTTACTCTAAATACCGTTTCTACCATTGGCCTCGTGTCGTTGCTTTGTCAATAGAAGTGACGTGCAAAGGCATGGTTTGTATATATGTATTGCCAAGTTTGCTATTAAATTCTACAATTTTCTATTGTCTCTTTAGAAAATAGAAATTTTATGCAGAAAGTCAGTTTATAATTTAGGTTTTATACCAATTTTGTAGCAAAAGTGAACGGGATTCAGTAGCCATGCAAAGAGTGTGTCTAATTATGCAGTTATTGCCAATCGACAACTTTTTGTAGGAATTCCTTTTCTTATATACTGCGTGTCTTTAAATGTTGCTAAATTGTCCTTGCCAATAGTTGCCCTACCGAATATGGCCATGGATAGGCTACTGAATAAACGATACGGTCTTTAGCGTCTGTAATTCTACTACAGTGACAATTTTACAACTTCCTGTCAGCTTAGGGCCCTGAATAAACTTTTTTTTTCCTCTGCATATTTTCCCATATTTATTTATTTCTTTTCTGTATTTGTTACGGTATTCTGCGGCGGTACTCTTTTAAGGTAACAATTATTGTGCTATACCGACAATTTTTTTTTTTTATAAGAAACGTATGTTTTGGTACTGTCAATGATATTCATTGTGTGTTTTGTTCGTCATTGGGCTTCGTCTTTCATTTCATTGCTTGTAAAGCGACGTCGTCCATACATCCAGCAAAAATCTACGAAACACAAATTTCGCATGAGTATCATATTTATGAAA
>NC_089753.1:62072688-62095188 GCF_040412425.1 Macrobrachium rosenbergii
AATATTGTTATTATATGGTGTTGCCGTTGCAATAAGAAAGATGCAATGTAGTAAAGAGGATTAAATATGGGCAAGGTTTCTGTCAGTTATCAGTCTTACTTTCTATTAATCGACTGTTATATTCGCTGAATCTCCTGTGTCCAGCGAGAGAGGAAATGATATGACAGAACTTCGGTGGGGTGAAGGTGCGAAGAGGGCGGAGGTGGGGGTGGGGTTGGTATTTGGGGAGGGTATCTTGTTCGATATTGGGCTGGTCATTGGTAGTGGTGTTGGCACCCGGGGTTCTTGATGGAAAGGGCTGTTCTTATGTGTTATCGAAGCGAGAGGGAGAGGATTTCTTCCTTTGTATTCATTGGAGATCGGATTTGCTGGAAGTACTGCGCCTCCGTTCAAAAGAAATCCGGTTTCTTTTTTCTTTCCTTTTTGTCTAGGAGATTTGAAATGAACTTAGAAGATTATAACCCAACAGAAACATATTTCTGTATTCTTCTTTTTGGTAAAACTCCATTCTTTTCTATTTTTCTGCTGTTTTCCCTTTTTAATGTTAAGATCACTGAGATGCATTTATTTAAACCAGTTTCTGTCTTTCCCATGTTGCCATTTATGCATCATATAATAAATGATTATTTAAACACTAACTTAGCTTTTACCTTAAATAAGTAACAAGACAAAAAGTCTCCAGGTTATCAAAAAATAGCCAGGATACAAAGTATAAATCTCCATTTTTCATTTTATGACAAGTACCCCTCTTTAATGATTAGAGTGGGGAGGGGGCGGGAGGATGATCTGTTGAGAAGATGTATCAGCAACCATGAACCAGCAAGCTTTTTCCTTCCTTCCCAGACCAGTAACTCTCCCCATACCAGATGTGAGCGAATGCATGAATTAACGGAAATCCTTGTTATCAAACAAAATGTTCTCACGGAATTTTCGCTGGAATCACTTTCATCCATTAGAGATTCTTCCTTACATATTATAAAGAATGAGAAAGTCAGTCGCTTCATATTCGCTTGAGAGGATTCCCTGAAGCATGACGAGCGCATAAGTGCATAAACGTCTTTACAAAGGATCCGAAGATTTGAACGATAAGTAAAAAAAACAATTCGATTTTCCGCGACAGCGCTGGGAGGGAATCTGTCGCAGTTTTAATTTCTAAAAGATCCTAAAAATGTCTTGGAAACAAGTTTAGCAGGAGACTCACAATACCTGTATTGTATAATATGATTCAAATTACCAATTGCAACCAAAAATAAGCTTTGCTGTTTTGTATAATGTAGAATGTCCAATTGTTTTTCAGTATTATTTTTTCTCCATCAAGTCTGAAAATTATTGTGTATATTCTAACTTCACGTTTGCTTCTCTAATTCATCCCTGTTTTAAAGCCCCAGAATAGTTTTCTAGATTACGAGTTTTGTCTTTTATCTTCGGACACCATAACATATAGTTGAATACAAATAGAAAAAAAAATGTGTTTGAGAGAGAGAGAGAGAGAGAGAGAGAGAGAGAGAGGTGCGAACGTATTACAGTTTGACATAAATTGTGTGTGAACAATAAAGTGAAATAAGAGTGCTAAAACTTCACTTGAGCCTCATGATAGAAAAATAATCAGCAGCTTCGACTTAACTGAGCATCCATAATGCTTGGAAGTAAGAATCTCACGAACTGGAAATTTCTAAAACTGTTAATTAGCGTTGTAGGAAAAGGTTTATGTACTTCCATTAGCTCAACTCACTGCCCATTATTTTACGCAGAGTAAGAGCAGGGTCACTACTTTGTTTTTTAGGTGAGTTAACGATCTTACTTAAAAACTTGTATTACATTACAGCGAAAAGTTGCCCTCACGAAACAGAATGCGGTCACTTGTAACTAGTAAAAGATAAGACTAAAACAAAAACTAATCAACCGCGCATTTAGTAAGGTACGTAGGGGGTTCACTATGGGCCTCCCCAGGATTTAATAAGACTAAGATCTGATATACTTTAAAGTGCCTTCTAAAAGGTTTGACATATTAACATTGAAAAAAAGTTATCACTCTTCTAATTTTCCGTATGTAAAGAGTAGCGCCACAGAATCCAATATGCGCCAGTACCAACACTTACGAACAATAACATGATAAAAAATGGCGTTCTATTTACTCAAATGAGTTATGGTGTGATTGAGAATAAATAATTTTGTATCTAAATGACCATTGATAAAAAGAAATGGGACATTTCATAAAAACAATGGAAAGAATATTCAAAAACGGGTCAGACATGTTTCAACATGCTAACAATGAAAAGAGAACTGCACTCCTTGACCTTACTTAGTGCAAAAGTGACCTTCAAAAACTTGTTGTAGTAGTTACTATCCGCCAATGTCAGCATTTATGAACAATAGTATAATATAAAAAGTGGTCTATTTACAAAGGCAAAATAAAGTATGATTCTGAATAATTTTGTAGCAAAATAATTTACAATCATTAAGCTTTTTGGCATTTATAGTATTATGTTCACAAAGAGGATATCAGATTTGCATGAATAAAGTATAATATGGTATTATAAGTCACCAAAAGAGAATATTTGAGGAATAATCATGGTACTAAGGAATTCTAAATAACCATTTTAGAAAGCAAAAAATAAGGCGCCTGAATTTATAAGTCATTATCTGAATCACCTGAAGAATAGGCCTATTCACATTCTACATTTACTAGTTCATTTTCTTCATGCCTGACCTCCGGTTGTTCTTTTTCTTTTATTTCTGGGACAATGTCAATGAGCCTCTTTGGAAAAATGGGTCTTCAGACCAGATAGGCTCAAAACTATTAGTTCCTGGATCCTTTGGCCAACCATGATCATTCAACATTGGTAAACTAGGTATTCTTTCATGTGACCGTTTCCATTGACATGCTCTATAGTTTACACGTTTTATGTGCGGAATCAGGGACATCCTGCACTGAGGAAGTCTTGAAAAGTCAACCTTTTTAGCTTTTCTCATTTCTTCATTTTTATCATCAACCATTTTTCGAAGCAGAAGTGCTCGCAACTTGTTTACATCTTTGACTCTGGCGAAAGATTGAATGATTAATTACCTATCACATAGTTGCTAGCATTCATATAGAATTTCATATTCAGAGATTATTCAGATGAGTATTGTATTCAGACATCGAAGGCAAACAAAATACTTGGGTAGCCATACATCACACATGGGAAACGTTCCAGCTCTTCTGCCGGTTCTGTATCAACCTCCCAGCTTTCACCAAGTCTCTGGAATACATCGTGGTATTTAGGCATTTTCTGTAACTTTTTAAATGGAGCCACTTTTCCTTTGCCTCGAAAGGCACTCGTGCAACCTTCGCCTGTATAGATATATATTCCGAGGAGACTTGTGCAAAATCCTTCACCAAAGTCATCAGCAAGATTGATCATACTGATGAGCCTCCTCTTCGCACCACTTCCCTTATCAAACAATACTGTCAGTGGCTTCAGCTTGGATGCATAATGTAGAATTATGATAAACAAATCATTGTCTGAACTCTGCACCATTGTGTAGGGGAAATTATTCTCTTTAGCATGAAATAAGTAAAGAACAGTTCTACTGTAATATCAATTTCCTCCTTAGATGACTCGATAGCAGATATTTCCTCTTGCTGAACCGCATGACCATCATGAGATGTCAGACTGTAAGCCTTCCCATCAACTATGAGGACTATGTTCTTACCCTTCAGTCTACTTGCAGCATCATCACTTTTCCAAACTTTTACATAATTCTGAACAACTGGGCTTTATTGTCATCGTTCTTCAAAAATAACTTAAAATTTGGAGAAGTTCTCATGTTTATCCCCTCTAGAATGAACTTTCCACTAGATACACGTCTTTTTCTTTCATGGCTCTTCGGTGATTCTTGTAAGTATATGTCAGCTGAAAAGATAAAATTTTTTGCTAAGTTGGTCAAGTAATTTAAGGCAAGTGTCTTTAAATATAGGTGGAATATCCTTTAGCGAATGAAGCATTGCATTACCATCTATAATGCAAAGAATTTCATCGTTTGACAATTGGCAAGGTTCTGTATATCTTGACAAATAATTCGCTAAGGCTGCTTTGTTTGTTTTGGAAGAGAAACCCATTTGGGGTCCAAAATGGCATGGGGGATGGCAGTGATAGAATACGCCATGAGTTCCTCGAGGCTGAATGTTGTGGATAGTTGTTGAGACTTAATCAGTATCTGGAAAGCAAAGTCACCTTGTTCGTGATATTTTATTACATTACCCAGTGGGTGGTCAGTTTTACTTGCTTGTTTGTTTTTCCATTGTCTTAAGTTTTAATCTGGGCACTCTGTCAGAGAGATTAATGTTCACCTTTCATTAGTCTTTCTTGCATGAAAGCAGTTTTGGCTTCTTTTCCCATCTTTTCTGACTGCAAGACATCATTTTCAATGTCAGGAGGAACACATGCACCAGAAGAGATAATGGGTTGAGCCGTCACTGAATAGCATCACGTGTTCTTTGCACTGTCTCCTCACTTCGTTTGATTTCAGACTCACATAGCTCTCTGTGCTCTCCATTTTTTATACTGTCCTCATCCCCAATCATTCCAGCCAACCCGAGAGTAACTTCATAATACTTGATACATTCCGATGCAGTTCTTATCCATCTTTGATAGGCACCATAATTATGGTGTATGCCTGAGTCCTGCATCTCCAGCACCTCCTCTAGATCTGGCATATTTCATAAAGGTCTCCTCCATTTTGTCAACAGCACACAGATTCCATGGAATAAGAGACCTTGCGACAGATATAGCTCCCTTCCTTAAAAACTCACTTGCACCTGGATGTGATTCCTCAATAGATAACAAAAAGCAGTAAAAGCAAGAAAGGTAGCGAGCATAATTCTGTCCACCAAATAATAAAAAAAAAAAACAAATCTGCCATGTCCCCCCAGCGTCTTGTGAAATAAAGGTAAATTATTAGTTTTGACTGCATATATAACGAGAAAAACCAATCGAGAATCATCCAAGAAGGATATCCAGAACTGAGCAGTTTTCCCCAGTAAACTATTTCTTACCTCTTCTTGAAATGCAATGTATTTGTACGGTTACTCTGATAAACTTTTATTCTCTATGGCATTAACCATGTTATCAGGGGTCATAGATGTAATGAGATCATTTAAGGCTTCTACATTTCCTTCAGTTTCCTGTTGCGCATTATGGAGCTCTGAAGCAGAAGTCTTTCAGATGATTTACTTGCAACTTTGAGAGATCATAATGCCTTGCTGTACCTCTTGTCACCGAGAGCTTTCCCAACACATCCCGATGTAATAAGAACAGCTTCAATAAGCAATACAGCATATCCAGATCCATCCATTTTATGACCGATCATGTTCAAATAATTCATAATGGTGTGGAAAGCACCACTTAAAACGATGTGGTTTTTGTATTCAGCAGGATTGTCCCACATCAATGGCAGAACTTTCGTACATACCACAAGTCAAATGTGGTTATAATATATAATTGGCCAACCTCTTCTGTAGCTTGTTCACACTGCTTGAGTAATTCTTTGACATTATATTCTGTAACAGGTTCTGGGATCCAGGGATAGTTATCTATAGTCGTGCGTCTAAGTGGTGCAATCCCTGTTGCTGAAATGCAGCCACCAAAGACTGGCACAGTTTGCTTCCCTGTCGCACAACCTTTCCGACATAATATCCAAATCAAATAGAACATTTGTCCTTTAGCAAATGTAACTTTATTTTCGGTAGGGTCGTCTGTGTATTTCAAATTCAGTACTGGTCCTCGTGTTCTTGATACATGGAAAGCAGGAATAGCTGAGGGGGGGATCTAGTTTTCTTACTAGAGAAGACCTAGAAATGGTAGGTAGTGATGCTGGACCTCTTGCAGTTTTATTCCTCCTGCAGTGTATATGAATGGATTACAATGAATTTCTGTTAAGTGTTGATTACAGTTGTCCCATTCGGAATGAAACACAACATTTTATGGTGTTTTAAAAATCTGATTAGTCAATACTGTAGGTTTTTGCTCTAAGGCTGTGTCTGCTGCAGGTTCTAAATCCATTGCAAAGCAGTTGCTTTCACAGTAACCAAATCGGTTTAACAATGTTAGTAATATTTTGCTACGATACAAATGTCTTAATGTCATACACAGTAGAATGTGCTTGGGTAATTTCCACACCCCGTTATTAACAGCACGTCATATATCCTGCCCAAATGACAAAACAAGACGATTTGCATGATCTGACGTGCTAATCATTTGTTTGTCCATTACAATACCCAAGAACTTTCTTAGGCGGTTAGGTATCACTTCTGATGTGACTACCAAATCATTGGCAGAGGGTGGCCATGATAATTCCACACGCAAAAGCAAAGCAAATTCTCTAGAAGAATCAGTAGTAGCAAGACTGTATGCCTTACTTACCGCATCTCCAACTGTTACTTTAGTGTTGTATAGTAAGAAAAATGGTTGACTGTTTGCATGATTGCACTTAACAAACTGAATTTTGCCGTTCAAATCAGAGTGATTTTAAAGCTTTGGTTTTATTCTCTTGGCACCTTGGTATTTGGGATTGATTGGCGTTTTTTCTAACTCAGCAGTGTACATTAATGTAAGACATGAAAGCTGAATTACTTTATTTGTTTCGATCGCATGCTCTGTGACATATGCAACATGATGAAGTGCATATTTATGAACATCTTCTAGAGCAGTCTGTGCAGCAACTGAATGATTATCTTGAGTCCTCCAATATTCTGGTTTCATTGCATACTTTCTTCTACAAGATGCATGATATCTAACTTCACAGCCAAATAAATCATACCCTCGTATACACAACAGCAAGTTTTCATCATTGTGCTCCTGTGCTATTCTAATTATAGCCTTCCAACCATTCTCTTTCGAATATTGCTGTACTCTTGTTTGCGCGGCTTCTTCCTTTCTGTACATGAATACTACCAGACTTATTGCAGAAGATACAGTCAGGGTCAAAAATTACTTTCTCTTTACTGGTCCTACGCTTCTTTTCATAAGCTCTCGCCAACAGTTGTACTTACAATGGAGCTTTTTGGTCTGTTAAGGTTTAAGTAAACCGGGAATAACAGTTCCAGTGCTATTCATCTAGATTGCCAAAATTTTCTGGTATTTGCTAACAAATGTTCGCCAATTTGGTGGTTGATCCTTCAGGCTCAGAGATACGTTGTGCTTTACATTCTGGATATAAGCCCATCATTTTTGAGGATCATTTAATTCTGAAAACAGGACTGAGCTTCCCTGTTCGGTGTTTTCGAAATGAATGACACCGTTGCCTTGGCGCCTCTCCTTCTCTCGAGGAGGGTCTTCTCTTGGCTCTAAGTTTTTTGTTCAATCAAAGTGGGAACTAATTTTCTTTTTCTGTATCACATCTTAAGAGTACAATGGGTTATTCAATACCTGGAATACATAAATATATATCAGAAAGATACTTTGAGCGATTATGTTTCTGCAAAGCAGAATAGAAACTAACTTATTTCTAACAATTGCTGTATTAAAATAATAACGATAAAGCAATAGATACTTCATTTGATGGATAGGATATTTTTATGTCTAAAGGATTTTACATTGATACAAACGCCAAAATATCATGTTTACCCTGTATTTCCTTCGGAAGGTACATGTATTATAGCATAAATATGGTACCGTTGTTGATGATTTAAAAAAAAAAAAATGTGATACGCGTATTGTTTTCTTGCGGCCTCTTTACACAACGAAAACCCAGAGAGTGCACACTATTTTTTTGTGTTAACATGCCAAACCTGTTTTGGAACACTTTATAGTATATAAAAATACTTAGCTTATTAAATCCTGGGGCGGGGGGGGGGGCATAGAGATGCCCACTACGTACCGAACTAATTTATTCCTAAGTCAGATAAGGAACTGATTACGGGAACTGAGTACGTTCCACCGTTATAAGTAATAGAAAATGTGATTATATCTTAACTGATTTATTTCTTGCATTCATCATTTACATATCCAGAATTCTAATTGAACCCTTCCCATTACACCTGGAATCGTCTGGCTATTTAATGTTAAACAGGCACGATCTTTCCACTTAATCTTGCAACGAGACAAAATCTTCTTTCCTGCTGTTTCACAAAGCCTCCCTTAATTGAGTCAATTTCAGATGCCTCAGAAATTATGTAATTCATTGGCCTGAATCTCAGTGGACACCATAGGCATTATAATTAAGTCTAATGCGCTTCATTATGTTTGTGGATGATGGGGAAAGTATATAAATAAAGAATTACAATAGGAGGCACTGGGAGATGTCTAAATGAGTCTACTCTGACGTTTAAGTAAACTGATCTCCTAAGACTTTTTTTTATTTCACAATTTAAAGTTCTTTGTTTTGTTAGTCTCAGTGACCATACAGAGGAGTAGGTTTTTTTTTCTTTATCTGTCTCTTGATACCTTAACATTTTTATTTCTTCAAGAATTTCCCCTGAGATGGTGTATACATATATTTTTTTGTTCTAACAATTTCCTTTTCATTTCCCATGTTCACTTCTCCCCATATTCCACACTACTTCAAGAAGATTGTGACATTATGCTACAAGTATCTTCATAAGAGTTATTCATAAGAATTAATTGTATTCCGCACTAATATTTTTGTCTGTATCATTTTCTTCTTTCAGGTGTTAATTATACTTATACTGGTGAGTTTTGATCTTCCGGCAACGTACATTCATCTGATCCTATACAAATATAGATAGATACTCGCTCTCTCCTCCCTCCTTAACTGTATCCTATTCCACACGAAGCTTGTTGTTTGTGAATTTTTGACATTTATTATTGACATAAACGTTCTGCTATTTTGTCTCCCCCTGAACATTTCCCTCCAACAGCATACAAGAACTACAGCTGGGGTCATTACTTTAGAAAAGAATTTACCCTACTCTAAAGTTAAGTATACTTTAGTTTTACCAGACCACTGAGCTGATTAACAGCTCTCCTAGGGCTGGAACAAAATATTGCCTAGAATGCATACATCCTTCATTACCTAAGATGTTTTGCCCAAAGCTTGCGATGTAGGGGTCTACCTCGCCTGGACCATTTCTGAATTCAGTATTCAAACCATAGAGCGTCAATGACACGGAGTGGCGATCTCCCAGCTGAGCGTGTGACCTCGGGCGGCCATATTGAAAGGTCTCATTCCAGCTCATAGTGCTATACTTTGTTATTATTTTTAGTTTTACTCTTATTATTATTAACTTTATTATTATTATTATTATTATTATTATTATTATTATTATTATTATTATTATTATTATTATTATTATTATTATTATTATTATTATTATTATTATTATTATTATTATTATTTCTTGACCCAATTTCACAGAGAAATTTTTTTACAAAAACAGGTTGGCCTAACCACTCCAACCATTGTGGTAAATTCCTAAGCATCTGCTCTTGGATCTGAGCAATGTCTAGTATAAATGGTTCCTGTAAATTGCAGGACTTTCTTTGCATACAGTCACTAAACACTAACTAAACAGTAATGTACAATCACTGAACACTAACACTCACTATAAAATTACACTCACTAAACACTCACACTTACTATACACTCACACTTACTAAACACTCGTACTTACTATAATCACACTCAATAACTCTAAACATTCAATGAATACTCAACACTCACTAGGCACTCACTATATACTTAGCACTCATAAAAAACTAAACACTCACTTAATCCTGAACATTCATTACACACAAACATTCACAAAGCACTCACTATACACTGAACATTCACTAAACATTCATTAAGCACTCACTATACACTAAACATTCACTAAACCCTAAACACTCATTGAACACTAAATAGTCACTAAACCCTAAAATTTAAACCCCTAAACACTCACTGAACATTCATTAATCACTCATTAAACCCTTACTAAACAGTAACACACTAAACATTCACTAAACACTAACATTCACAAAACATTCAATGAATCCTAAACACTCACTGAACATCCACTAAGCACTAACATTCACTAAACCCTAAACACTCACTAAACATTCACTAAACCCTAAATTCTCACTAAACATTCACTGAATACTTATACACTAAACATTCACTAAACCCTAAATGCTCACTAAACATTTGCTGAATACTTTCACACTAAACATTCACTGAATACTTACATACAAAAATACACTAAACACTAACATTTACTAAACATTCACAAAGCTCTAAACACTCAGGAAACACAAGCAAAACATTCACTAAATCCTTAACACTCACTAAACATTCACTGAATACTTACACACTAAACATTCACTAAACACTAACATTCACTAAACATTCACAAACCCCTAAACACTCACTAAACACTTACAAACTTAACATTCAATGAACCCTAAACACTCACTAAACATTCACTGAATACTTACACACTAAACATTCACTAAACACTAACTTTCAGAAATATGTATTACCTATGGAAACTTCTAAGTTCCCGTTGTCTTACCTGTCAGCTCTACGTTTTCTCCAAGGTTGGTAGGCTGGGTGACGAGTCAGCAGATTCAGCTAGCTTCTTCCCTCGATATATGCTCGCTCTGTCTGTCTGTCTGTCTGTCTCTCTCTCTCTCTCTCTCTCTCTCTCTCTCTCTCTCTCTCTCTCTCTCTCTCAGGTCTCAACAAAACATGCGGTACCCAAAATAATTTATTCACTAAAGATAAACAGGCTTAATATGTTGAGCTGGCAAAAGAAAGACTTGTAGGTAATACTTAGTTAAGACAACAACAAATTACTATCAAAGGAAAGATTCCCTAACTTAAAAAAAAAAACAAGTCACTATCCTGTGGTACACTCGGGTCAAAATTCAAAGTCAAAGTCAATTATATATTCTGAGTACATTCTTGACCTCTATACATGTCGAAACATCTCGAGCAGTTTTGATAAACTGTTCAGAATCAAAGTGTCTTCTCACACACACACAGGTTTCTAACTCTAGATACCTGTATACAGGGGCTGGGCTGGTCTTCGAATGGCCTACGATTTTCCTATATTGCCCCATCTCTGCTTGGGACCACGCCTCAGGATAGGACATATGAACATACCTCACCCCGCGATATCCGGATTTTTAACCAGATAAAACTTCTAGAAGTTTCTTTGCTGATTTTCCACTCATGCCACACGTGTGATGTAACTAAGTGCGTTTTGAGAGGATGGACACTGCTGAGTTCGAGGAAAAGGAACACACCTGCATTCACAACATAGCATGTACAATCGCCCGATACATGCCTTCAGACAATGCTGACATCCGGTTAACCTAATCAGCATCTCTTCTCACTGGCGAGGTGGTTGCTATGCCCATCTCACCATTGTTTATAAGGTGTCAGTCCCGAATGGGAAAAAGTTCATTTTCCATCATCGGTGGTAAAGGTGGTATTGTAGACACCACCTCTCTCAAAGGCGGCAGCGAGGCCACCTTATGTTCCTCGAACAGATGACGCATGAAGATTCGAGTGGTGGAGTTGTAGACATTCCTGCCCAAGACCTGGAACGTAGGTGTGACCAGCGTACATGTTGCATCCACCAGCCTTGATCCCTGTAGAAGGAACATGTCTGAAGAATTCTGACACTGGATGGAGACTTTGCAGCTCCAGCAGAACACTGCATTGAGAGTCTTCGTAGAGGCCACATTGCACTCATGTTGAAACGGTCGAAAGTCACAGTCAGTGGGAGTCTGGTTATGAATCAACGTCTTCTCACATCCTAACCAGTCCACGCTAATAAAGGTAAAACTACTACTGTCACAAACATATCTACCATGCACCAACACATCCTGACTTATAACTAACAGAGGAGGACTACAACTGGTCCCCTAAAATGAACATTGTTTCTTCATTGTCCCATACTGCCACTGAGCTATTAAAAGTACTTGGAAAAGGTCGCAGGATAAAGCTATGAAATGACTTTAAATTACTTACTGGAATTTCTACAAGTAACCCCTTATTGGAAACTTTGACTTTAAGTTTCCCATAATATCTATACAAATTTTCCCCAGAAAAAATTATCTCAATATTCAACAAGGTCGTTTGACCCGAAGACAGTGCTATGGTAATATCTAGATCTCCCCTCATCTTATCAACTGTGACTAGCATCCCATTTAACGACTTCCGTGTAGTATCAAATCCCTCCCTCAACTTCATATTACTATCCTGTAAAGTCACTAAGGCTTTCCCATGGTTAGCCAACTCTTCTTGTATCTGTTCAACTCTTGCTAGATTAGAAATTGATACACCAACTGCCAGCGGAGCTGCTCTCTTTCTCCTAGTCAGTGACGTTTTTGAGGCTGAAACATCCAATTGTGGAAGCCACGTTAAGGTTTTCTGAATTTTATCCTGAACCCTAATCGTGGTAGCATTGAGTTCCGATACCCAAGTTCAGAACGGACCAGATAGATTCCGTTCGTTTCGCACGTCATCCAGGATTTTCCTAATTGTATGTACTATATTCCTGGATGTCTCAAGCTCAGACCTTGCAGAGCCTAAATTTTCAAACTCTATACTTAAGGATACTTAGTCAGAAGACAACCATACATCATATTCTTCTTCTATAATAACACCTGGACCTAACTTCACTACTGACTGAACCCAGGCTACAACCCCTAAAGTCATGAGTAGGCGGAACTTCAGCATCTACAAAAAAAAAAAAAACTATAAGTCACCCAACCTTAGAAAATGAATAAACACTGAGGCACGTACAAACAAAACAAAACAAACAGACAAAGAGAAAAAAAAACTTGAACAACTAAAAATTCATACAACTCTACAGTTAAACCCCATTCTGAATTACACCTAGTTACAATATCCCCAGGAAAAAAAAAAGGAATGAAAAAGGGAAAAAACAACAAAAAAACAGAAATAATCATAACCATCCCGCAATTCAGAATTTAACCCCTACCAACCACATTAACCCACCTTTTTTATCTGAGATATATGTGTCAATCGAGACACACCTGTCTTTTCATCCAGAATGACGAATCTATTCCCCATCTTTGCTTCAACAACATGGAACGGACCTTCAAATTTAGGACCCAACTTATAGTTCAACTGATTCCTGACATTTAACTTCAAATACACGCTGTCTCCCACAACCACCTTAACTCTTTCTGGCTTTGCGTTGCTCCTATCTACCATATCTTGCGTTTTCATTTCAAGATTCTTCGCAAGGCGCCCATATCTTACTTTCGCAGTTGCTACTAGCGATCTTACGGTATTGTCACCTGTTGGAATAGGCAATAGATCAAATGTGCCTTGTGCTGGACATCCAAACAATGCTTCATTAGGAGACATTCCAATGGTATCACTATGCATAGACATTGCATTGTGCGATTTATAAATTCACGTCCATTGTCAGTTATCAAAACCTCTGGTGCTCCATATCTGCAAATGTACCCATGAAAAAATGCAGTTGCCACCTCTTCCGCTGTTTTATGCTTCAATGGGAAAATCTCCACGAATCTAGTTAATTCGTCAACGACCACCAACAGGTGCCTATGGCCATAACTAGATTTACAGAAATTACTCAAGATGTCTATGTGGACT
This sequence comes from Macrobrachium rosenbergii, assembly GCF_040412425.1. NCBI lineage: Eukaryota > Metazoa > Arthropoda > Malacostraca > Decapoda > Palaemonidae > Macrobrachium > Macrobrachium rosenbergii. Next base: position 62,086,267 of record NC_089753.1, read on the forward strand.
CTTGCTGTGGGCCTGGTAGGAATTGGGAATGACCCCAAACGACACGAAACGACCCTTGATGGCTTACATGTATTACAGACTGAACAACTTCTGACAAAGTCTTCTATTGAGTCTACCATATTTCTCCAAAAGAGCTGTCCTCGTACGTTCCGATACGTCTTCTCAATCCCTAGATGAGGACTGCTAGACCTACTGTGAACAATATCTAAAACCGTAGGTACCAGGCTCGTTGGAACAACTATTTGCAACATATCGCCCTTATCTTCACTATTTCTCAGTCTGTATCTAATTTTCCTAACTAATAAATTACCCTCTAATTCAAGCCCCACAAAAGGCAGCTTATACCCCTTCCTAACCAATTCCCCCCTAAGAAATGCCTTTGCATCTCTCAAAATCTCATCTTCATCCTGTTTTTTTTTTTTCTACCAGACTAATATCCCAATCTATGCTATCTCCCAATGCATAACATACATGAGTACCTTGCTCGTCAGAAAACTCCTACTAAGGGCGTCAGCTACAACATTCTGTCTGGCCCCTATGCACTTATGGTCAGTCAAAACCTCTACTTGATTGCCCATTAGCAACATCTTAAAATGAATGAACGATGAGAACACAGCAAATGCCTCTTTGCCGACCACTGCCCAGAGATGCTCATTACTACCTCGTGTCTTAAACTTCCTACTGTAAAATGCAATCGGGTGGAGTTTTCCATCGAACTTCTGCATAAGACATGCGCCTATCCCATCATTATTCGCATCTGTTACCGGAAACTTCAACACTGGGGGATTTGTTAAAGTATCTTTGATTCTCTAAAAAGCTACTTGCTGTCTTTCTCCCCAGACAAACTGTACATCATCCCTCAAAATATCTGTCAAGGGAGACGCCAATACTGAAATACCCTTCACAAACCTACGGACAAACCCAGCCATCCCTAAAAATGACCGAACCTGCTTCTTAGTCTTAGGTGTGGCAAATTCTACAATTGCCTTAACTTTACCATCATTTACACTGACCCCTCCGTTAGAAATGACATGCCCTAAATATACTATCAGCTTCTTGAGAAAATTACATTTAGCTAACTTTATTTTCAAACAAGCTAATCTAAGTCTTCTGAAAACTTCCCTGAGAACTTCTAAATGCTCTTCTACTGAATCAGTGGTGACTAAGATATCATCCATATAGATATGGACTTTCTTCCCTAAAAGGCCATGCAAAACCGTATTCATTAATCTAGTAAAAGTTATCGGACTGCCTGTTAACCAGAACGGCACTCGTGTGAGCTCATAATGCCCTTTCGGCAGAGAAAAAGCCGTGTACTTTCGACTCTCCTTGCCAAGCAGCACCTGCAGATAACCCTGATGAATAAATAAATGCGTTTCCCACCTATCTCTACGAATAAATCTGGCAAACATGCCACAGGGTAGACATCAGGAATGGTTTTTTCATTCAATTTCCTAAAGTCTACACAAACTCTGACTGAGCCATCCTTCTTTGGGACTGCAAGCAATGGAAAATTAAAGGGTGATGAACTAGGCCTAATAATGTCTTCTTCTTCCCACTTATTAACTTCTTGTTCTACTTGTTCCCTAATCTTAAAAGGAATCCTTTATGAAGGAACAAAAATATGCTTAGTCTTGTCCTTGAACTGAAACTTGTGTTCTAACACATCCGTTAACCCTTTGAGTGCAACTATGTCTGCAAACTCAGCTAAAACATCTTCTACACCCTCAGCATATTCCTTGTAATCAGCATTAGCTAACTGATCTCTAAACACTTGCCTTCTAGCTTGTAAATCTGCCTCTGAAAAAGAACAAATATCCCCGACAATGTTCACTGAATTATCTTCATCGACCCAGTCAACAAAGTCGATTGCATATGTACCCTTTTGATAATTACGAACTGTATCATTACAGTTTAGCAACTCCACCCAAGTTTCCCCTGAACTCATTACATCATTTACCGAACACGTACACACAACATTGTCAGTCAACACTCCTTTACAACACCTGACATCACTCAACATCTGTATATCACCTAACCCCTGGACCCTCATATACTCCTGTGTCATTTCCATTCATTACACTCATGTCTACCCTCTCATACGGTATAAACATACCAGGCACCCCCACAGTTATACCTGAAACCCCCGTATGAACTGATATCTTTCGCCTCCGACACACTGGATGGCCCAGCAAAAGCACATCCCACAAAGCACATCCATGTATAACTAGAAACAGTTCTACCAAAGGTCCAACCCCGATGAATAAATCCACCTCTAAACCCTCTAAAACTTGCAGTTTATTTGCTTAAACAGTGCATACCGTTTCTTTCACAGGACACAAAGGCCGATCGGGAAACATTGATCTGAATAATTCTTCATTCATCAGGTTAATGGAGGCACCTGTATCTAGAAAAACCCTCACATTTCTACCATGTGCAAACCCAATTACGACTGGTTTAATTCCAAAGGTTCTCCCAACAATCCTAAATCCCAAGAGACATTTTCCTTAATTTCCCCACATTTAGTGTCCCTGTTCCCCAAAAATTTTGCCCGCTCCTCGCAGTTCCAGGTAACCCCCTCGAGGAGCTATCCTTCCTGAGAGACCAGTACTTTGAGGGTTGTTTCTATTCTCCATCTGTTTCAGGAACGGGCTGAAACACCAACCATGATATGTGGACTTACAGGCGCTACAATATTTTACTCTGCAAAACTTCTTTGTGTGTCCCTGCCTATTGCAATTGTAACAGCGTCCTTGAGATCCCAGACTCACAGCAGAATTGTTTCCACCTGTCTTGGCACATAGTTTCGTTACCGTAGAGTCAGAGTTATTTTGTGTGTGCTGTTTTGGGATAGCTCCAGAAGACTTTGGGATCCCGTCTAAAAAGGAACTGTCTATAGCCAGACACTTTGCTAAATGTTTCTTAATTTGTGTGAACAGTAAATTCTCATCTGAACTGCTCTCAATTTCTCTATCAAAGCTATTCACAATGGCGTCAGGGATATCATTCAAGATCCTTGCATACTGCAACAATTTCTCCATATTTGCTATCGAAATTGTGCCTCCATTTACCCAATTCGAGTTTCTCAATTTCTTCGAGAAATCCCTTGTAGCATCAAAGCATCTGGCACCAAATGTAACCAGCGAATCCTGGCCGTTGCGGACCTTAAAAAGAGTTCTGAGGTCTCGAACGACATCACCAGTTGCAGCTGTTCCGTACACTGCTCTCAAAAACTTCATAAGATATTCCCAAGTCTCACAGTTCAAAAAGTGATGACTCCGACAACGTTCTCCAATATCTCCCTTGTCCAAACTAAGAAAATCCTTCGCTTCATTGAAAGCCTCTACTTCATCTGATATTTTCTTGGCTGCTAAGATATTCGTTACTCCCTCTATAAAAATTTCGAGAGGAACTGGAAGAACACCATCCACTCGGCCCAGAAATGGCCGGATGCTGGCATTCACTGATGTGAATTTGTGCAACATCGTAATCTTATCTTTATTTTCCTCACTCATATTTGCAGTGCCAACCGTACATCCAGACCTCAATTCCATACAAAAAAAAAACAAACTACCAAACAAAAAAAGAAATAAAAACTGAAAACCCCCTTACAAATTATACATAAGAAAAGAAAGGAAAACAAAGGAAAAATAAAGGAGAAAAAAAAAATTATAAGTGCCAAAGTGCACGCTGAAGAATACTACTTCAGTCTTCCCTCCACGAAAGAAACTGGACTCTTAGAAAACGGGAGCCGTAGGCTAACTCTGATAACTCCTATCGCCATCACCATTCGTCACTGGCGTCACCCCCTTGCTCCTGTTCCCCAAACACTACTGCTTTAGTCAACCAACGTCTGAAGTAGTAACTCAGTAATGAATACTTACCCACCCCTTGCCCCTTTACAGACCCTCTTAATCCCTGTTACGCAAATCCTCAAACGACATTACGTTACATGCAAAGACCAACTATGCAATCCCCATTTACTTCATTCCCTAACAACCCCACACCGTGCACTATGCTATCTGCAACTGCCTTCCTCTCGCCACCTTCCCCCCAAAGCGAGTGGGTGACTGAAAATTACCTCAGTCAGCTTACAGGGCTACCCCTCTATTCATTCACAGACACTGAAACTTACACTATATCACTTAAAATCGACATCACCAGACTCTTCGAAGCTTGAAGGGTCAATTGCGCTGCCACCAAGCTATTACCTATGGAAACTTCCAAGTTCCCCAAAATAATTTATTCACTAAAGAAAAACAAGCTGAACATGTTGAGCTGACAAAAGAAAGACTTGTAGGTAATACTTAGTGAAGACAACAACAAATTACTATCAAAGGAAAGATTCCCTAACTTAAAAAAAAAAACAAGTCACTATCACGTGGTACACTCGGGTCAAAATTCAAAGTCAAAGTCAGTTATATATTCTGAGTACATTCTTGACCTCTATACATGTCGAAACATCTCGAGTAGTTCTGATAAACAGTTCAGAATCAAAGTTTCTTCGCGCACACACACACAGTTTTCTAACTCTAGATACCTTTATACAGGGGCTGGGCTGGTCTTCGAATGCCCTACGATTTCCCTATATTGCCCTATCTCTGCTTGGGACCACGCCTTAGGATAGGACATACGAACATACCTCACCCCGCGATATCCGGATTTTTAACCGGATAAAGCTTCTAGAAGTTTCTTTGCTGATTTCCACTCATGCCACACATGTGCTGTAGCTAAGGGCGTTTTGAGAGGATGGGCACTGCTGAGTTCGAGGAAAAGGAGCACACCTAAGCATTCACAACATGGCATGTTCAGTCGCCCGATCCATGCCTTTGGACAATGCTGACATCCGGTTAACCTAATCAGTATCTCTTCTCACCGGCGAGGCGGTTTCTATGCCCATCTCACCATTGTGTCATATGCATTAACCCTAAACACTCATTAAACATTCACTGAATACTTACGCACTAAACATTCACTGAATAATTACACACTAAGCATTCACTAAACACTAACATTCACTAAACACTTACTAAACACTTACACACTAAACATTCACTAAGCCCTAAACACTCATTAAACATTCACTGATTACTTACACACTAAACATTCACCAAACTCTAAACACTCACTGAACATTCACTGAATACTTACACAATAAACATTCACTAAACCCTAGACACTCACTAAACATTCACTGAATACTTACACACTAAACATTCACTAACATTCATAAAACATTCACCAGACCCTAAACACTTAACATTCACTAAACACTTACTCACTAAACATTCACTAAAACCTATACACTCACTAAACACTTACTCATTAAACAGCCAGAATAAGAAAAAAGAAATCACAATCGCACTAAGCCCCTGTTCAATTTGCACAGTTACCAGACCTTGAAAGATAACTGCACGGCTTTGCAGCACCACCCTGGTGGAAGACCACAGAAAGTACGTAGTACTAGTATACAGATAACACCTCCAGATATATACCCTCTATGATTCAAACCTAACCTAACTTCACCCTACTTAAGTTTATATCCAGTGTCTTGCTAGATGATCTTTCCCCTGGCCCACCGGATTGCTTATATACTTACATATTACTCTAAGCCGGAAGATCGTGGCTACCTCGTTCAAAAGTCTTTCAGGGAGAATTCTCAGGCTCAAATAAATAAATAAATAAATAAATAAATAAATAAATAAATGAACAAAGGAATATGCTCATTGAAGATATGGCGCTGCCAATTGAAGGGAAAGATATCCAATAAATAGTAACAATAATAATAATTGTAAATTTTAACCCTTTCACAAAATAATTCGTTGTTTATGCGTCTTGATAAAAAAAAAGTTGGACAATAAGCTTTTCAAATACTTAGGAGGATTTAGAAATAATTTTACTAAATGTAAATTTAGCCAATATCACGTTCTTAACAGTGCGTCAGTCTTCCATTAAATTCGTGTCATTTAAGGCTCCCAGTAATCGACTGTCCAATCTGAGTTATGTACAGCGTAATTCGGCCACCGCTTGGAATAGAAAATACTTCTGCTTTATTTGTCCTTTTTTTTTTTTTAGTCCAATCTGACTTATGTACAGCGTATTTCGCCCATTGCTTGGAATAGAAAATACTACTTCTTTATTTTTCCTTTCTTTATGAGTATAGCCAGGCTTCACGAAAAACATAGCAATGTTTTTGTCACTATGTCACAAACAGTATGCCATTGCAATTACTGAGCAAAATCAGTCGAAGCTGTAAAAGCCTGGAGGTAATTTCAAATGATGCGACTCGCTGCATAGATTTTCCTATCGAGGTGAAGGAAAATTTGAGTAGAACTTCTTTTTAAAAAATCAGAACAGCAATTTTATGAAACAGAGTATGCTTTAACATACCTGATTAACGATGCAATCACTTAGTCTTAAATTAAAGTGACGATTCTTCACCTGGCAAGAGTGTCGTAAATATTAGCTTTTCATTGTTGAAAGATCATTAGATGTTCTCTCAAGCATCCCAGTACGGAGATTTTGCTTTTTCTAAATTTTCTCAAAGAAGGTAAGGAAATGCTCTGTATACAGATCTGGCAATAAAGATTTACATCTGCAATTTCAGTCACTTCTTCATCTCAATAAATTAAGAGCTACTTGAATTGGCTATAATATTGCAGGATATAACAATTAAAGACAGGCAACACCAGAAGCCTGACTTTGAGAAAGTAAACTTTTCAGCCTTCTGAATAGAGATTATCTTAGACGTCTTGGAGCAAAGGAAAATAAAAGCTTGTGCATATATTACTGCAGAGGCTACTAAAGTATGGCTCGATTGCTATTAGCATTTGATAGAAGCAGAAACAAATGTTTTGTTTTGTTTGCAGGCCGACCGGAATGCTCCCGACCGTCCGTCTAATATTGATTAGGAAGACGAATCCAGCGGAAATAGAAAACGATCGATTACAATCTAGGATGTCTACAGTTTTTGATGAATAAAAGAAATGAACCAACTATACAAATCATTATCAAAATCAACGTTTCACAGGTAGCTTTGTGATACGTCGCCTCCTCTTCAGTTTTATCTGCCCTTGTTTTTTCATCCATGAAAAGTTTGTTACTGTTTTTTTTTCTGATCAATGGAAGCTATTTTCTATTAGGAAGTAGATTCAAAATATGCCAGCTGCATATTTTTTAGATTACAAAAGACACAGAAATTACAGTAACAAAAATTTGCAAAGCAACATCTTAACACAAAAGAATTAGTTCTTCTTTCTTCATTTCCGATGATTCGAATTCGCCCTCTCGCCCTCCTCTGGTGACGGTTGGCTCCTCTCGACATCTTCGGCTTCACCTTATTTACCTCCACTTTTTCCACATCATCGACGTGTCAAGTGGCATCGTTTCCACTTGCAAGATTGCTTTTCGGTTGCAACGAAGAGTGTCTTGATAAGATATCAGACGTTGTGGTTTTGCAAAAGGACGTCCACTATTTTGAGAAGACCCATGGTGGCTGGAATATCAGAGAAGTCCATTTGGACAAGTTGTGATTCATTTTCGGCAACTCTCGAGTGATAAAGCGATTCGTCATGTCATGAGAGTGCTTCATTTCATTCATTTTCTTATAATTCATTCGTAGTATCTGACATTAACATTAGCATAAAGTGTATATTGTTATAGTATTCATACTGATATTACTATAGTTACTACTACTACTACTACGACTACTACTACTACTACTACTACTACTACTACTACTACTACTTTTTTTAACTTACTGCTGCTACTGTACTATTATTATTATTATTATTATTATTATTATTATTATTATTATTATTATTATTATTATTATTATTAATAATATTAATAATAATAATAATAATAATAATAATAATAATAACAATAATAATAATAATAATAATAATAATAATAATAATAATAATCCACATTCAGCAAGTAAGTATTCTGATTTTGCTCATACTATCCATAATCTTCTCAATAGTCAAACTGTAACCTTGAATACTGCGGTAATTCCGAAGACAGATCTATAAAATTGATAACACAACAGAACCATTTTGGAAAAACGAAGGTTCTGAGGTGCCACCTACTGTACATCCCGTAATATTACGTACTCCCACCGGCTAAAGAGGCTCCTCCCCTCCCTCAAACACCTACACAGTGAGCGCCTATAGAACAGCCGCCTCTGAGTGAATTTCTCTAAAATTTAACTCTACCTCGACTTGAGGTCCAGTGCACCGAGGTTGGGAGATTTTCATCTGTCCGATGATTTAATCCCTGCGAATGTAATTTGTAAGACGTAGCAACGCCGGAAGTTCTTTAGGTATTGTTAAATATATCATAAAAGATTGCCTGTTATATTATGACTGGAGTCATCAGAATTTATTTAGCAGTACTTAAATGGTTTCGTATCGCTATTACCCTCCCTGTACAGCTACAGAATTACTGCTGATAAGATGCAGCATGAGTTTTCCTTTAACCATATCCGTTTCTACTTATGAAATTTTGAAAGCAAAATTTCAGCTAAGTCAAATATATTTTATGATTCACAAGAGAGTTGACAGTAAGTACCAAAAATTCATTTTAGTAACCAAATGCATGATTAAAACACTTGGCGCAACTTGCAAAAGAACATCCGCCAGTCACTTATCATTCAGAAAACCTATGAGTTATGTAAAGAAGGCGACCAATATTTAGCTAGCATTGAATACGAGACAATTAAGTATATGTATTAATGTGGGGAGAAATATGTTACGTTTGCTTAAAATAGGAAAATTTGTCGAACGAAAATGGATCAGAGAGAAATCCAATTGATACCCGGCCGCAACTTCAGAACATCTGAAAACTCCTTTCAATGCTCGAAAGCAGTTTTCGTTAGTTAAGAAAAACAAGGCTTACTATAAATTTCCTCGAAGTCCAGAA
>NC_089753.1:62100188-62105188 GCF_040412425.1 Macrobrachium rosenbergii
TCCAGTTTGAATGAGGTCCTGTTAGTAATTCTACTAATGCACAGAACAATTGTGTATATGATAAAGTCAATATATATACTGTATATATATATATATATATATATATATATATATATATATATATATATATATATATATATATATATATATATATATATATATATATATATATATATATATATATATATACATACATATATTATTGTTATAACTTGACTTATTTGTATCTGTTTTTCGTATGAGATGCGAGGTCATCCAATAGATGGCAGTGTAGGTTTGATTGGGGAGTGTAATGTTATTGTATTTTTCCTCCTTGTTTTCTAAAAAGTAAAGTTCTGATGTTTTGATCCTTTAAAGTTTACTTGGCTACTTAGTCTAAATACGTACCAGTGTGTCTCCTGGAATTGTATTGACAAGTTGTGAATTATACTAACTAATATTACGAAAGGATGTAAAAGTGAAAAAGTTTTATTAATAGTATGGGTAAAGTATTGATTCTCTTGTATTTTTCTTATATGTACGTGACTTAGCATTTTGAAGTGTTTACTCTGTATTAAGTGAGTGCTGTGTATTTCAGTATTTACTCGTTATTAAAATTTATTGTCTTATGTATTTCTTTGTGTGAAGAGTGTTAATACTTAGTATTGCATAAGTATCCAGTGATTTCACTACTATATATATTTATTTGATTTTTCAGTAATACTAAATTGAATATTAAATAATAATATTTTTATTAATTTGATCAGTGTTTGAATAATTGCCTTGGGTAATCTAAATATTTAAGCTTCTCTAACTAATAATTTAAGGTATTAGAAGCAGAGCGTAACAAGTGAGGCCTGTCCGGGATATTCATTTGTTTGCCCTCGGTAATTGTTTGTAATGATTGATATTGTGCAAGATTTGTAATATGCGTATTGGCGTATTGGTTTTTGTATTTTCAAATTAATTTCTTGTTGTGCAGTTTATCAGTGATAATTAGTATATTAAGTTGATAATTATGGAGTCCTTTAACATTAGTAGTGAGTTTGTTGAAAATCCTACAGTGGATATTTGAGCTCGCACCAGATGCGAAAGGATGATTGGTTAGAGATCGCTAGTCACTACGAGTTTGCTAAAGACATAAAGAAAGCGTGGCGTAAATCTCAGATTAAGAGTAACGTAATATCGAAGTTAGTCGATGATGGAGTTCTCTCGGAAGAGGCCTTTGATTTATGTGATGAAGGTAGTTCAGCCTTAGAGGTAAAAGATTAGAAATTCAGTATGCAGAAAGAGAGGAAAGAGAAAGGCAAGACAGATTAAAAGGGAAGAAATTGAGCGTCAAGACAGGTTAGATAGAGAAAAGAGAGGAAGAGAAAGGCAGGACAGATTAAAAAGGGAAGAAATTGAGCGTCAAGACAGGTTAGATAGAGAAAAAGAGAGTATCAGTTAAAGTTAGAAGCCCTCAAGAGTGGAAGTAAAAGGTAAAATTTCTCTTATTGACGAGAGTATACCTAATGTAAAGTAAATTTACTAAGATTGTACCTAAATTTGATGAGTCAGAACCTGATGAATTTTTTTCACTTTTGAGAAGTTAGCTCAAGTTTAAGTTGGCCCTAAGGAGGTCTGGCCTGTGATTATTCAACCTGCTTTGGTAGGAAAAGCTAGGTCTGCTTTCTAGCTTTGAATGCTAGTGAGTGCAAGGATTATGATTTTATCAAAGGATAATATACTTAAAATATATGAACTTACTCCTGAGTATTATCTCGTTTGCGATTTAGAAGGTTTTCCTGTAAATGTGATAGACAATCATATGTAGAGTATACTCATAGTATTGTTAAACTTCACGATAAAGTGGATTAAAGCAGCTGAGTCACGTGCATGGAAGAGTACAGAGAGTTAATGTTATGAACAATTTTTAAGAGGAATTCCTGTTGATGTACAGAATATTTGTTTGAAGAAGAAATTTACAACTTTGCGAGAGCTACTACTCTGGCTGAGAATTTTGGTCTGTTAAAGCCATTTAAGGGGAAACAATTCCAGGAGGTCACCACATACATCACCTTGCAAATCATTGCAGAATTCACCACATAATAGTCCTGGCCAGGAGTAAATATAAAGGTCAAAGGGAAGAACAATGCTGGAAGTAATAATAGTATGGTTGTGAAATGTTATTTTTGTGGTGAGGTTGGACATATTCGTAGAAAATTGTCCTGGATAAACAAAACAAAGAAAAGACAGGGTGTAGCTTGTTCTCTCCGAGAATGTGTAGGTATGGTAAGAAAAAGTCTCCTGTGGTTAGAGAGGAATTTAAACCTTTCTGTTTTAAAGGAAAACTTTGTATTCAAGATGAAAGTGCCAATGGAATCTCTGTCAGGACAGTACGAGATGCTGGTTCGTCACACAGTTTGGTGGTCAGAGATGCAGTTCCTGGTATAGAGAATTGTATGACTCAAAGATAGTGTAATTCTGAAGAGCATTGGCGGATTGACACAGTACCCAGAGCAAAGTTGCATGTGGATTGTAATTTGTATACAGGGAATACTGTTGTGAGTTGTTGACTCATTACCTATACCTAACATTGATTTTCTATTAGAAATGATATCGCTGGCTCCAGAGAGTGATTCAGATCCTGTTGTTGTGGATACTCCTCTGATTGAAAATCCAGTGAAGGAACTAGAAAGAGAATGCCATGTTTCCAGTCATGTGTCGTTGACACAGCCTGAGGATTTTGGATACTGCAAGGAATTTGATTTGTCGGATGCTGTTGATGTTGCAGCAGGTGATGTAGTAGAGGAGCTAGAGCAGAGAAACTCTCCTCTGATAGAACAAGGTAGATAAAGTCAACAATGAAAGGACTGTAAGCTAGACAATACTATGGAGGAGGTTCGTGAATCTTCTTTACTAGATTGTAACATTTGGATTCAGAGTTTCATAATCTGTTTGAAATGAGAGAATTTGATATTAGAGATGCTCAAGCTAATGATTATTCTTTACAATAAATGTTTAATGAAGCTGTTTCAGAGAGTGAAATCGCTACAGAAGCGACTTGCTATTATCTAAAGACAGGAATACTGATGAGAAAGTACAGAGCACTATCTACTCCTGCTAATGCTTCATGGGATGTGAAGTACCAATTAGTTGTACCTTTAGGATTGAGAGAAGAAATAATCCAGTTGCCCATGTGATACATCTGCCCATCTTGGAGTGAAGACCACTCTCAATATTCTGCAATATTTTTATTGGCCTGGAATAAGAGAAGATGTAAAAGAAATTTTGTAAAGTATGTGATACTTGTCAAAAAAGTAGGTAAACCTAATCAGACCTATAAAACCAAGTACCTTTATCTTCACAGATTTATGTAGTGTTCCATTTGAGAAAGTAATTTTGGATTGTTGGTCCATTGCCTAAGTCTAAACAAAACCAGTATTTGATGACTGTTATGTGCAGTAGCATAAGGTATCAGATGCTGTACCTCTGCATATTTCTGCTAAAACATTAATTCCTCATCTAGTTAAGATTCACCCAATATGGAATACCTAGGATTGTACAGACCGATCGTGGAGACTAATTTTACGTCTACATTATTTCAGGAGTAATGAAAGTAATGGGTATTAAACATTCTATGTCCACAGTATATCATCCTCAAAGTCAGGTTGTCTTGAAGATTTCACCAGACGCTGAAAGAAGGATTGACTAAGTTTTGTGAAGAAACTGTAAGACTGGGAGGAAGGATTGCCATTTTGTTTTATATAAAGGGAATGCACATCAGGAAAGTTCTTGATCTTCTCCTGCTGGGTTCTTTTATGGAAGACAAATTAGAGGACCACTTAAAGTATTGTATGACCTTGGTTAGACTATAGTGAAGATGTCAGTTTGGGAGAATATGCAACGAATTTAAGAGAAAAGTTTAGTATTCGTAAAGTTCATATCAACATTTGTTTAAAGCCCAGCATTCCATGAAAAAACTTTGATAGTAAAGCAGAGAGAGAATTTAAAGTTGGAAATAGAGTTTTAATGTTAACTCCTATGAAGAAAACTTTTGAAAGCAGATATGAAGGACCATTTACTGTGATGAGTAAGAATCAGAATGTATATGAAATATCTACTCCAGGTAAAGGAGAGATCGGAAAAAGTACATATAAACAGATTAAAACTTTATTCTACTAAGGAGAAAAACTGAAGAAATATTGCCGTTGTAATTTGGTTCTTGTTGACAAAGTCTTCTGATCAAGTATCTGATGACCATCTTATAAAACAGATGTTTCGATTATCCAATTCTGACACTATCAACCATCTGAAATCTAAAGTGCATCATTTACCCTCTCTTTCAATTGCAGGATATAGAAAGGTTGTTGGAATCTTTCCCAGTGATTTGTGGAGACATACCAACACAAAAAGTCTTGTGAGTTGAGATACAGCTTAAGATCGGCTCAGTTCAGTTAAGGCGCTCCGTATCAGTATCTCCATACAAGAAGACCATCATGAAAAAAGAGGTAGATTTCTTGCTAGAACATGGTTTATTGAAGTCAGCCATAGTCCATGGTCATCTCCATGTGTACTAGTAGGAAAACCAGATGGTACATATCGGTTATGCACAGATTATCGTCAGTAAACCAACTTACTGTTTCTGACTGCTATCCGTTATCTGGTGAATTGTGATCTTATTGACTTGGAAGCTCATCAAAATTTATATCTCGTATAGATCTTCTTAAAGGTTACTATCAACTACCATTGTCAGAATCACAAAATCCATAACTGCGTTTGTAACACCTAGTGGACTTTTTCAATACAAAAGTGTTACCTTTTGATTAAAGAATGCTACAGCTATGTTTCAAAGGCTCGTGAATGATTTTGAGGATTTTATCCAATGTTGCAGTATACTTGGACGACATTATTGTTTTTACAGATACTTGGGATAGCCACCTAGAGACGTTAAGGAAGGTATTCGCTCGGTTGGAAGACGCAAACCTCACACTGAATTTGGCGGAAGAGTGACTTTGGTTATGCCCGAATTCAGTATC
>NC_089753.1:62112688-62245188 GCF_040412425.1 Macrobrachium rosenbergii
GTGATTGCAAACGATGAGAAATCGGATGAAGCTATGTTAATATCCAGTGTGCCCACAAGGTATGGTGTTAGCTGCATTGCTGTTTGTGATTATGATTGCAGACATAGACAGTAATGTTAAGGACTCGGTAGTAAGAAGTTTCACAGATGACACAAGAATAAGTAGAGAAATTGCTTGTGATGAAGATAGGAACTCGCTACAAAGAGACCTAAACTAAATATATAAATGGGCAGAGATAAATAGGATGGTATTTAACTCTGATAAATTTGAATCAGTAAACTATGGTGATAAAGAAGGAATGCTATATGCATATAAAGGACCTAATAACGAGACAATCACAAAGATGGAAACAGTTAAAGACCTTGGTGTGATGTTGAACAGGAATATGTTATGCAATGATCAAATAGCAATACTATTGGCAAAATGCAAAGCAAAAATGGGAATGTTGTTCCGGCACTCCAAAACAAGAAAGGCTGAACACATGATTATGCTTTATAAAATGTACGTACATAGTCCACTTGAATATTGTAATATAATATGGTACCCACACTACCAAAAGGGTATTGCACAACTAGAGAGTGTACAAAGGTCATTTACAGCTAGAATAGAAGAAGTTAAGGACCTTGACTCCTGGGAAAGACTACAATTCTTAAATTTATATAGTCTTGAAAGGAGAAGAGAATGCTACATAGTAATCCAAGCATGGAAACAGATAGAAGGAATCACCGAAAACATCATGGAGCTAAAAATATCAGAAAGAGCAAGCAGAGGTAGATTAATAGTGCTCAAAACTATACCAGGAAAAAACTGAAAGCACACAGGACATTAATCCACCACGCACCAGCATCAATAATGCAGTGTCTATTCAATGCACTACCAGCTCATCTGAGGAGCATAACAGGAGTGAGCGTAGATGTGTTTAAGAATAAGCTCAACAAATATCTAAGATGCATCCCAGACCATCCAAGAATGGAAGATGCAAAATATACCAGAAGATGCATTAGGAATTTCTGGTAGACATCAGAGGTGCCTCACACTGAGGGACCTGGGGCAACCAAGAACAAACTGTAAGGTCTGTAAGGACTCACACTCCACCTTTGGCAGAGTACCATTTCCTTCAGTGCATTTGGTTGTACTGCATCTTAGTGTTGTTCCTGGAACACACTGGCACCCTAGTGCCACCAAGACAGTCCTCACATCATAAGCCACTGCAAGTGTACCTGAGAACAGAGTGCCAATGCCAGTGTATCCACCCATAAAGATCATTGCTTCTTCAGGATCACTCCATCAGTGTGACCTCTGCATGGCACACTCAGCCACAGTGCCATCTTTTTGAGAAGGTTCCACTGCAACAAAGTACCACTTCCCCACTGTCACAGACCATTTTCCCTAGACGTCCTATAAGACTATAACCATGTCATTAGAGCAGTGCCAAGCCCGCATAAACATGGGCAAGGACGTAGGGTACACAGGACAGGAACTAACCCAGTGGGTGAAAGAACAGCTGGATGACATACTCTAGCAGGAAAGAGAAGAAAGAGAAGATCTGAGGAAGCATGAAGAAGCTAAGGCAGCTAGAGACCTAGTCTCAAGGAAAAGGAGCTCAAGCTGGAGAAGGCTCGAAAGGAAACTACCGAAGCTCTAGCTGTCCAATAAGCCTCCAACCCCACACCTGCTGTGCCTAATGGTCCAATATCTAGCATTAATGCTCTTATTCCTAAATGGACAGAGAATGAGCCTGAGGCGTGGTTGGAGGAAGTGGAAGCACTCATTGAGAACTACACCATTACTGAGATGGAGAGGGCCGCCCTGCTTGCTAAGCATGTGGGCAGCAAAGCCAAAACCGCCCTGTGCTCACTGGCTAAGGGTACCAGAGGGAACATGGCAGACATTCAACAGGTGATCACCAAGGCATACAAAATCACCCCGGAGAGATGGAGACAGCGTTTTAGAGGTCTCGCCAAAGAAGTTAGTTGGCCCTGGGCTGAATGGGCCTATCATAACACCCAGTCAGGACACCGCTTGCATGACGCCATGGTGTGCACAGAGATCCAGGACCTGTTCAACCGCATCGTGCTGGAGGATCTCTTCCAGTGTGTTCCTGGACCACTACCCAGTCTCACAGCACATCTCACTGGCACATAGTGCCATCTGGTCAACTTACGGGATCAGCTCGCTCAAAGAACAGACACCATGGCAAACCTCCAACATGCAGCCTCTGCAAGATAGTTGGTCACCCCGAATCTGCGTGTAGAGTTAAGAAAGGAATTAGCCGGCATCCCCCTCAAAAGGACTCCAAGGACTCCTCTCCATCCACATCCACTAGTCTTCTCCACTGACAGTCACTATAGGGAAATCAGCTCATCCACAGGGCCCCTGCAAAGACTGTGGAACTCCAGGGCACTATACTGCTGGATATCCTGGTTGTTCAAAACATATCCCTCTACCAAGCATGTAAACCTGATCAGTGTCATGACCTCCACGGCCTTGCTGCTGGATATGTCTCGCCCCGAGTGGGTGTGGACTTAGTCCATCTCAGTGGAACCCCTGGATGGCTCTAGCCCACTAATGAACCTACCAGTTACAGTAGACACTGGCTCAGATATTTGCCTGATTGACGGGGCCCGAGTGTTAGCCAGTGCCACTGTAGATGAAAAGACCAGGTGGAAGATGACTTGGATAGCAGATCAGACTAAGGCCATTCCCACAGTTGAGCTTCAGGTGACAACCCCTTGGGGCATGCAACCTCACTGCATTGGCATGGTGAGTAAAATCAGGCGTGGAGTCTCTAAGAGTCCCTGTTGGGACAAGACCTCCTCTGGGGATGTCCTTCCCCAACGCCGCTCTGTTGCCTAGCTAACTCCACCAGGGAGGCCTTACCTCCAGAGTCACCTGACCGGGACATCGCCACTGTGACAGGCGTGCCACCATCAGCCCTACCTTCTGCTCACCAAAGTGGTCGACGGAAGGGGCACTCTCTGCACAACTCCAAGCCCCATCATTGTTACTCACAGAAGGACGGCCCCCAAAAGTTTCCTCCCTTACCGCAAAGGGAAATCACCAGAACCAAGTACCTCCTCAAGACCTGTAACATAACAGGGCATTCCACAAATTGGTTGGGGTGCCCTAGCAATGAAAATGCAGCGGACACCACAAACAAAACTATTCTAAGGGGCTCTGCTCTCCACCTGATACAGGAGTCTCTGTCTCACGGTACCTCAGGTACACCAAGGGGTTTTGCACCCCCGGGTCCCTCGCCGGGCAGGCCTGACTCCAAATCTCTATAAGTGCCACTTGAGAGCCCTGAACAGTGCCAGGCTCTGTATATTTCGGACTTGAAGCCTTCATTAACCTTAATCTCTGTGCCTTACCCCCTAGTTACTGACAGTGCCAGATCCAAATCATGTCCTCCTACGGGAGATCTTCCAAACCTCACAGAAATTATCATCGCCAATTGTAAGCCTCCAGCCCCTGATGATTCTTCTTCACAATCACTTTCATCTGCCGAGGATGAATTTCTAGCAGACCTTAATGCTACACCTTCTCTGGTTGACCAGGAAATGTCTGGGCAGGATGCAGCAGCAGTTACTACCCTTATGACGGTTGTCGCAGCAGCCAAAGCAGGGAGCCTCCCCATAACTCCTAGGGCTACCTCTGATTCTCCTCCTGACGGCACTTCTGGCCTTTCCCCAGAGTCAGTGCCCTCGTCACCTCCTAGGAATGACATAGCCCAGACCTTGGAGGAACCCGAAGAGGAAGAAGAAGGGGCAGAAGAGATCCAATTAACCCATAAAAGCCACAAGCTCTCCTTGGCACTTGTGCCCTATTGGCACCATGCTGTTTCCATCTCAGAGTGGTCCTAGCACCTACACAGAGGAGGTAGCCAGCGTGATCTCTGCCCAAGTAGACTAACACCTAACACCCTAGGCAACCTTATAGTACTAACCCTGTTAATAAACTAATTATAAAATTGTACAATACTCAAGCTGGTACACACCTGACCTCTTAACATAATTAACCCTTCAGGTTGTTCATGTCCAAAAATATTGCTTGTGATATTTCATAAAGAATTGTGTAATTGGTAAATAACTGTATTTAGTCAGGTCAGTGCCATTCAATTTAATGCCAGGGCAGTAGGGTAGTAGACCATGTCAACAAGACAATTTTCCATGTACCCTTTGCCTAGGAATAGATTTCACCTGTCGTCAGAGACAGTGAGTAGAAGTCTGTAGATGCTGTTGTCTAGTGTTAGGCTCTGCTATAGTTATTGAGCCACTAGGCTGACCCTTAGTTTGTCTTAACTATAAGACCTATTTCCCTTTGACCTTTGCGCTGGCCATTGCATGCTTCTTCCAGATATATTGCTGTCCTGTGCCCCCTACTGGAATCAAATGGGGTGCCTTGGTGACCTCTCTCCGTCTCAATCCATGCCCAAACCTCAGAAATGCAAGGTCGCTTCTCTGTCCTCCTATCACTGGCCACGTGTCATGACTTCTGCAGCCTGAATCCATCTTTTGCAAGAAAGCTCCATGCACAGATGCAATAAGAATCCTGTAATCTGTCTCTTCGAGTTCTGCCACTGCCCTTGTGAAACAATTGCCTTAGAACACTCAATTTCATCTTTTGATATCAACAGTCGACAAGGGCCATGTGTAGGGTCACTCATCGTTATCGTTGTGCTAATGTCAAATAATTTTATCAGCCAGTCTCCTTGAAGTGTTTTATAAGATTTGTATCAAACTCTTTGCAGGGCTGTAGCCAGATTTATTTATTTGCTAACAGTGGTCAGACATTTATTGCACATTGCATGTGTCTTGATTGCTGAACTGCAAGCCTATCCATATTAACCTGTTAAGCGTCCCCCCCGGATGAGCTCGCCGCTAACGTACCGTCACGCTTTTTCTTGCAATTAGCGGTCATATCACTGATGATAGTTTTTCAAAGTTAATATTGATTTTTATGCTTATAATTCGTACTGTAGTTAAGAGTAGGAATTTTATTAAATGATAGGATAAAAAACTATTACTACTACTATTATTTTATTTCATAAGACTACAAAATGCTGAATGAAAAGTGTTGTACATACATGCACTATTATTCTTTTGTATGCCAATCTCTAAAGCAGGGGCTACACACAATCCATCTATGTACTCGTGATTGTGGAGACAAATGTTCTACATTCTCATCTAGAAACTGATTTGCAAATCTGTTTGTTTCTTTCACGATGTAATCAATGATTTCATCATCAAATTATTTCTCAAAAATTCTAATGGATTCTCTTTATCCTCAACTGAAAATTTCTTACGGGATCAACAACAAAAGTAAAGGGAGTCTCAGTCCAGTCACTCGGCAATGAAAAGTCATCTTCACCTATTGGAAGAAAAGTTTGTTTCTTCAATATCCTCATCATGGAGGATTTAGAACTAGAGCTCTCATCATCAAATATGTCTTCAGTATCAGACACCTCGTCTAGATTTGATTTATCTCACCTGAAGACATACGCCTCCTCTTTGTGACATTCATTGAGAACGACGTCAAAGCCATGTTGTCTCTGAAAACGCCCGAAGCGTAGAAAAAATAGTCATCTAGGCATCAAGCGACCCACTGAAAAGAGTTGCCAGGGAGGAAATACGTCATCAATTACAGCTTGCGTGTTCTGAGAGTGTTACCAAATGATGTTCCAACATTTTCCATATGAGTAAACGTATTATTACGGGGCTGACAGCTTGAAAAGCAGAGTTAAAGTCTTGAACGTAATAATATCGTTGAAGGCGCTACCGAGTAGATCGCAGTAAACGTATTATTACCTGGGTGAATAACAGGTTAATTTCTAGTTGCAAATCTGTAAATGAAATCATAATCTAACCTACTGGTTTGAAAAGGCAATCTTCCCATTTTCTTTAAATAGATGTAATTTCAAGATAAGTCACGCTGTTAATTGCATTTATTGCTTATGTTCTGAGATCTAAGTGTTGACCCTAAGGCAAATTACATTCAAAAGTCAATTTAACCTTTCCAACCAGACTCAGAACATAACTATATATATATATATATATATATATATATATATATATATATATATATATATATATATATATATATATTCTTCTTCATTTAACATGGTTTTTCCCATTTTTTATATTTTGCCATCTTTTGTTGGGGTAGACCGTAGCCTCGATCAGCTGCCCTGCCTGACATCGCTTAGACCTCGGTAATGCATGTGTACATGTATTATACCAAATCCCCAGCTCCCTTTCTCCCAGCAGCGAGGAGAGTTGAGCAGTTAGGTCAACAGTTCGAGACGTGTGAGGTGTCTGTTATGCTTTTAGAAGATGTTGGAGTGGCTTTGTTTTTGTGTATATTAGTCTGTAACACCCATTTGCTTTCAGTAAACCTATCCGTTGATTACATACATAATCCCGGGGTGTCTACACAGATAGCAAAGTGTCCACCTCTGTGATCGGTCTGCTGTGGATTTGAACCCACGCCACAGACCTCTATGAAGTCCGAGGCTGCTGCTCTACCGATCTAGCCATCGAGGCTCTATATACAGTATATATATATATATATATATATATATATATATATATATATATATATATATATATATATATATATATATATATATATATATATATATATATATATAATAAGTCCTCATGTGAAAATGAAAGGAATTGGTACCAAGACTTTCAACTTTTATTCCAAAGTCATCTTCAGGGTACTGAACAGAGTTAAGAGAATAACATACACAAGAAAGCAATATGGGTTACAGATAACAATTAAATAAAATAAGTAACAAACCAGAAATGCCAGCAGGAGGGGTGTACAAAATTGATTGCTCAACTTGTAATTTACCTTATATTGGACAATCTGGTAAGGAACTAAGTAAGAGAGTCACACAGCATAAATATAATGTTGCAACCAGCTCATGCATTTTTTTCACGTAAGAGACTTTGAACACCCAATACATTGGAAATTCAGCTACAGTTGTTTTTAAGAGTTTCTTGTTGCATGACAGATTGTTGGTTGAAGGATGCCTCATTAGTTCCTTTTAGTAATATGAATTTGAGGGAAGGTCTTTTTAAGATGGACGAATTGTTAAAAGCTTTATTTTTAAGGATGCAAGAGTAAAACAAGCTGTTAGATTTTTACAAACAGATAGTTTTGTACTGGCATGTTTTTTTGTTTAGTTTTTAATGTTGTTTACATATTTCCACTAAGTATGGTTTTTTGTTTTATTTGTTTTTTGAAGAATGTTGTTTACATACTTAAATAGCTTGTTGACTTATTTTATTTTATTGTTATCTGTGACCCATATTGCTTTATTGTATATGTTATTCTCTTAACTCTGTTCAGTACCCTGAAGATGACTTTGGAATAAAAGTTGAAAGTCTTGGTACCAACCCTTTTATATTTTCACGTGAGGACTTATTATATACTTCATCCACGGGACCATTGTGGAAATTACAATATATATATATATATATATATATATATATATATATATATATATATATATATATATATATATATATATATATATATATATATATATATATAGAGAGAGAGAGAGAGAGAGAGAGAGAGAGAGAGAGAGAGAGAGAGAGAGAGAGAGACTATTAGAGAGAGAGAGCAAATAAAAACAAAATTATATGGAGAGAAGGGAGTACTAGATGATAAGAGCATTCAATTAAAAAGTAATATAAGGAATAAAAATAACAATCATTGTCATGAATATCTTAAATTTGAATTAATTACCTTCTAAACTGAAAAAAAATTCCAATAGTAAATAAAATGGACAGTTTGGGACTATTATTTGACCACACAAAAAGATTTGAATTTAGCTTAATCATTTTCTTCTCGCATTAAAATAACGCATTTCATTGCATTAAACGATTAATAAACGGTTTTGATTGAAAAACTCTGCTGCTTTAGGATGAAAAATTGTAACCATGAAGCCGTAGAGCCAATTATATTCACGGTACAGCCACTTGTAAATGTTGGAATCGTATCATGAAAACTGAATTGATTTATTAGGATACTCAAGGTTAAAGTTAGCTTTAGGTGCGGTTGAATATGCCGAGAGCTTCAGCAGGTATTAAAAGACATTGCACTCTCAACAGAGTCCTAGACTAATTAAATATAATCCAGCGACCAGCTATGAAGAATAATAAAGCCTATTTCGGTTTATTATTATTTTACCTATAATTTAAAAGTTTTTTTAATATATAAAGAAAAATAACATAGAAAAGGGAAGAGGAGTAACGGTCAAAAAGAAAATTTTTATTTCTCGTGATGAAAACATTTACGAGTTATTAAAATTTCAAAAAGCTACGGCATATGATGTGAGTGGGATGTTCACTTTAAAAAAAATAAAAACGAGCACAAAAACTCATAGCCAGTAATATCGTCAACTGCATCTTTCGAGGAACATGACATCGTACGTGAATGTGCAAACAGATGAACTGAGCATATCGCGGAAGCTTGTTAATTTCATAAAAGGACTTTTTCCCAAGTGAACATTTTTTGTCTCTCTATTGCTTCAGAATTTTATGCAGAGTAACAACAATTAATATTGATCTCGGTTTGTCGGTTTCCGGATATCTTACTGGGTTCTAACGAAAAAGTAAATACCTGAATGAAGACAAGGTCCGATTAATTAAAGAGAAAAGGTATATTAACAGTAATCCGTTGCTTATTTTTTTAAAGTCAGATAAACATCCACAGATCATTGATACAAATACAGTCAGATTTTAGCTTTAGGCAAAGGTAAACACGCAAAGGATGTCAACAAGGAATGAAAGGCATTAAACTTGAATTAAGGTTTTTCCAGTTTAAGGAACCAAGTCGCCGAAATATCAAAAGAATTCCGAAGGGTGATTAAGTCTATTACGCTTTTTGTGAATTTCATTTCTCTCTCTCTCTCTCTCTCTCTCTCTCTTCTCTCTCTCTCTCTCTCTCTCTCTCTCTCTCTCTCTCTCTCTCTCTCTCATAACTCTATCAGGGTCTTACGAATAACTTATCTTATTGAACATTAGATTTTTCCTCGTGGTAAAGTCGTTCATCGTCCCAATAACTAGATTATTCCTCTTGATCCTTTTCCTGGTTGCTTATTCACTCTTTCTCCTCTTTCTACCCCTTGCATACTTAACGCCCTCGCTCTTGTCCACACGGAAGAACGAAAAATCATATGAAACTTAAAATAGGAAATAATGTAAATTATCTTGAAAATCTTTTAATTACGTCATTTAATAGTCATGCTCTACCATTTTATTTAGGTGTGGTGGAATGTGCAAAGAAATTATCTTTATACTGATATGCGTCAACCTATAATTAGAAGTTTCTGCAATCAAACCATCAGGATCCATAAGACATCTACAATTTCATTGCTTTAATTTTTTTTTTTATCATTTTTATTTTCCATCTGCAATCGTGGTCTATTGCAGGAAAACCTTTGAATGCAGAATAATGGCTTCCATTGTATCACCCCCCTTCACATTTACTCCAGTCCATGGGTGTCTACTTTTATTGTTGCTTGAGTTGATTAATTTTGGTACATTTGCTTTTAAAAGTACTTTCAACAGTTTACTCTAAATCTCAAATTTCTACTATCTCTTCAGCACGACTTACTAAGTGACCCGGTGAGCCCATAATTCCAAGTTATTCAATAAAAGTTTAAGAAAAGCCTATTTTTCATATCAGAAAAAAAAAAAACTCTGAATCCCAATTATCCTTTAACGTCTATAGATACTCTCCCTAATCCCATTGTTATTCTTGTTTCTCAGACAATCAAGTAAACAATCGTAGATATTTTTATAGCGATTGAGGATTGCGCAATTCTATAGTGCTCTTTTCAAGGAGTATTTGGGGAACAAAACGAGCAGGATATCATAATGTTAGTGAAGCAAGAAAACTTCTCTTCAACGGACTTGGTTCTCTCCCTCTTCCTCCAGTAAGAATTGATGACGTTTGCTTTCATTATCACAGAATGGGGCCAGGTATTCCTGCATGATATTAATTAATCATGCTTCCCATTTTCAACACTTACCTTTCTTTTACTTAATGATACATTAGGTATTAATTGCTTATATCAATTTCACGTTTCCAAAATAGTATTTTCGTTTTTTAACCAATTCTCATGTAGCTTAAATTACCGATTGTTTGTTTTTCTTCATATCCATTTAACACTGTGGGGAGATCAAGGGAATTAGTAGACAAAAAATCTAAATGATTAAAAATACGAAGATCTAGATGCAGATTTAAGCAAAACAGAGCAAATGAAAGAAAAACATGTAAATGATGGAATTTGTGATTCAAACGCAAATGAGTGGAAATAGGCAATGGAAAGTAAACAATACCTTGTTTCTTAAAAAAAAAAATAATAACAATGTAATAAACTTGCAATGGCAATACTGAGAGCTCTGCAATAATTAGTGATACGTGTATGTAAGAGAACTGCACAATAGTAAGCAAGACAAATTAGAAGATATAAAAGTATCACAAAAACAAGATAAGGAAGATTTAGTACATTTCGTACTCTACTGATCTATTGTGTTATTGCTATACAATGGTGACAACGACGAGATCACTACTAAAAGTCTTCCATCTCTCGTCACTTACCAAAAACTCAGTTAAGGAAGGTAAACTACAAATGAAAGAACTATGAAACCGAAAACTGGAAGAAACAAGTCCAAGAAAAGTAGACCGCGACAAGTATCCATTAGAGTGGCTTGTCTAAACAACTACTCAAATTACAAATTATACTTCATTACTACTGTGAAAAGATACATCAACCAAAAGTCATTATTGTATATATAAGAAGAGAGTTCCTGGATACGATATGAATATGGAATCTTGTAGGACTATGCTCGCAAAAGGTCTTGTTTTTTGGAGATATTCGTAAATATTTAGAAATATATTTGAATATTAGGAAATGGTAGGGACAACGGTTTGGTAGATTATATAATAATACAGATTAAACGGAAGAGTATGGTAAGGGTTAGAAAATGCAGGACTGGAGGTGCACCTCATCATTGTGTGGTGGAGATACAAATGAAATTAGCTGATGCTTTCTACTGAAGGGTCATGTTAGAAACTGTCGCCGTAGTGTAATTAAGATAAAGACTTTGATAAGAAAGTAAGAGTAATTTTTAAGGAATAAACAGGTGAAAAAATTACTACAGCTTAACTTAAGGATCGCAGCGTTAGTAGGGAGTATCTGGGGTTTCTGAGGGTACGGAGATAAGGATGAAAAGCATCAAGTATATGAGAATGAAGTCAGAGGGGTTGTAACAAAGAGAGAGAGAGAGAGAGAGAGAGAGAGAGAGAGAGAGAGAGAGAGAGAGAGAGAGAGAGAGGGTTATTTGAAATATATTTGTGAGGCCCAAGAAATGACCATTTAGGATATGTATAAGAGGGATTAACAACGAACGCAGTGAATGGAAGGTAGAACATGTTAAGAATTTCGGGGTGAATCTGACGACGCACTTTATAAAGAAAAATACATTCTTTGGTCAGCAAACACAGAGATAAAGAATTATATGCAAATGTATATCAAAAGAGTATCTGCACCGGGATAACGCTTTCTGCAGAGAATGATCCTAGTCCTGTGTAGCAGGCTTGAATATTTTGAGGTATTAGTTTTCGGGGAGAATGGAACTGGATCATAGCTAACCGATACAAAAGTACAAAAGTCAAGAATGTTCACTGAGGCAATGATCTGGTCAAAGAAGTAAAGCCATTTGATTTCATTATCTCGTAAATGGAGTGTTGTACATCTCTGGAGGAAAAAAAATCAAAATATCATCTAGCGTACCTATCAATTTTCCTGTCAAAGCTACAATTACAACGCCATTGTTACCTTCTATAATTGGTTATACACTTATGAAGAAGACATTAAGTAGGATGATTATCGATGTTTTTGGGTATTAAACAAAATAACTTGAAAACCTTCTGTGTACCCTATAATATACAATTGATATTCGCCCTAAAAAAGAAGAAAGTGCCAATAAATAATAGACATGATCAAGATCCTTTGCATTCAGTTAGCAATACCTGAAAGTTTGAGCTTATATTAGAAGTACTATTTAGTCTCATAAACAGACTTTCTGTAAGCATAAAACTTTTCTTTCCATACTTACTTGTCCAAATATATTATTCAGGTTTAGAACTTGCGTACCGGTCTTGCCTTTTCCCTGTCTAGAACCTTGAACTTACATTACTTTAACCAATGTTGGAGCAAACTATGCGAAGTAAGAGATAGTATTTATTGAGAAAAATTAATGTTTTGCGCAGATTTTTCCACTTTTATTTGTACAGGCTGATAAATAGATCTAAGGGCAAAAGGAAAGAGCAGACAGGAGACAGACAAGTAACTGTTATTTTGGCTTTGAGTCAAATTAGGAATACAGTAGATTCCTTTAACCACAAATATTATTTTCCAACTTTACATTTGGTTGTGAAATGTTTCAACAGGAAGAAAAAAAAAGGGCCCATGAAAATATCTAAAAACGTTACGTTTAAGATTTTTTTATATATTCAAAGATATGATATGGAAACGAAATGTCTCGAAACTGTCTTAATTATAAACGAAACAACATGCTAAATCTTTATTGCATTCATTACAAGCTTTATTCTGAACTACTTATACAAGATTCACCAAATTATTTCTTATAACCCTGTAGATTTTAGACTTGAAAGTGACCAAACTTAAACAACTAGACTTATCACGAATCCAAATCTAAAATTGCATTGGCACTGATAATGGGGGTTTAACCCATGAAGGACGAAAAAAAAAATAAGGTGGAGGCGAAGAAACATTGTTAACCTGATTAATTGATTTTTCCTCACCATTCGGAGATTGTTCCTCCCAACCATCCCCTACAATCCCTCCTCATTCCTCACCCCTTTCCTCAATCACCAGGAGACAGCTGATGAGCCCCTCGGGCTTTGCATGAAGACCCGCCTTTTTGAAACATTCAAAGGTGCCTCTGAAGATTACTAAAGTTTATAAAAAAATGTTGGGATCGTCTCTCGCAGCTCATAAGATTCAAGTCATCCTTACGTGTCATGTGAATTTTTCATTTAATTTTTTTCTTTATCTTTCATACATAACATTTAGTATTACGATAACATTTTAATTGTTATTTTCACTGCTATAAGTATTGTTATCGCTGTGAGGAAAGGTTCAAAAGAGCATTTACTACTGCAGTGAATCAGGATCTTTTATATGCAGGTACAGGCATCATTTCCTATTTTTAATATAGTTGATCTATCTGGTTTAGTAATAACTGCCATTGAAAAGGAAATCATTCGGATACCGTCCTGAATGTCAATTGCTACTTCATAAATCAGCTGCCAGCAGGAGCTTCTCCTTAGTGATGCAGACAGCGGGTGACGGTAATTCCCAGGAGACCAGTGAATTTAAACCACTTTTCGAAATCAATAAATTGAAAACATAAGACGCCGAAGTGGCAGTGGCAGCTATAAAATTGCTTGCAAAATACTTTTCTTCCAAATAAGCAACAGAATCCAACATATTTCGAAAACCACTTTGACAAAAGAGGCTGAAATTTAGTATGGTCATCTGCAAAAAGTGAATAATTTGCAGGTATTCATTACTAAAATACATTTTTCTGATCCTGTTCCCTTTATTGTCCTAATTAAATTGGAAGAGGGAGAAAATTAGGAGTATAAACTGAGAATCTTGATTCAAGTCCTCTTACCACCTTAAATTTTCTTTCTGTAGCTGTAAAAGCAAACGACACAGCTACTAAAAGAACCACTCCTAGCAAACAGCATTAGTAGGATTCCCGTTTTCACAAGATAATTCCCATGATTTTCGTCGGATAAAATCCCTTCGGGCTGTACAGTTTAGAAGGGAATCCGCTTAGGGTCCCGGAAGAGAGGTTAACTTCACTGAAGACGCAAAACTGGCTTGTTCATGTTAACTGGGTACTGTGACGATAAGGCAGGAAATGATAAGGTATGTGGCTTCGACTGGATGGCTTACTCTCTCTCTCTCTCTCTCTCTCTCTCTCTCTCTCTCTCTCTCTCTCTCTCTCTCTCTCGTAATATTCTGTTTCCTCGCTTTATCATTTACTGACAGCCACGAAAATGACCCACTTTCCCATTGTAGTTCTTCGTTGGTGGATAGAGTTGTCGCCTAGCACGCTGTTGGCCCAGCGTTCGACTCTCCTACCGGCCAATGAAGAATTAGAGGAATTTATTTCTGGTCATAATGTGGTTCGGATCCCACAATAAGCTGTAGGTCCAGTTGCTAGGTAACCATGTGGTTCTTAGCCACGTAAAATAAATCTAATCTTCGGGCCAGCCCTAGGAGAGCTGTTAATTAGCTCAGTGGTCTGGTTAAACTAAGATATACTTAATTTTTTTCCTCCATAGCATAGCCTAGTATCCTTTATCTCTTTTCATTGACTTCCTCATGCTTTATTTCCTCTCTCTCCTCGTGCAAGTATCTGCTTGGTTTACTCCTCCGTCCCACTTTGCCCTCGTCGCTCTCTTCAGTAAGGGCAAAAAACTGCGAGGGTCAGTGACGATCCTAATTCGGAATCGTTAAAATTTATTGATTTACTTACCCCTTTGCTGCTGGAAAATTAAAGCTCGCAGAGAGTCAAGCATTGAGATATTGTCCAATCTATAATAAGATCGTCGGATGCTCGACTTTTACAACACTGAAAACTTATTTCATGGAATATATATCCTCCCTCCAATTCTCTAGTTGGGAACATTACCCAAGGAATAAGCTCACCCTACTCTCAATATATAAAAGTGCTAATAATAGTTCGATGACTAAACAGAACAACTTAGGATTTTTTTTCAGAAAATGGCTCAAACACAACAATTACATGTTCGTGTATAAAAAAACCTGAAAGCATTCAATCTTTAAATAAGAGAATTTTTATGATTTTCCTTGACATGGAGTTTAATTTTTCGCCTTCAAGTTGACAGCCAATATTAACGCCAGAAACTCAAGAACTGATACTGCGGAGTTTATCAAAACAATTTCCGTTCATCTTCGACCCACTGATGATGCAAGAAAGAATTCTTAAATCTGGTCACATGGAACACAGTATTGATACTTACAGAAGATAAGACTCTGGCCGACGATGTTCTAAGCCCAAGGTGGGATGCAGAGAATAGTGGCACCGCCTTTGCTCCGGTTGTCGCAGCAGCTGAGACGGGCTAGCATAGTGCCCGCTCCGTCTGGCAACGCAGCCTAAAGTGCCACTCCCTGCTTAGATCTTAAAGGCCTGCCTGGGAATTTAACGCATAAACCTCGAAGGAACCCACGGAAGGAAAGTAAGAGGAGTGGAAGATCCCGATAGCCTTACCAGAGCCAGTGAGCTCTCGTGGCACTTGTATCATATAGCTGTAACATTGTCTCATTTTTATGGAGCATTCCTAGCCCCCAGATCCAGAAAGGATGTCTAGGGTTGTCTCCTGCCTTTAATCAGTATTGTTTTACTGAAAAAAAATTATTTTGTGCTTCGCTAAGTCTGTTTTTTAGCTCAGCAAGCTGAAGAACATGTCCTAGCTATCTCAGCATTTATGTTGCATTCTTTAATACATATTGTTGCATTTTCTTTTATTTTGTACCTTGTATCATAGACCAACTAACTCATGTGAATTTCAATTTTTTAATGCTGATGAACTTGTATTGTTAAAATATTTCATGTCCATGTACATTATATCATATATTAAATGACTCCTTTGTAATTTCAGTTATTCTCTGCACATAGCTAGTTAACAATTTGGTACTGTGTTAGCTTAGTTCTGTGTGAAATTCAGTTAGTTACTGTATGACCTTGAGTCACTAGCATTGAAAATTCATTTTATTAAACAGACAGTACCTTTAAATAAACACAGGCACACTTTATGCTAGTGTTAGAGACATTAAGTTAAGTTACCTAGCAAGCTCACTCTCCTCAGGGGATAAGTTAGGATTATATCTAAAACTGTTTTCATTTTGCATTGGGTAAGGAACCATTAGGGGAAGTACTTAATGTAACCAATCCCAGCGGCTTGCTAGTGCAGACCTTTGCACCAAAAAGAGAGTGGAATATCTGCTTAAAGCAGGAGGTTTTACAGATATCGCTGCCAGATGGCTAACTCTTAAGAACTTATGGGAAAAATACCAGACACCAGGGAGAGAGGTATATCCACAGACCTAGGAGTGCGAGGAGAGTTTTAGCCATTAACAGTCTCACCCTCTTCAAGGGATGGGTTTAATGTGTCCCACAGGAACACACTTGGGGTTAGATAACTGTTTCCCTGTCTTAATCCTCAGATTCAGTTTATCTCCTGCTGAGTTTTCCAAACCTTTTCTGGTCGCTCCTATTTCCTAATCCCTAGGTACACATCACTGTTGCAACCCGAAGTATTGCCCCTAGCAACAACCGAGACTTTATAACACTGGGTCACCGCCTAGTCCAGTTCAACTCAGATTAGTCCAGTTGATACTCAGCACAGATGACCTCTGCCCGTACCACCCAGAGCCAGGGTAACTGTGGAACTCACATTTTCTCACGCTGGATTGATAGTGTCATTCCCAGGTGTCGCTGCTAACTTGGGGTCACATCAACATAAGGTTGTGTGTGCAAGCAAAACGAGAAAGCAATGAACATACGTGCCCCAGAAGGGAAATGGGCTGACCAGTGTCTTTTTCTTTGACTCATTTTATCATCTCTCTCTCAAAAATTTTATTGCTTCTGTAACTTCTTGTCTATTCAACTTAAACAGTGAATCTACTGTTCAGTTGTGTAAATTCCTTGACAGTGCATAACATAATTCTTAACCCTTGCTAGCAAGTGAGTAGAGTAAAGGATCTCCTCCAATTTTTGCATTTATTCCATTGTAGAGAGAGTGTAACCTCAGTGTTAGCCTTACCTGGAAATGTCTCATTTCCAGGAGTGGTACCAGTGCCATTACCAGCCTAGCCGTGTATCTGTATTCCCGATAGCTTGAATAATTTCACCAGGGCTAATAGAAATATTATCTAATTGGCTTAAGTGACCACTTGCACATGGCCAGTATTCATAATTGTGAAGCTTTATCCATTTCAGCCAAGCATTGTTGTTGTGTAAATTCCCAGTTGATTAATTTAGTGAGAGTGCCCAGTTTTCCTTGGTAATTCCTTCCATGTCATGATTGTAAATAATAAATTACTTTTTAGAAATCCACTTTCAATTGAGTACCTACCAATTATTAGTTATTCTTGTATTTTTATGAGTTTACGGGCTTACAAGGGGTTTTGTAAGGCCAAGATTATTAACCCAAAATAAAGTATGCAGTCATCTTCTCGTAATCCGTAAATATATATATATATATATATATATATATATATATATATATATATATATATATATATATATATATATATATATATATATGAAATTTTATCACATCACCGTGATTCATATACAAGCATTAAGCTACAAACGTCCTTTAATATCCAATTTGCTCTACCTCGGAAATAATATATTTTCATATATGTTACCGAAGGGGAATTTTTAGTTGATAATAAGTACGCCGTCCCGTGGGCTCGAAAAACCAACGAAGGACAGGAACTCAGGACTACAGGGACGCATTAACCTTGAGGTAGAGCGAATTGGATATTAAAGGACGTTTGTAGTTTAATGCTTATATATATATATATATATATATATATATATATATATATATATATATATATATATATATATATATATATATATATATATATATATATATATATAAACAAACAGTATCTGGTGTTTCCAGTCACGGCCACTTCTCCAAGCCCTCCGTCGGGTGTGGGTGTGTGTATGTGTGTGTTTATGTGTGTGTGTATGTGTGTGTTTATGCGCGTGTGTGTGTTTGTTTGATGGAGGGTTTGAGAAGTGCCCGTGACTGGAAACACCAGATACTGTTTGCAGTCTTTTGCGGAGAACCAGAATGTTACCACGCTCTGAAGTTAGTATATGAGACTGGACCTATGAAATTAGTCATCAGAGAAAATGAATAAACAGATTAATAATAGTTAGACAAAGAAAGTGTGTTTGTACCTTCTTCCAAGAATGGATATGTAACAGTCCATGGCTTGGGAACATAAGTATAATAGTCACAACAGTGGGAACTCACTGTGGACCTTTAGATACCCTGACAGCCGAAGATATGGCCAAAGTTCAGACAGTTAAAAATGTCCGAGATTTTCGACGAGTGTTTTAAAAGACGGATACTTATGTGAAAAATGGATTCACTGGAATAAATGCTAAGTCAATCTGTGATCATTCTGCATTTTTACTATCTGCTCAAGCTGTTTGGTTCAACTATTATCTCACTTAAAAATTAATATATACATGCTTACATGTGTTTTGAAAGATTTGCTGATATAAAAGTTTTTGTGGTGGTCGGAAAATATTATCATGAAGCTTGGGCAGTGAAATTTACCATAAGCCACCGGTTAGAAAAAGTTAAAAGATTAAGAGGTGTTGATTATGTTGGTGGAACAAGTAGTTATTAAGGAATGGTCATTCTGTCATAGAATATTGTATATAATATTATAAAAGGAATGAGGATAACGGAAATAAAAAGCTCCATTATAAAACCAGATGTTTGTCATCGTCATCGTCGAAACAGATGTGTCTGATGGCTGTTCCCACTTTATCGTTTTCTCTTTGACATCAAAGGCGCGAGACTCAATGGAAAGAAGAACCACATACGCTGATTTGGAAAGAGAGAACCTCTTCTGCAGAGTGTTTATGCATTTATTATTATTATTATTATTATTATTATTATTATTATTATTATTATTATCAGAAATGGGCTCATCAATCGGTGTACAATTTATTCCTAGACTACTGAATGAAAAACACGTGTACAGGACATTAGTGATTACAGTTTAGAGGATAAACTACGTGACTGAAGTTCATTCACTATGCAGTGTTTCCTCCAAACCGCTCATGACGCATTTTACTACCCTCCCTCCCCACCGTTCATCTCATCAGTAAGCCAATCAGCACGTGGTATTCTCATGAAGTCAATACGCATATGTAGGCTACAATGCTAAGCTAGTTTGTTTGCCCATTCAGATATATTTTTTGTACTCATGTAGACAGTCCGATCTTTGCTCTGTACATTCAAGTACATCTGTGGCTTTTTACTTACACTTTTGCAGTTTTGTGGGATTCGTTTGGTCAGTCGCATTGAAGAAAATGCGATCAAGATAGAATTGTGTTTAGGACAATTGTAAATAACCGAGGGATTACTGTATTGTATTTACTGTCCTTGGAAATGATTAGCCTCAGAAAAATTATACTAATAATTGCTTTTACCCTGACAAGGAGTCGAACCTACTGTATTCCTTTCTCGGTCAGAACCAGGAGACAATGACCTGATGTACTCTTGCTGGTTGCAAATATTAAGACACTGTAATCAGAGTGTCATCAGAATAACGCAATAAGGAACTTTGAAATTGACAACCTCCTTGTTCTGATACATGATTTTGGTTAACACGATAGCCAGGAAAGTAAATACCGTGGTACTTTCAGGCAACAAGCGTTGTGCTTGGGAAGTTTCAATAATGTCAAGAGATAAAGGTCCCTCTGGATTGGAACACATGGTGGTTAAACACAATTCTGCTGGTGAGTTTCTATCAAATCCTGCTTTGATGGAGTAGTTGGACGAATAGGAATTGGTATTCATCTCTCAAGATGTCACTTTTTTGCACTTTTCCATTTTTTTACACTTAAAAGGCAAGGAAACATACTGGAATTTCATTCCAATAATTTTATTCACCCTGTATCTATGTCTGACCATGGACTCCATAAGAATTAATGCTATGCATTAGATGGTGGTTGGTGGGTTTCCAGGAAAGTAGTATGGAAGCCCGTAGTATCTTTGTCACCTTTTTTTTATTACATATTTCTACTGACATATAAGCTTTTTTTTTTTTTTTACTTTCAGTCAAGTCAGCTCATTCATTCTGAATGCTCTTGACATCTAACAGTCTGCCTAAATTCCTATCTTGAACCTGTTTTTCTGGAAATTAAAGTGAGATTCTTACTGAGATTTTACTTTTCGTGGAGGCAGTAATACCTTTTCCATTTTTATATTTGATTTTTATTTCATGCAGAACAATGCACTGGACCTCATAGATACTGTTATCATATTAGCGATTGTGCAGCTAAATGACATGAAAGTGTTGCTTTTGACCGATTACATTAACAAGGATTTGGACATGTCAAAGGATATTTTTACATCCCTATATCGTGCGCGATGATTAGAATTAAAAGAACTTTATTTTCGCAGAAGTAATTTCATTGAAATGTAAAAATCAACTTGTGGCATAAGGTTCAACATATTTGTGGGTAAGCGTATGCCACGGCTAAATCTTCTGGCAGATCAAACTAATATGTCAAGAATTTCAAGATATATGTTGTATAAAATTCGACAACAATTACGTAAGACAGGTAATGATAAGATTTGCTCACAAGAAAAAAAGTCGTAGTAAATCTGAGTCTCACGATCCCTTGGCTGAAAAGTTCTGAACTTTCATGAAAGTTTTGGCTCACATTGTACTTTACGTATCATCACCTCACATGAGAAGAGGGTGGGAATTTAGCTTTCATATAAGCTTCTATGTCGCGCAAATAAGTTTAATTTTCTTTTAAGGTCATAATGTTTATTTGTAACTTATGGTAAGATCCGGTTTATAACAGAAGGTCCAATAATGTAAAACGAATCCCTCATGCTCAAACATTTTTATATTCAGATGATACTCTGGGAAATTGACAGAACGTTCATTTTCGGTTTTCCATCAGCGCCGATTTCCATTTTTGTGGACATAACTATTAAAACTTTTATGGCCACTGACAAAAGGTAAAAAAATATATATATTATTTGTAATCATTACGTCCATCCTGGGATCTCCAACTTCCATATATCTTGAACACGTGAAATTAAAGTGATATTTTAGTCACCCTCCTTTCATATAGTTTGAAAGATAAACTACTATTTGGTACCAAGAGAGAGAGAGAGAGAGAGAGAGAGAGAGAGAGAGAGAGAGAGAGAGAGAGAGAGAAAGTTTTTTTTCATGTTATACCCATGTGTTGGCAGCATAGTCACGAGAGTTTACACCTTCATGAACCTGAATTCTCTCAATTCTAAAACAAGTGGGTATGTTTCTCCCTATCT
The DNA here is from genome assembly GCF_040412425.1 of Macrobrachium rosenbergii. Classification (NCBI taxonomy): domain Eukaryota; kingdom Metazoa; phylum Arthropoda; class Malacostraca; order Decapoda; family Palaemonidae; genus Macrobrachium; species Macrobrachium rosenbergii. The sequence continues at coordinate 62,133,887 of NC_089753.1, forward strand.
CGGTACGCTGCTCTTAAAAAGACACGCAAACACATTACTGTTCGCTATTATTCTGTATTCGGAAAAAGGGGAAAATCCATGGGGATCATACCATTCCTTTGAAGCTCCCATCATGGGATTAACTGTCAATGGTGTTCCTTAATGAAAATGAAAATAATTAATAATTTCCCATATTTTGGTAATCATAGAATCAACTAAAAACGATTATTAAATAAAATTATCTAAAAATGAAAAAAATCCCGTAGGGTGGGTCTGCCCAGACCCAACTTGCACCAGATAGGGTTAAGAGACTGGCCAGTCTTGGAGGCCTTTGGGCCTCATCCTTGAAGTTCTTGGGCCCTCTCCAGGCCTGCTTCCCCAGCCTGGCAGGATACCTGCCTTCCTCCGAGGAAGCAGCCTCTGGGTCGGACCCTTCCTTCAAGGCTGCCCTCAAGAGACTGGCCAGCCTTGGAGGACTTTGGGTCTCATCCTTGAAGTTCTTGGGCCCTCTCCAGGCCTGCTTCCCCAGCCTGGCAGGATACCTGCCTTCCTCCAAGGAAGCAGCCTCTGGGTCAGACCCTTCCCTTCAAGGCTGCCCTAAAGAGACTGGCCATCCTTGGAGGACTTTGGGCCTCATCCTTGAAGTTCTTGGGCCCTCCAGGCCCGCTTCCCCAGCCTGGCAGGATACCTGCCTTCCTCCGAGGAAGCAGCCTCTGGGTCGGACTCATCCCTTGGGTCCCACCCATCCCTTCAAGGCTGCCCTCAAGAGACTGGCCAGCCTTGGAGGACTTTGGTCCTCATCCTTGAAGTTCTTGGTCCCTCTCCAGGCCTGCTTCCCCAGCCTGGCAGGATACCTGCCTTCCTCCGAGGAAGCAACCTCTGGGTCAGACCCTTCCCTTCAAGGCTGCCCTCAAGAGACTGGCCATCCTTGGAGGACTTTGGGTCTCATCCTTGAAGTTCTTGGGCCCTCTCCAGGCCCGCTTCCCCAGCCTGGCAGGATACCTGCCTTCCTCCGAGGAAGCAGCCTCTGGGTCAGACCCTTCCCTTCAAGGCTGCCCTAAGAGACTGGCCATCCTTGGAGGACTTTGGGCCTCATCCTTGAAGTTCTTGGGCCCTCTCCAGGCCTGCTTCCCCAGCCTGGCAGGATACCTGCCTTCCTCCGAGGAAGCAGCCTCTGGGTCAGACCCTTCCCTTCAAGGCTGCCCTCAAGAGACTGGCCAGCCTAGGAGGACTTTGGGCCTCATCCTTGAAGTTCTTGGGCCCTCTCCAGGCCTGCTTCCCCAGCCTGACAGGATACCTGCCTTCCTCCGAGGAAGCAGCCTCTGAGTTGGACCCTTCCCTTCAAGGCTGCCCTCAAAAAGACTGGCAAGCCTTGTAGGCTTTGGGGCCAATCCCAAAGGGCAGGCCCTTTCCATGGGAAGGGTCAGACCCATAGGCTGCTTCCTTGGAGGAAGGAAGCTGGCCTCTGGGTCGGACCCTTCCCCTCACCAATACTCTTTGCTTTCTCTTACCCTACTTTTCAAAACTGACACTTTCTGTCTCCGAAGGCTTCAGACGATTTGAAGCATCTCGGAGATTGTTCTTGGACACTTTGAAGCTCGGCGCATGCGCGAATGGCATTTCTCTCGTCCTTCCAGGAGCCGGAGACTGAAGGATTCCAAAATGTCTTCAAGGAAAATCTCGAAGGTTTTAGATCATTTCAACATCGCGATAACCATTACTTGGAGTTCTTTTTCTGGCACATAAACAGCTTCTTTGCTTTAAGGAGTCGTCTTCTTTAAACTTATGAGATTCCCTCTTACTGACGATATTGATCATCCCTTCGATTCTTCCTTGCTTCTCCGAAAAGTAATTCTGTGAATCCAAAATCTTTGAAGTAGTTTCTAACACCTCAGGTTATCTACTTTTTCTTCGTCAGCATTCTTCAGTATACCTCCACGCCGATGTCGTCTCTTTTTGTTCCTTCTCTTTCTTATTTCGAGCGAAGAACTGCTCCCAGCGGTAATTTTGGGCATCCAAAATCCCCTCTCAATCAGCTTAGAAAACACCTCAAGTTCTCTACCTTTTATTTCGTATAAATTCTTCAGTTCCTCCGTTCCACTGTCTTCCTCTCTTCTTGATTATTTCCTTCCTTATTTCGAATGAAGAGCTTGCGTCCGTGAGTGACAATACGACTGTAGAGGTGCCGAATAATCGCAGAAGGCGGGAACCTCGACTTCATACTGCTCCGCGAAGTAGTCCATATTTTCAGCAGTAAACAATTACAGACTGAAGCTATCTGCCATTCTCGTGATGTACTTTTCCCTCTTGAAAATCTCTTTTAGTTGATCTGCTTCGTCATCCAGTTCATTTTTAACCATAAACTTCGCCTTCTTTGCTCACATGCTGTCTCTGAAGGCTTCAAGACGTCTTCCTGGAGGATCCTGAGATGGCCACTGTAGTCCTTGGTGTCAGTGCACCTATTGAGTGATGGCGCTATACGCATGAGCGGAAGAATTCTAAAATGACTGCAGGAAAAACACGAAGATATTACGGCGCCAGGCGACAATGATTCTTTCTTGCAGCAGAAGGTATGAAATTTTCTTGAAAGCTTTATTGCCACGAAAACATCAATATTTAAAAAAAGAAAGAAATTAAAAATTTAGTGAAAAATCATCATCGTATCCTTTTCTCGTCGTTGGAAGAAATATATATATATATATATATATATATATATATATATATATATATATATATATATATATATATATATATATATATATATATATATATATATATATATATATATATATATATATATATATATATATATATATATATATATATATATATATATATATATATATATATATATATATATATATATATATATATATATATATATATATATATATATATATATATATATATATATATATATATATATATATATATATATATATATATATATATATATATATATATATATATATATATATATATGTTTATATATATATATATATATATATATATATATATATATATATATATATATATATATATATATATATATATATATATATATATATATATATATATATATATATATATATATATATATATATATATATATATATATATATATATATATATATATATATATATATATATATATATATATATATATATATATATATATATATATATATATATATATATATATATATATATATATATGTATGTATATATATATATATATATATATATATATATATATACATGTATATATATATTATATATATATATATATATATATATATATATATATATATATATATATATATATATATATATATATATATATATATATATATATATATATATATATATATATATATATATATATATATATATATATATATATATATATATATATATATATATATATATATATATATATATATATATATATATATATATATATATATATATATATCTATATATATGTATATATATCCATATAGATATATATATATATAGATATATATATATATATATATATATATATATATATATATATATATATATATATATATATATATATATATATATGTATATATATATATATATATATATATATATATATATATATATATATATATATATATATATATATATATAGATATATATATATATATATATATATATATATATATATATATATATATATATATATATATATATATATATATATATATATATATGTATATATATATATATAGATAGATAGATAGATAGATAGATAGATAGATAGATAGATATCTCCTCCTGACGACGAGGGAAAAGGATACGATGATGATGATTTTTCGCTACATTTACATTTATTTCTTTAAAAAAATGCTATTTTCGTGGCAATAAAGCTTTCTAGAAAATTTCACCCCGGGGAGGACAAGATCAACTTGAAATTATTATTATAGATAGATACATATACATAAATATATGTATATATAGTATATATACATATATTTTATATATATATATATGTATGTGTGTGTGTGTGTGTGTGTGTGTGTGTGTGTGTGTGTATACACTGGTTTGTGCGTCTGTGTGCGTTAATTTTCCCAATAGTTAAAAATAAGGTGGTCTCAAGAATTTCTGTTTCCTGAAATGGTCATCACTAGCGCCCAGTAATCCAGTCAGCTTCAAAGAGAAAAGTGACCTTTTTGTTTTAACAAGGCTTCTCCATTGCCATTGATCACCTTATTAAGGGGGAGAGAGAGAGAGAGAGAGAGAGATGGCTGCCTCCAGCAAGGAATGATTAAGTTTTTTCATAGCAGAGTAAGTTATAAATATATAGTTTTTATGGTACCAGCATCAAATTATAACAGTAGATTTTTTGAAGGATACAGAGTAGTTTAAATCGCTTGTCTTATTTAAAGAAAAATTCTTCTTCGGAAAAGAAATAATTTTTAGATTCTTCAAGAACACTATTAAAGACGCACGGAAAACTTTTCCAACATTCCTGGAAAACCTGTCTACCATAAACTTTGGAGGCTTGTATTTCAAGTCAATGGTCCCTGTATGCTTGTCCCGTATGAATTGGATTCATATTCTAAAAAAAAAAAAATAATAGTAATAAAAAAAATACTCATATAGCATGAGTCTTAAAATGAAGAAGCAAATCCACAGTTGTATATTTATCTTTAAATATATGTACATATACATAACTGTGGAATTGCTTTCAATAATAATAATAATAATAATAATAATAATAATAATAATAATAATAATAATAATAATAATAATAATAATAATAATACTGAGATAATATTAAGCAAACTTTTACTGATGAAGATGCAATTTTTAATAATTTTAGTAGAACATTTTTAAACAACTTTTAGAGCTGGCCGTGCTGGACACGACCTTTGCCTTCAGTTTGTATAAACAAACTGAAGGGATGGCCATGGGATCACCACTTGGTCCAATTTTTGCTAACATCTTCATGTGCTCCCTGGAGGAGCGCATAATAGAAGAATGTCCCATTTGGTTCCGCCCTCTATTTTATCGAAGATATGTTGACGACACGTTCTCCTATTTCGTCATGAATGTCATGCAGAGTCCTTTCTGGAGTTCGTCATCCGACAACATCCAAACATAAGGTTCGCTATGGAGAAGGAGGTAAATAACAAACTCCCTTCCTTGATCTTATTATTTCCAGAGGTGACTCAGGTTTTTACACAGGTGTGTATAGAAAAAATACATTTACTGGTTTGGGAATGAATTTTTATAGTTCGTGTTTCTTTCATTTGAAACTGAACTCTATTTTAACCCTCCTCCATAGGGCTTACACCCACTCGTCAAACTGGAAGAGTTTCCACGATGAGATATCCTTTTTAGTGAAATATTTCAATAATAATTGTTTTCCATCACGACTTTTTTTCAGATCCTAAATAAACTGCTACTACAGAAAATGACTCGGCAACACCTGAATCGACTGTGCCGAAACTAAAGATGTATGCAAGTTTCCCTTTCGTGCATGATGATACTTTTAGGAGAAAATGCACAGCCATTATTCAAAAAGAGTTTTCCAGCTTTAAACCTGAAAATCATCCCGAAAAATCCCTTTACAATAGGGTCTCTGTTCAGAGTCAAAGACCGGCTCAGTCCTCTGTTTTCGTCCAGCGTTGTTTACAAGTACACTTGCCCGGGATGTGATCACGGGATATACATATGTGGGATGCACGAGGAGGCTGTTGAAGGTCCGCATAGATTCCCACAGGGGCATAAGTCATAGAACAGGTAGCAGGTTATCTAATCCTGAGCAATCAAATATACGAAATCATTCAAAATTATGTAAAACTTATATTGACAGCAAGGATTTTTTCCATCCTAGGCCGAGTGCAGAACAACAACGACTTAACCATCCTAGAATCCATAATTATCAGGAAGACTGTGCCGTCGTTAAATACTCAATCGTCCTCAGTGAAATTGTTTATAGCCTAGTTTGGGCAACTGGTTTTCCTCACTCTGTTTGTACTTATTTATGTTAGTCTTGTTCTTTCTTTCATATAGGTAGGTTGTTTTAAGATTTTAGTGAACTCCTTTTACTCATTATTGACTTGTCTTGGAATGAAGTGTTTTGTTTTAAATATTTTTACTACATAAAGAGCTGTTGCCATTGCATTAATTTGTTATTGATGTTCGCAAATTATATTATATTTTATAGCCTTGAAAATGCGACTTGGAATTCGTCATGAAACGTCGGCATTGAAAATAAACTGTAGATGATGAGGATGCCTTTCCCTACTGCTTCCTTCGTGATGTATATATATATATATATATATATATATATATATATATATATATATATATATATATATATATATATATATATATATATATATTAAAAGGACCTCATTCAAACTGCATGGTATCTATAGATACCATCCAGTTTGAATGAGGTCCTTTTAGTAATTTAGTTAATGCACAGAACAATTGTGTATGTGATAAAGTTAATATATACGTATGTATACATATATGTGTGTGTTAGTGTGTGTATTAACAGATAGTTAGACACAGAGATAGATGCATAGATAGAAATATATATATATATATATATATATATATATATATATATATATATATATATATATATATATATATATATATATATATATACATATATATACATATAAATACATATATATATATATATATATATATATATATATATATATATATATATATATATATATATATATATATATACATATATACATATATGCATATATATAGTAGGGAGTACGGATAGGAAGAACAGTCAGCTCATCATTGATATATTTATTAATAGGTGCGCTTCGGGATCACCCATATCCCATCTTTCTGGCTAAAAGATACAAAACACTAATTAAAACTGACAACAGAGCTTACAAAATTAAAATGCTTTAAAGATTGAAAAATGACAATGACAAAACAAGAAATAGATTACCTTCAGTAGTAAAGTCCAGAGGATGAAAACTGAATAAGAGTAAACAAGGTTAGCAAGTAAACAAGAAAGGCGGGGGTTACTACAGTACGACCGTTTTAGGAAGAGACTTTGCCCCTCTTAAACTGACCATTAACCTTCTGACTTCAAGCTCTCATTGTTTGCGCCTGTTATCAAGCACGTGTACTATAATAGAAAGTTCTGAATGAAGTTTTGTTGTCCCACTTAAATTTTAGATAAAAAAAAAATTCAATATATGAAAATGATAGATGCAAGAAATTTGGAAACCTAGATGCGCTTTCATTTTCAGTTTTGTTTATTTGGATGCTGTACTGAGCAATGTTCTTGAGTTACGTCATCTACTATAGTTTTTTATTACTGTTCCTTTGCTGTTATCGAAGTCATATAATTGTGATATAGTTTTGAGCTTTTGAGTTGTTTTCTTTCGTGTATGCCGTGATCCGTCTTTACCTCCTTTGTATCAAGGTTGAATTTTCACTGTGCAGCTATAAAATAGCTCATAATAAATATTTTTAAATATTGTTACACCCATATATATATATATATATATATATATATATATATATATATATATATATATATATATATATATATATATATATATATATATATATATATATATATTTAACAATATTTATTTATTATGAGCTATTTTATAGCTGTACAGTGAAAATTCAACCTTGATACAGCAAGGAGGTAAAGACGGATTTCTTTCGTGCATGCCGAAAAGCAATTCAAAAGCTCAAAACTATATCACAATTATATATATATATATATATATATATATATATATATATATATATATATATATATATATATATATATATATTTATATATATATATATATATATATATATATATATATATATATATATATATATATATATATATATATATATATATATATATATATATATATATATATATATATATATATATATATATATCTATATATATATATATATATATATATATATATATATATATATATATATATATATATATATATATATAAATATATATATATATATCTATATATATATATATATATATATATATATATATATATATATATATATATATATATATATATATATATATATATATATATATATTACACATTTATACAGTATTAGATTTACCTGTGCTTTTAAAGCACTGTCATATGATACTCATCACTGCTGTGGCATTTCTGTTATATGTAGATTTTTTAAAGATATTTCTGCCACTTTCTGTCAAAAAAACAGATCTATATTTCAATTTATTTCAATTTCAGTGTTCAACAGGATATCACACAACAAGGGAAAGCAATAAATTTATTTACAATCGAAGTATGAGGAGACATTACTTATGAAGAATCCTCGTCAGAGGATGCTACATCGATAACAAAAGAATCTATATATTTATCAATGCAAACATCTCTTGAAGCGTCATCTCTTTTTTATATCTTCGGCATGTCTCACATCATTAGCCCAGTTGTCAGAAGATATGGATTCAATTGCTTCTTTGACCAAAGGAAGCAGGTCTGATTTTTTAAAATGATTCTTCTTTGCCACGTATGATTTCACCTGTGCCCATATCAGTTCTGTTGCATTATACTGGCAGTGATATGGAGGCAGCCTAACCACTAAGTCCATGATCTCTTGCCAGTCTGTCAATCACGTAATCATTTTCTTTACATGAATGTCTTTGCAACTTTACTAATTTTTATTAGCCAGTCTTTAACTTCATCCTTTTTGGCAGACATTGTCGGAGGTTTATTAATTCGAACTGAATGATAAGAAGCGTTATCCAACACTATGATGGCAGATGGCCTATATTGGGAAGAAGCTGGGTTTTAAACCATTTTTTCAAACACTGCAGAATTCATCTGAATTTCTAGATTGCGTATCCCTTGTCAGCTGGGTGCTTGATCATTGATAAAAATATTACCCAGAAATGTGGTTAATATTGCAACCAATATTGTGATTGTGTCTACTTACTCTCCAATGTTATTGATGTACAATTAGAAGGAATAAATCATAGGTAAAAATTTTTATTCTGTCACGTCTCTCTCTCTCTCTCTCTCTCTCTCTCTCTCTCTCTCTCTCTCTCTCTCTCTCTCTCTCTCTCTTTTTTTCATTTTTTTTTTTGCCCAGCTAGTGGAATAGTAAGCGGAACCATAAAAATGAACATTCTTTATGATTAGTTTTCTGACGAATATACAAATAATTTTTAACTATAATACACAACTGTGATGTAGCTGTCCTTTACGGATTCAAACAGAATTAGAGAAAATGACAAAAAAAAAAAAAAGAAGACTGTCATCCTCAATCAGTGCAGTGCTTATACCTCTGGCAACACTAAACCCCGATATATAGTACTTATCCTATGTTTATTTATTTGTGTTGTTACATTAATTGCATAATATCTATATCACAGATCGCTACTATCACAATATTATCATATAAATAAAACAGGTTAATTTGCAGCAAAACAACAAATACAAACGCTATTACAATGATTGTTTACGATTTCGTGCGTCTGGTAGCATGCTACGGGTGACTACCGTCTGAAAACCCTCCGGATTGTGGTAAGTGTGAGGTCTCATCTCGGCCGTAATCAAAGGGTTAATTAAAGACCCTTTTGGTTTATTTAACGAGCATTCTTACATAATAACAAGGTTATATATAATATAGTAAGATTGTTTTAACGTAAATCTTTAGAGGATAAGGATGCTTAATTATTTCTTCATTACACCTTCGATTTTAACAATAAAACTATGTCAGCAAATTATGTTTGAAAATATCAAAGCAATCACTTTACCGCAAAATATTAATCACGAGCTTTTGGCGTGCGCTAAGTCCATCAGCAATTGCACTGGTAATTTCTGTAATCCCCTAGTTGACCAGCCCCACCTGTATTGGACAAACAGGTTTAAACTCAGAAGGGTGGACTGTTACCTCCCCACATTTATGGAGATCAGAATGGGCCCAAAGGATTGGGGTATGGAAGGGCTTTAGTGCAACCCGATAAATTTGATGAAAGCACAAAGTAGAAGTAGGAGTCACAAGCACTCAATCAGTCATACATAGAAAGTGAGTGCCATTATAATATGCATATTGAATAGACTATCCGGTTTGTACGAACCACCGCTGATGATATAAATATAAGCAAAAGCGCCTGATTCCAGTACCACCCAATACTGACCTAGCCAGGTTTTTGTTGAACATTGCTCTTGTCTCTGTAATTGATATAAACAGCAATCAGAATGAGTTTGTCATATATTATTATCGACGAGAAAGATAGAAAAAGAAGAAAAACAGTGTGTGTGTGTGTTTGTTTTTACATGATCGTGCGCTTCTGAGTGATCCACAATTTGATATCTATTTCTTCAAACTATATTGCTAGCTGTTGAAGTGCCAGTGTTGGTATTTCTTTAAGTATTTGTTTTGTAAGTGTTATAATGGGACTCGTCTAGTTAAAGATTGATAAAAACTCAAACTTTTACTTTGCTCATCGTGATATACCAGTTTCCCTACACTGTCTCTTGTGGCTGGGTTTTACTAATCCCATTTGATTTCATGACGTTTTTCCTCTTTTGCGCGTTCTTTTGACAATGGTATCAGATCGAGAAAGGTTGTTAACAGAGGAATGGGGTTGTTTATATTTCATATAGAAATTCGACAGACCTATGTGGCAATCCTGATTATAGCTAATCAATTTACAAATGCACGGATTACACACACATATACATATATGTATGTATATATATACATGTATGTGTGATGTATATGTGTATATATATATATATATATATATATGTATATGTATATATATTTGTATATATATATATATATATATATATATATATATATATATATATATATATATATATATATATATATATATATATATATATAATATATATACATATATTATATCCCATTTTGCATTATACTCATTTTTTGTTACGTAGATGCAGTTGTGTTCTTTTTTTATTTAAAACCTGTTTTACATTGTTTGAATGTTTAGTAGGTCAAAATCACGAAAACCAAAAATTTTAGTGAAAATTTTGTATTAAGATAATTAGTTTTAATAAATTCCTAGAATAACATTTTTGTAATATCCACACACATTTAAGAAAACCTATTTAATGTTGTAGTCTACCTGACAATTTTCCTTATTTCTTGCTCTTTTGGCATTCTAATTTGAATGGTACACTGTCTTTAAAATTTCAATTTCAAAGTTAAACTTTCTGCACCTTTAGAATAGAAGTACCTGAAGACTCAAGTTCAGTGCTGTTCTTTTATGTTATTGCTCCACAGATATGTTATTCTAAACCTCCTACCACATCCCCTTGACGCCAAAAGTCGATATTAATTAACAGCTGAACGGATTTCAGGTATGAAATTGGGTAAATTAGTAGGAAATTTCTATGTTTTAGCATTGAAATGTTGAATTTTCCAAAAGAGTTATCAGTATCAAATAATTTTTGAAGGCTAATCCGTTAGTGACTTGCGCTTTATTAACCATTAAAGGAAGTTGATATATATATATAATTATAATTAGTGTTTATATATTTTATATATTTATCATATTATATATATATTATATATAATGTTTAAAATTTATAAATCGATTATTCGTGCAGAATTTTCTTTAAGAGATTTAATGAATAATTGAATAATAAATTTTTTATTCCTTTGCTTTTGGAATATAAATATTTTATTTACTGTCATTTTGATAATATTTGCCAGGACTGTCCCTTCGTATGATATTGTAAAAGACCAATATGTTTTCAGTTCCAACCCCTGGACAACTGGCTTGATGATCAGAGAAATTAAACAAAGTCAGGTTCAGTCAATAAATGGATGAGTTACCGCTGAGGGACACTAAGCTGGCATCTCTTGTTGCTTATGAAGGATCAAAATTTAGAGACAGAAAAGTAATGACACCTCATGTCATTTCTTTTAAAAAGAGGAGTAAAAATGCAATAAAATGGATCGATAATGATTTTAATATTTTGCATTGTGTAAGAGCCAGATCATGCAAACCAGTAATTTCTTTGGTAGAAAAAAATAAAGAACTCTTTAAAGATAATATTTTTTCTCGTCAAGCAATTTTCTAGTTATCTCTTATACACTCGTATGTGCTGTTTATTAATTCATGATCATGTTATTATTATTATTATTATTATTATTATTATATTATTATTATTATTATTATTATTATTCCATTTCAACCACCTAACTTTTCCTAATGAGGTTTTAAATGTTAATGGACGGATCAGTAGAGGATCTAAAACAGGTTTTTAGACGGATACTCTAGGAGTTTAGGATCATACGGTTTTTGTATCGATATAAGAGTTAATAAATGGCCCATAAATGAATTAACCAACTAAAAAATTCAGCTCAAAATTAAGTCTTCATGGATGTCTTGTCTTAAATCCCATGTCGGTTTTTATTTATTTTTCATAAAAGAAAATTCTCTGGTTTTAGTACTTATCTTTTACGATATGATGTCAGTTATAATTGAAAGTTTGTTAAGAAATATTAGAAATACAAGCATAGTTCCAAAAAAGTTACTGCAACCTGATCTCAGAAATTTAAAATATTTTTACAACAAATATGCTCAGAATTTGTTACTGATTTATTTCTTCTGTTATTATATTGTTTGAGCTGTAATTATAATTTTACAAAATAAAATCAGATAAATTATTAGAAAAATAATGTATAATTTCATAGTGTTTCGTCAAAGACATGCAGCGATTAATAACATTCTTCAACTTACACCAATGTTTTTCATTCTTCCGCTTCCCATTGATGTGTTTTCACTTAAATTAAACTTAAATTTGTTTTCGGGGGTTATGAATTTAAAATTCATGTTTTATCAAAAATGAAAAAATATTTTAACACTCCCATCCTTTTCCATTCTTGTTTAAATTCATGAATATATGCCCAAAGAAAACAACAATTCTGAGCAATAACAGCAATATTGAACAGAAAATAACTGTAATGATCAAAGAGAATGTTACCATGATTAGATAAGAGGGATTGAGTTTAATCTGAGAATTTTTCCTCAGTAAATCTCGCTCGCACTTTGATAATTTCTTGGCAGTTCTGAAATTTAAAACAACAATGGAACTTATTGCTTTTATTTTCACAGATAGGAGCGTTGTTGAAATATAAATGACTCAGGAATTTGGCATTTTACTAATGATACTGAGATATAGAAATAACCGCAAGATCAACAATATCTCCAGCAACAACGGCAGCAGCAATAACAACGCACCAATAATTATAATAAGATGGTAATCAGAATGAAAGGCTGAAAAAATGCAAAAATAAAGGGAAAATAAAAGAAAGTCGAAATACAATCCATACATTTTTTGTCATTTCTTTGATCTCGAGATACAGTTGTTTTTCAGCGTTAATTTTTAGTACTTAATGAGCAGTTGCATATAAAAACGTATATGCAACAGTTTTTTCCCGGTTGTGATTTTTTCAGAACCATACTTTGTTGCAATATCTAAAGCTGCTGTTTTGAAATCAGATGCCCGGAGTTCTTCTCCCAGCAACAGATGGGGCAATCAACGATTTTCTTGTATCCCCATTCAAGTTATTTTTCATAAAAAAATTAATAACCTTGTATATATTGAATGGGAAATAAGTTTTAAAAGTAAATTATCTGAATTTTTTATTAACTAGACATTACTAATGTTGAATAATAAATAACATTTTCAGTAAGAGATGTTAATTTAAACGATACTTTAGTTTTCTATCTAATCGGAGTTGGTGTAATTATAGTTTGTTTATTGGAGTCCATCAGAATTAAAACTAATTTGAAAAAAGTTCAAAGATAACAAGAAATATAATTGAGAAAGCATCCATAAGCAAACATCTGTTTCTCGTTCACCAAAACATGACCGATTGCCCAGCAATTAAATCAAAATCCCTCACCTGGACAGAAGTCGTTAGCTGTTACACTTAGAAATTCTAACTTTGTTTTTTTTCAAAATTAACTGCCCAGTGGTTTTGAAACAACCTTTTTCCATGCAATTTCACTGTATATCAGAATGTCATTGAAGCTGTCACCACTTTCTTTCCAAACTGCCCCAAAAGGTCCATTGGTAATATGCAACAAAATATAACACAAAACAAGCACAGAGAGAAAGCCCAGTGTTCTCTCAGTAGTGTGGACCATTTTTGCACACTGCATTTTTTGGCCCTAGATTTAGTTTGTGACTGCCAGTCTGTGGTTACAATGCTCCAACCCCAGAAAGCTGAAAAGCTGAAATTGGAATGGGGGCATGGTTGAGGTATTTTGAGGGAATAATCCTAATTTATCCAACAAAAAGCCGTCTAGAGACGCAGGAGTTTTGAAATCCCTTGCCTTGGCTGTGAAGTTCATCGGATTTACAGGTAAATCACTCTCCCAAAGACCAATACAACACAAATGTTCAGTAAGATATGCCGACAGGTCTCAGCTGTTTTTGTATTATAATCATAATAATATTAAACTGGAATATTTTATCAATCTAATTTATAGCAGCGAGTGTTCTCTCAAAGGAAGATGGTAGAATCAACACTGATTAAACAAAGAAATATCAAATTTCAAAAAGCTTTGGCAGGTAATCTCAGATATGATTAATAAAATTTTTCTCCACCCAGCGTTTAAGAAGATTAAGGAGAAGCGCTCAACAGGAGTGGTGTAGCGGCAGACCTTTTGAACTTTCCTTCAGTTGTATACATAGTACTGTTCTTCCTTTACTAATTTTTTTGTTTTTGAGGAAGACAGTTGTCTTCGAAATATAATGACAGTTTTCAACATATTTTTTTATGTTTTTGTGGGCTTTTACTAGATGGAACCTGTTTTAACAGAAAATATTTTCCAAAAATATATTAATATATTACTTTGTATTTTTGTAAATATAAATAGACGTTGATTTATAAACAAACTACAATAAATTACGCTATATCACTTATATATATATATATATATATAGGTATATAAATATATATATATATATATACAAAGAAGTTTCTAAGGACTCTGAAATATAAATATATGCACCATAGTAGTATATAGATAAATATATCGGCAAATATATAAAACAACAATATGCTAAATAAGCATATAGTTATGGATAGGTTATCTTTTAGTTTTCTGAATAGAAAACTATTATATATATATATGTCTGTATATATATATATTATTATATATATATTATCTGTTATATATCAGATCTTAAAAACTATAATATATGAGGGCTGCAAATAACTATTTCATCCAACTGTTGCCAACATCATCTGTCAACGTAGGTTTTGCATGTCCTTAAAATGTTTAATTTTTTATTTATGGTGTTCTTTTAATGTTGTTAGCTCACATAATGAGTAACCCTAAACTATTCGCATGATAAATAAGATATTACAAAAAAAACTAGTTGCTTAATGTATTCAAAGTACACTAGGGTAGGGCAAATGTAGCGATATTTATGATAGCCAAAGTAATCTCTAATTGTCACCATTTGGCTTTGCTGCCAAATCTGATTAAATAAGTCACTGACCCACACTGCCTGCCACTAACTTGAAGATTAGTTTTCAACCATTTGTTTCATCAAAATGTTATTCATAAAGTCTAATTATTGTGTTGTTGTAAACGGACATCCATTTTTTTTTTTTTTTTTTTGCTCTTTTCTACATAGAAATTATCATAATTAATGAAAGGAATTTTATATAAACAACTGTTTCTTGAGGAAGCTTAATTCCGAAAATAAAAGACATATTACAGTAAGGTCACTCTTCGAACACCGGTGACCAACAGAACGCCTTATAAACCCTAAGAAAGCAGGAAATATTTTTGTATAAGCTAAAACTAAAAGATCATTTGAACTAACTGTAGCGATTCTGTAAAAATCGAAAAGACTAAATATCTTAAAGTAGAACACTATCTTCTACTAAACATTGCCCCTAATGTTGGTTTCTTATCTGCATGACAACGGTTATGTACTTGTCATTTTGCAGAGGTAAAACCTTGTTTTGAATTCCCTTACCTCTAGTGGAAGAGTACGCAGTGGTCCAATAGCTTTTGATGGGCACGGGTTTAAAAAGCTTTGTAATGCTACTGACTGTGCTTTAAGCGATTACCTTAATATTTATTGTTCCAAAAACTGCTTATGATCTGTTTATTTTTAGTGCATAAATCCTTATTATCTTTATAAGCACCATTTTTTACGTGTTCTCTATTTTTCCATATGCGAAAACCTACCTTTAGCAGCTTCTCCAGTATTCTAAGGCTTTTGGGATTGTTCTAGTGAGTTCAGGTTATTTTTAATCATAATAATAATCGATAATAATAATAAAAGTAAAGAAATAATAATAAGGTCGTCCTCTAATAATTACAGGCCTATCACAAAGGACTACCAATAATGTGGAAGTTACTAACAGTTATCATCAGTGAAAGGCTATACAACTGCCTAGAGCATACAGGATACAAACCCCATCCCCCACTAACAGAAAGGCTGCAGAAGGAAGTGTAGGGGCACATAAGATTAGCTCCTGATAGACAAAATGGTAATGAAGAATAGTAAGAGAAGGAGAACCAACCTAAGCATGGCATGGATTGACTACAAGAAAGCCTTCGACATGATACCACACATGTGGCTAATAGAACGCCTGAAAAAAATATGGGGTAGAGGAAAACAGCATCAGCTTCCTAAAAAATACAATGCGCAACTGGAGTACAGTACTTACAAGCTCTGGGATAAGATTAGCAGAAGTTAACATCAGGAGAGGGGCCTTTCACGGCGACTCACTGTCCCCACTGCTCTTCCTATTGGCCATGATTCCCATGACAAAAGTATTGCTGAAGATGGATGCTGGGTACCAGCTCAATAAAGGAGGCAACAGAATTAATCATCTGATGTTCATGGACGACATCAAGCTGTATGGTAAGAGCATCAACGAAATAGATACCCTAATCCAGACTGTAAGGATTGTATCTTGGGACATCAGTATGGAGTTTGGAATAGAAAAATGCACCTTGGTCAACATACAAAAAGGCAAGGTGACAAGGACTGAAAGGACAAAGCTACCAAACGGGAACAGCATCAAACACATAGATGAGTCAGGATACAGATACCTGGGAATCATAATAAGGATTGTATCTGGAGACAGGATGGAGTCTGGATTAGAACACTGCTCTCCTTGGTCATCACAGAAAAGGCAAAGTGACAAAGACTGAAGGGATAAAGCTACCAGACGGGAATACCATTAAATATATAGATAAGCAGGATAGAAATACCTGGGAATGATAGAAGGAGAGCATATAAAACACCAAGAGATGTAGGACACGATCAGGAAAGAATATATGCAGAGACTTAAGGCAATACTCAAGTCAAAACTCAACGCAGGGCAGTACCAGTAATCAGATGCAGGGCAGGGGTAGTGGAGTGGATGAAGGCTGAACTCCGCATCATAGATAAGAAAACTAGGAAACACATGACAATACACAAAGCACTACACCCAAGAGCAAATACAGACGACAGACTATACATAACACGAAAGGAAGGAGGAAGAGGTCTACTAAGCATAGAGGACTGCGTCAACATCGAGAGCAGAGCTCTGGGGCAATATCTGAACACCGGCAAAGACGAGTGGCTAAGGAGTGCTTGGGAAAAAGGACTGGTAAAAGTAGACGAAGACCCAGAAATATACAGATAAGGGAGAATGAAAAACAGAACAGAGGAATGGCACAGCAAACCAATGCACAGACTGTACATGAGACAGACTCAAGAAGTGGCCAGCAATGAAACATGGCAATGGCTACAGAGGGGAGAACTCAAGAAGGAAACAGAAGGAATGCTAACAGCGGCACAAGGTCAGGTCCTAAGAACCAGATATTATGTCCAAGGAACAATAAATGGAAATAACATCTCACCCATATGCAGGAACTGCAATATGAAAGATGAGACCATGAACCACATACCAAGCAAATGTCCGGCGCTTGCACAGAACCAGTACAAAAAGAGGCATGATTCAGTGGTAAAAGCCCCCCCACTGGAGCCTGTGCAAGAAACACCAGTTAGCTTGCCGTAATAAGTGGTACGAACATCAACCTGAGGGAGTGATAGAAAACGATCAGGCAAAGATCCTTGGGACTATGGTATCAGAACAGATAGGGTGATTGCCGATAGTCCAGACCTGGCGCTGATTACAAAATCAAGAAGGAATTTCACTCATTGATGTTTTACCATGGAACACCAGAGTAGATGAGAAAGAAAGAGAAAAATTGAGAAGTATCAAGACCTGAAAATAAAAATAAGAAGGATTTGGGATATGCCAGTGGAAATTGAACCGATTGAAACTTTTGGCACGATCCTAAGATCCCAGAAAAGGCTGAAAATTCAGTTCCAAGACATGGCAGAAGAATGCCATTAGAAACAGCGCACATAGTGAGAAAAGTTATGAACTTGTGGAGGCAGGATGCAACCTGAAACCCACACTATAAAACCCAATATAATAATATAATAATAATAATAATAATAATAATAATAATAATAATAATAATAATAGGTTCTATTGAATATTATTGTTGTTCAGCTTGCATTTCTTTTTGTAGAAGATTTTTCTGTTTTCTCTGATAGTTTTTCTTCAGTGGAGGTACATTTAGCATTTGTATTTCAGGGGAAAAGTCAAAATCATTCTCAAACTTTATAATTCTAACAGTTAGCAACCTTGAGATGGAGCGACGCGTTATCTTTTATCATTCTCCAGCGGGAGTTAGTAGAGGACTGGCAGATTGCATAGGTCCTTCTGAATTTATACACGGGATTCAGCGGGGGTCATGGATGGCGAATTCTGATTGGTTGCAGTCAGCGAACTTCAAGCCAAATTTCTGCGGCGAAGCTCGATCCTGACAGATCTTCGCAACCTGGGAATGTCATTCATTCCAGCGTTCCCATTGGCCTGCCGTTGCGTGATGTCATGCCGGCTGACATCATCGGTAGTTTGGCTGCTATTGGGCTGCGGATGAATGATGTCATTATCTACTCTTTCTGTCGTAGTCGGGGATTGTCTCGAAGGGCGCCTCGCTCATCAGGGCATCTCCATTTTCAGGGTTGTCGTTTTCAGGTATTCGTTGAATTTGGTGGGTGTTCTGCATTATTCTTCTTAAATTCGTGGGTAGGAGCGATGCCTTTGCGTCGTATTCATTGTTGGTTTTCTCGGCAATGAGGAGCGCCTCTAGCAGGCGCAGACGTCGAGGGTCGGCGGCTCTCCCGATTATACTTATATTTTGTATAATACTGTCGCGGGAGATGGAAATATTGTGAGTAGCACGGGCGTGGTTCATGATGGCACCCTCCTGGGCGTGGCAGGAGATCCTTTTTGACAGACGCATCGTGGTCATTCCAATATAAGCGCCGGGGCATCCTCGGACAGGACATACAAATTGGTAGACCACGTTCTTCTGCTTGAGGGGTTCTCTTGCTGGCGGAGAGGGGTTATTCTTCATCACCAGATCACGGGTGCGGCGGTTCTTATAATAAATTACAAGATTTATTCTCTTACTGTCTTCGGTCGGGGTGACGTTTTCCATGACGATTTTCTTCATGGAGTTCTCGTCCTCACGGTACTGGGGATGCATCCGGGCCTTATAAAAGATCTTTATTTCATCTTGGGGGGGCAATAAGGAATAAGGAATAAGGAAAATAGAAAAAGTCTTCTACAAAATAAATGCAGCTGAAGCAGCAATAATATTCAATAGAACCTGTTTAAAAGAGGGTCTGCTGCCAAATTATAATAATAATAATAATAATAATAATAATAATAATAATAATAATAATAATAATAATAATAATAATAATAATAATAATAGCTTGTAAACTAGCGATACAGGACATACGGGTATCCACCAATTCCATCAAAGCCAATAAATCTTATTTTACATATGGCTGCTATGAAAATTAATCTGCAACTCTCAGTTACTCTTATTTCCACATGCTATATGAGATGTTCAACAGAAGTAGTTTTAGTAATACATAATATGGCCGCCGTGACTTGGACAATGATGCCATTCCACAACCGCTTCCTCAGATAGTACTACCTATTGCTATGTATAAAACGTTCACATGACCAAGTTACGTAATATAGAGAAAGAAGTTGAATTTTATACTTCGCCCATTTGCCTGTGCTGCGTTGACCTATGTGCCAAAGTTGAATGGGATCGGAATGATAGTCTCAAATTTATACAAACTTTTGCGAAATTCAAGTCGAGACCACATAGACTGGTTGTCACAACTTTGTTTTGTATAAATATAAAAAGAATTAAAACTTTCATTTACCATATATTAAAGATATCACGAATTAACCCTTTGTCGTTCGAAAGATAGGGATCTATTTAGGTTTTTCGAAAAAATTCAGCATAGCCGCCAGCACACATGTCCTACGTTTTCAAAACTTTCAAACCATAAGTTTTAGGTATACGGGCATAATAGTGTGAAATTTCGGAAGTCCTAATCAACCGTTTATCTTCCAGATTAGGCCATAAAATTTGTCATTGAAATAATACTGATTAAACGAAAACAATAAGGCTACAATAATTAGGCATTAAACAAGAATCAAGCCAGCATCCATGGCAATCCCTGAGTTTTCGTCACTGTTCGTCTGTCCGTTTCTTGGAGATTCCCACAAATAAACTAGCCGACACGAATCTGTCACTTGTGAAAAAAAGAAAAGTACAAAAAATTTTGATCATAAAATTTTATAATTAAATTACAATTTACTTGGATATCCTTTATTCTCAATTCTAGAATAGGTGCCAGATATTCTAATGTATTGTCTATTGTACCCAAAGGAGGAATACAGTAAAACATCTAACAATGAGCTGGTAGCATTGAGACGCATTATTATCGAGTGGATTAATGTCCTGTGTGCTTTCCTCTTAAGAGCACTATTAATCTTCTCTGCTTGCTCTTTTTGATAAGAGAGAGAGAGAGAGAGAGAGAGAGAGAGAGAGAGAGAGAGAGAGAGAGAGAGAGAGAGAGAGAATATCAAAATGTTTACAAGAAATATACATCAAACACAAGAACTAGACATGGCTGAGTTTTGCTGCATGGTATGAATTTTGGGGCTCAACTCACTCAAACAAACAAAAAAAAAAAAAAGACAATTTACAACTTGGTAATTAACTTCTTGTTTATTCTGATTTTAACACTTGATAAGAGTGGCTATAACAGATAACATTTGTATTTTCGAGCCGGTGGTATATATCAACAACCTTTGTCCTGAAGCTCCTTTCTTGCTTCTGATTCAGCAATGCTTCTTCATGTCAACTTTGTAAAGTAACGAGTAAAATGAGCTTCCGCCTATCACGATCAACTTCAGCTTCTCATTCAATATGAATCTGATTTGCTATAAATAAGTATTTTAACTTCCGTTGGCTCTATACTCTAGACTGGGTGTTATAATATAAAAACATTGAAAGAGAAAGAAAATTCGTTTGATAAAATTTGTTTCTAAATATTTGACGGAGCGGCAGCAGCAGCACTCTTGATTCATGTCACACTCTATTTGATCTCGATCGACTTGCACCAGACACATGGGAAAAGTTTGTGGCAGTTTACTTCGGAAACGAACACTCTGAGACAGTCCCCAAATTCTGTTACGAAGTCTCTTCGCTTCGTAAGTTGTAACATTACTGTTTGTGAAGTTTCTTGTGCGTTTGCTCTGTTCCTTTTTGTTTTTGCTGTTGATCTTTATAGCATCGCCATTATGATTGAAAGCCTGATTTATTTGTTGACGTTTTCAAATTTTATTACTCTTACTGTCGTTGATGTCCATTTTTTATTTTATCACCTTTGATATTGGCGTCGCTATTTTCACCACTTTGTTACTTTTATTATACTTTATAAAATTACTGTCTTTACTACCGGTACCGTAATTAATGAAGAAACCTTTTGTTTCGGTAGCACTCTCATTTTGGAGATTCTCTGTTTTATTTATATTCTTGCAATCGTTTATACAACCATTTTGTTCTGCCAGAGCTGGTGGAAACGGTCTGATTCATAAAACCGTGTTTGTTCTACTTCCACTCGTCTCCCTTTTTCCCGTTACCGTAGGAATTATTTTCATGTTTCGAATCATGTTTCAACACAAGGATGAGGTTGCTAACCCCTACCCTTGTTACCACGCGGATGGCTAGGTGGTGTGAAAGAGAGGAGGTTTGCATATCAAACGATTCTCACATATTATCAACTCAAGAATTTGAAGCAAAATATTTATAGTATGAGTATTTTATTATGCAGCTTGCCTTGATGTCTGTCAACTTTCATGGCTAGAAATGGCTTATAGTGACGGTGTGTGTCTGTTTGTGTGTGTGTGTGGGTGCTTGTCAAAATATGAGCTGAATAAACTTGCATCGTGGCTTAGCCAGAACAAAACATAACAGCTTCTTCTTCTTCTTCTTCTTTCGACCTTATTAGTCGCACTACATAGCAGGGTCAGCTGCTCGAGTTAACTTTCTCCATCTATTTCTATTCCTAGCATCTTCTTCCCCCAGTCCAACCTCACCCATATCCCTCCTCACCACATCCATCCATCTGATCCGTTGACGCCCCACAATCCTCCTCCCCATCACTAGCATGTTCTTAGTTCTCTTGATTGGTTCCACCTCCTATCTTCTTATTACATGGCCATAGTATCTCAAACGAGCTTTCCTAGCCTTCTCCTTTACATTACATATACCACACATTCTTCTTATAGCTTGACTCTCCCTCCCTTCCAGTAATGATATTCCAGCAATCCATCTCACCATCCTCATCTCAGTTCTTTCCAACAGTCCCTCCTCTTTCCTCTTAAGTGCCCAGGTTTCTGCCCCATATAATAGTACGGGCATGATAACTGTCTTATAATCTTCATTTTGAGCTTTAATGGCATTTTCTTGTTTAAAACAACTCCAGTTAATTCTCTCCATTTTCCCAATACTTCTTTCACTCTCTGTCTCACTGCTTTCTCAGTACCTCCTTCTGCTTTCTCAGTACCTCCCTCTTCTGTTATTGTTAATCCCAAATAGTTAAACTCATTGTTCTGCTTTAGCATTGTACCATCTTCCACTTGAATGTTTACTTCATCATTCCTTCTCTATTATTAGTCATTGGCTCTGTCTTTTGTCAGTTGTTGCCATTTAAAGGTAATTTCTGGATGAATTTTTAATGTAAATTACTTTTTAAGTGTTATTTTTGTTTTCTTAGCTTGTTTGCTCCTCTCCGGTGGTTCATCATTTTTATAATTTTACTAATGCCAGTTGTCTTTTCATATATGGCGCTGAGTGGGTGTGAGGCCTTCCTCAGTACATCCCATTCCCCCCATTCCCCAAAGCCCAGGGTGGACGAGGGGTCTTATATTTATCCTACAAGAGTAGGGAGTTAGTTACGTTCTGGACCTCTGCCTGGGCATTTGGTTGGCTTTCGGACTGCTGCTTGACTTGTTTCTTGTTTTGAGGATCTGTACACCCGCCAATATATTGTGGATCTATTACCCTCTGCAGCTTAAGAGTTCATCTACGGATAATTCTACCATACCCTTGGTCCAGTTACTTCAAAGCCAAGGGGACCTCACTGTCTCACGGTAGGGGTATTTATAACCCTTTTATATAATATAGACTACTTCTTGTTGAGGTCACGGCACTTTAATCCTGTTTTGGGCCCTAACACCCCGTCTGCCTTGATTTATCCTCCAGACGTGGAAGTGACGGTCTTTCAAGAGGAGCCACAGAAAACTATAAATAAAAGTTGTTAGGATATTAGATTGTATTGTTAGGATATTCTCTCTTTTTGTTTTTCTTCCTGTCTGGGCCCCCTCCTTTTGTGTTTGAATGAGTTGTTTTTCTATCGTTAATTGGGTAAGTGGTTGTTGATATTAAGTATAATTGATATTCATATTATTTTTGTATCTGAAGAGGTTCAGGTATTATTTCTGGCTTATATTGATGTATTAAAATTATGGATTTGCCTAGGTATTTTCTTTGCCCCCTGAATTGATTTTTGCACACGGCTAAGAGGTTGAGATACTATTCCACCAATTGTGGATTTAGTATTGTGTTGGAGAATACTGTTGGTTTATTATATTTGGATATTGTGTGGTGGTTAATCAAGCCATCACATTTTCCAATGTTCACTTTAAATCCTTTTCCTTTCTAGGGCTCCTTTCCATGCTAAAAACCTTTTTGCAGTTCTTTTGTGTCTGCTATAATGACTAAATCGTCAGCAAACAACAGATCCCATCGTTCATGGTTGTTCCTTAAAACTGAATTCAGTGTGTCTGTAACGACGAGGAACAAGGATGGACTCAGAGCTGATCCTCGATGGAGGCCCACCTCCACAGGGAATGTCACAGTCTCCTCATATTTTGTTTGTACAGTAGTTCTTGCACCCTCATACATCATCTTCACTAACCTTACCAACTTCTCTGGTACTCCTCTCTTTCTCAAATACCAATAGACTATTCTCCTTGGTACTCTGTCGCACCCCTTTTCAAGATCCACAAAACACAAGTAAACTTTCCTGTTTCCTTCTAGATACTTCTCTTGGACTTGTCTTACTATAAAATCAGCATCCACTGTGCTCTTTCCTTTCACAAAACATAACAGCTTCATGATCTATAATTGACAAAAATTACATATTTGATCCCAAAACCGATAAACTTCAAAACGGCAATACATTTGAGTTATCTCTTAATTAATTACTTGAAATAGACGTTAATATAAAAAAAATCAAATGACTAGGTATCAGGAAGAGAAAAACAAAGTCTGCATTAAAATTTCTATTAACGCACTCTTATTTGTAGCTTAATATTTGTGATTATGGATGAGTCACGAGTGTAAAAGTGACGAAAGTTTATAATTAGTAACTTTTTGCAAACTTACCAGTCAGCTGTCATGGTAGAGGTGAGTTAATATCGATTCTGGGCACAAAGCATGATAGCTTAATGGTTAAAGTCACTGTTTATCCTAGTTTCTAAACCGGACAACGCAACGATTCGATTCCAAGGGTGATGAAGCACTTATGGATCATAATTGTCCTTGAAATGAAGTGGATACCAAACACGATTCATTGCTCAAAATTTATATATATATATATATATATATATATATATATATATATATATATATATATATATATATATATATATATATATATATATATATATATATATATATATATATATATATATAGAATCTACTAGTCACTTTTTACCAAATACTGTACATATGGGCATTTGTGGCTATTATTGTTTACACTTTACACACACACACACACACACACACACACACACACACACACACACACACACACACACACACACATATATATATATATATATATATATATATATATATATATATATATATATATATATATATATATATATATATATATATATATACATATATATATTTATATATATATATATATATATATATATATATATATATATATATATATATATATATATATATATATATATATGTGGTTCTTGAAACGTCTTTAGTAAACTAACGAAAGATGTAAACAATTTCCTCTCTTGAAAGAGAATTTTTAGGTAAATGGAATCTTATTAAGGCGTTTGAATATTTGTTGAGTGTCATTTTTTTTTATTTTATCTCATAACCAGAATAAAATATATATGAAGTAGGTGCATTATACCCTTTGACCGTGGAGGAGGAAAGTTAACATGGAATCTAAGTTTACTTGATCTTTTCTTATAAATGTAATGTACATTATCTTCAAGTGAAAGGTTTTCTCGGAATAATAATAATCAACTCCCTTCACGCCATCTTAACTTCCTCAACCCTATTTCATTTCTTTGCCCTAGACATAATTCTTTCAAATCTCAACCAATCATTTTAATCACACATTCGCCTACTTGTCGTTTCCTTGATACACCTTATTCCACATGCTCCTCCATGCTCAATAACTCTGATTGATTTTTTGGTTTTTGTTTCAGTCATAGAAATCTCCCTGCCACACTAACACCCCTCCCCCCCTCTCTCTCTTTTTAACTGACAGATTTGCTTCGCTGAATTCCACATAAATTCCACAAAAATGCCAAAGCCACTGTACATCGTAGATGCATAATTCCTTTTGGGTCTGTTAGTATTTTAAACAAAAAGTGTGGATCTTAACTTTATTCATTATTAAAGCTTCTTGAAATATATTAGAGACTTCTTCTCCCCTCACCATACACGCACACACACATTCACACAAACACAAAATCTGTTTTCTTAGTGCATCAAAAATATTGGAAAATTTACTTATTTCGTAAAGAGCTTTCTATTATAATAAGAGAGACCAGTGAACTTGGCATTATCTGGACGCGAGTCTTGAACATCTTTCCTTTTTTTGTTTAAATGGGTTCTTATTCCGACAGTCAAGATGACATGCTCGAGAAATGCGACTTACATCTCCGAAATCTTTTTTCTGTTAATTTTCATTCTATTATTTTTTACTGCACAATTCTACTGCCTGAATTTTCCTTATCTGGTTTCTTATGTACTCTTTGAGTTTACGTACCCAGTAATAACTTGATCTGACTCGAAGATTAATCGTGGTGCGCGCTCAAGCAGCCATGAATGTTGAAACAAGAACGCAAAAACATACTTTTAGACATGGCGAAATTGCATCACTAGAGAGCAGTTCATCTGTTGTTTTGAACCGTCAACACGTAACTAGAACGTTTTCTTCTCATCTGTTCCTGGATGTTCTGCCCTATTTATAGTATTGTCAGCAGAATAAGGCAATGTATGAGGTTGGGATGAAATAATTATTAAAATCACTTTTAAACGTATCATTTGGACTGGTCAATCATCCACTAACATTTTTTTTTCTATGAGAGAAGTAAAGAAAATCTGTTATTTTAGTCGTTCGAAGGCAGAGTCTAGATGGTATTATATTTACAGAATTTTCTGTATATTCGTTGAAACAGCAGCAAAAGAATGACGGAGAGAAATAAAGGCTCTCACAAACATAATAATTATAAGTCAGTATTTACTCCTGAAGTGCAACATAAACATGAATAGCAGCTTAGATTCTGTGTATGTATTTCATTAGAAAAATGAAAAAATCGTTTGTCATGTAACATTTGCTAATATTATGAAAACAATGCGCATGGAAAGACAGCCATTATCGAAGGTGATCAAGCAAACCGAGGTTTAAAAGCCTCATGAGACATCGACTATTTTAGTTAACCAAGTTGCCAGTTGCAGTTTCAAATGAGCATCATCAAAGTAAGGAAAGTATAGAAATAAACGCTCTTTAACTACTAAAAGATAATGAGTGATTGCCCGATTTGGCAGCCTACTTCTCTCAATCTGGGGAATGTGGAAACAGCAGTGTATAAAACATTAATGAAATACACAATGGCGTGATGTGAAAAGCATAACTCACAGAATAGCTGGAGAAAGGGAGGTAGCAGGTGTTTAATTAGGAAAAGTGGAATGAGCGGTGGGATTGTTGAGCTCACTCTCCATAATGGAAATGAGGTGTGGGTGTTGGGTGATGATGAGGATGAAAAATTTGAAGCTTCAGTTTTTTTTTTTTTTTTTTTTTAAGCTTCTCTTCATTACTTCTCGGTTATCTCTACTTACGTATCGCTGTCTTTGACAAAGATATCTTTTCAACTTTTTCATTCAATTTTTCCATGCT
Source organism: Macrobrachium rosenbergii (assembly GCF_040412425.1). Taxonomy (NCBI): domain Eukaryota; kingdom Metazoa; phylum Arthropoda; class Malacostraca; order Decapoda; family Palaemonidae; genus Macrobrachium; species Macrobrachium rosenbergii. Next base: position 62,161,534 of record NC_089753.1, read on the forward strand.
GTTTTTGTTGTTCAGTAAGTCGATACGTCGGTTACCATGGAAACAAGAACCTTGAAGAGAGAGAGAGAGAGAGAGAGAGAGAGAGAGAGAGAGAGAGAGAGAGAGATATCCACGCATTTTTTTTTTTAGAAAATAAATATTATCTTACATATGCGACGTTTGTCTGATTTTTGCATTAGAGAAAAATATTAGAGAAAAATATAATCTCATTTTAAATTGCTCGAAGATTAAAAGAGGCAAACTTTATCGATCATCCTCGATTTTTCTTTAGAATCCAACGCACTTGTAATGCTTACTGGAGATTCGATCTTAAATATTTTTCAAAATTCATTCTTATGTGTAAATCTGATATTTGGCCTGCCATTTTAATGAAACTTAATTTTTTGTAAATGCATGACATTAGTCTGCAACTATTGTCAAATCCATAGGCTTTGTTCCAAGGGCTGTTGAAGTGAGTGAAACCGAATAAATGCAAACTATGCCAAGGGATAGTTCTGTAACCCTTGTGCCAAGACGAACAATTTCAGAAAAGCTTTCACTAAAAATCCAAGTCTCAGCTGTATTCTCTTCGTTGAGGTCCCTAGTCTTAAAAGATATTCGTCGAAAGCTATTATGTTTTAGCCTTTAATTCAGCCCATACCAACCATTGCTGAAAATAATTGGAGCGATACCTAAAATGCTTTTGGTGCTTACTCAGAGGTTGAATTATCGTTCTTTATGATATTGATACTTAAATGGGTGTTTATTATTCATTGAAAATTTACGCATACGTCTTTAAAAGTTAAATTCCGTTAAATACAGAATACAGGATACTATATTTTACAACTATGAGGTTTTACCTGTGTTCCAAATTTCCGCTAAATGCAATTTGTATCATAAATATAAACATTTTGCTGGTAGATTGAATTGTTTATTATTCTGAATGGAAAATAATGTAAAAGTATTTTATTTTCAATTTTATCTGTTATTACACTTATATTCATTTAGTAAGCTTTTTCATTTTATTTATTCTTAAACACACAAAATGTTATTTTTCACTTATGAGGCAACATTTAGCTGCTGATGTGTCCAAATAAGGAGTAATTCTAGATGACCGATACATCCGCTTATCTATCTGCCTATTTTGGAGATAAAAATGCTAAGTAGTATACACTCATTACTTCTGTTTATAGGTCACGAATAAAAGAAAGAACCAAGTGATGTTTGTCTAGCTGTTCTGTACAACTCTGGATATTAAACGAAGTCCTTCACAAGCACTGGGTTCTGAGGAACGAGGATTCGATGAAAAACCAGATACAGCTAATTAGTCACTGGACTTTAAATGAGAAGCGCTTGAAATCCCATTACAATTACAAAGTTATGAAAGTTTTTATCGCTTTGCAAACTTGAAGTTTATCAGCGAGCAGACCTTATTAAGTCAATTAAAACTTCTACCACGAGATTAACGGAATGCAAAAAATAATGACATCTATTGATGTTCTCCAAATCCTGATAAGTAATTATGTGAGATGAGTTTTATTTCGTTGAGCCTTTAAACAAAACCACTTAGGAAATCATTCTTTTCAAAATCATACAAATTTTATAGACTAAGACATTCATTTATTTTCATTGTTTATATTTCACTTTTTGTCTGTTTCCTTAAATATTTAAGTGTGGCTTATATTTTTTCTCTTCTAAATCTTCCATTACATCCTCTTTGTAGTAAATGTGCATATGTATGATTACATATAAAACACACAGGTACACACATACACACACACTATCCACACACACACACACACACACACACACACACACACACACACACATGTATATATATATATATATATATATATATATATATATATATATATATATATATATATATATATATATATATGTATGTGTGTGTGTGTGTGTGTGTGTGTGTGTGTGTGTGTGTATATATATATATATATATATATATATATATATATATATATATATATATATATATATATATATATATATATATATATGTGTGTGTGTGTGTGTGTGTGTGTGTGTGTGTGTTATTAAAAACAAGGCTTGAATGAAGATCATTTCTATTGGCTGCGACTAGTTCCGGAGATTTACATTCCTCCATCATCGGGCATTCTATAATGGAATATAGGTCACTTTTAAAATCAATGGTTATAAAGTAAAACAAAATTACATGCTAGAAGATACAGTAACCTAAACACGCAGCAAACTCTTAAAATACAGAGATACAAATAGGAAATCTTTGTTGTCAAAAAGAGTAGAAATTAAAAGTCTAAAAACACAGCAATTCAACAGACCTTTCATTATTACAAAGAGAGGGTTTGTCTCTTAGGGTATATAGAGACTCAACCACTCCGAGCTCCATTTCGTTGGTCCTGCAAGTAAGGACTGAAAAAGAATCTAAATCCATAGGATGGTCATATTCTTCAGAGTGTTGGCGAATGGCGCAGCAATGTACATCGCAAAATTAAAACGGCAGTTCAGGGTTCGCATCTTCGAACATATTGGAAGATCTGTTGGGACGAAAAGGCCATTTAGCAAACCATCACTTAGCGCCATTCGTCAACACTGAAGAATATGACCATCCAATAAATTTAGATTCTTTTTCAGTCCTCACTTGCAGGACCAACGAAATGGAGTTGGAGTGGTTTAGTCTCTATATACCCTAAGAGACAAACCCTCCCTTTGTAATAATGAAAGGTCTGTTGAATTGCTGTTTTTAGATTTAATTTCAACTCTTTTTGACAACAAACATTTTCTATTTGTATCTCTATATCTTAAGATTTTGCTGCGTGTTTAGGTTATTATATTGTGTAATATGTTATTTTGTTTTACTTTATAAATTCATTGATTTTAAATGTAACTTATATTCCATTATAGATTGCCCGATAACGGAGGAATGTAAATCTCCGAAACTAGTCGCAGCTAACAAAGATGCTCTTCATTTTAGCCCTGGTTTTAATATTTATTATTCATCTCCGATTTCACGGATTTCTTATTGTTGATATATTTATATATATATATGGATATATATTTCTATTATATTGATATATATATATATATATATATATATATATATATATATATATATATATATATATATATATATATATATATATATATATATATATATATATATATATATATATATATATATATATATATATATATATATTTAGAATATAATATCAAGAAGATATATATATATATATATATATATTGAAGGATTAGGTTATAGGAAAGGTCGTTAAATCCTCAATCATCTAACAGTTATTGTTTCAAGTTTAGGCAACTGGACTGTTTTTATTTTATTTATGTTATCATATAGGTAGGTTTGTTTTAAGACGAACTCCATGTCGCATTTTTAAGGCTATAGAATATATTTTAATTTGCCTTGGAATTGTCGCGAAACATCAATAACAAATTAATGCCTTTCCTATTAATGGCAACAGCTCTCCAGCCCTTATGTGTTATGTATATATATATATAGTAAAAATATTTAAAATATATATATATATATATATATATATATATATATATATATATATATATATAAAAACACCATCATTCCAAGACAAGTCAATAATAAAAATTAAAAGGAGTTCATAACAATAAAATCTTAAAACAACAGTGATCCCTAAGAAAACTTACCCATATGAAAGAAAGAGCCCAAAACAAGACTATGTTTATGTTAATTAAATAAATAAAAACAGTTAAAGTCACATCAGATAGGCGCCATTACTGGTAAAAAACACTATTGTAAAAAACTTTTACAAACATTTATGATAATCAGATAATCAAAAGTTAAGATTAATATCAGAAATCAAAACAACACAAAATTTAATTAATCTAAACAAATTTAATTTATCAAGAAAGTGAATTAATCAAGCAAAATTTTAACTATTAAAACTTAAGATTTGAAAAGAAAGTCTAAGTAAAAATTTCTTTCTTCAAGAAAAACAGAGAGAGAGAGAGAGAGAAGAGAGAGAGTAAAAATTAAATAAAGAGAAAATAGAGAGTCTAATAAACACAAAGAATATACTTACAAAAAGAGATGCTTTTAAGAGAAGAGCAAAAATTTCAGAGAAACTTGGAAACCAAATGCTGAAGCTTGAAAACTGGCCTGGTAAAAAATCAGAATGAATAAATTTTTAGGATTCCAGCTAGAAGCTAAACAACTACATGACGTTGTTACAGAGTGACTGGGCTAAAAAAATTTTTTTGGATTCCAGAGATCAACTAGAATATTCTAAAACATTTAGGGAGCGAAATGCAGCTGATGCAATCTTACAAAACATGATGCAGTCGCCATGTGCTTTTACTCCCAGTAACCCGTTCGTATTTCTGAAAAAAGGCATACATGACTTTGAGGGAAATCGCTTTGGACAAGATCTCAACGCGATCGATACAACACGCATATGGCTAATTATGATTGACATGTTTATAAAACACGAAGAACACAGGTCTTCCTTTATCACAGCTGATGACACTTGACTCGCAACAAAAGTAACTGAGACCAAAATCTTATGGCGACATACTGCTTATCTGTCAACACGCTTACCTGACTGATGACAGCTAGAACATCTGGTCTAACTTAAATCTCTCTCTCTCGCTACATTATTATTAAGAAACATATCATTGATTTTAAATTACGCTGTTAAGTTATCTAAATCATTAATATTTGTGAGATCTGACATTACAAAAAGACATTCTACTATACATACAATATCATCATCTTGTATAATAAAAAAACATACGACAATTACAGAATACAAATATACAACATCTCTTGTATAATAAAAAACATACGATAATTATATAATATATATATATATAATATTGTATATAAAAATCATACTTTATACATTTTACAAGAGAATACACACACATTTTTACATGGCCATGCCACATGGGACACACAGTAACCACACATTAACCTAGTCGTTATATTATAGTTAAGGGTATTAATTAACAAAGAATATTCAATGAATAAATATATATATATATCGCCAATATATATATATAAAATGGTATAAACACAACAGTCTTCCAAACAATGGTGAGACACAAAGAATGCATAGAGAATTAAAATGATTGTAAAAACATTCTACAAATATTGTATGTAAACAATATAATGTGAAAATTTTTGATGTTTTGCTTACAGATTCATCATTTGTTGAAATAAATAATGATTTTAAAATGTCTTTTTCTTACAGATAAAGTTGTGTATCATGTAATTTTAAAAATGTTTGATATGTTTTTTCCATTTGTTTAATATATTGTAATATGCATACTGATGTGTTTACGTGTTGTAGAAGGAGAGAGAGGGTAGATATCTTATCAGATTGCTTAGTGTTTCCCTGTTTATTTACACAGTTGTTTGGGGTCCAGGAAGTCGTATTTGGAGAAAGGCAAAGGCCCTCTTGACTTATCTGATGGTTTTGACAGCTATCGGCAAATTGCCTGTTATATGCATTTGTTCTGTATGCCTATTCTGAAATTATTATCTGTGTCTGTGCTTATTTGTTTTCATAATCTGAGAAAGAGAGAATGAGTGAGTGAGGTAGTTGAAGTTGACATGTTGACAGCCGGCCAGTTTTGAGTCCAAAAGCACTTCCTTTTGTTTGTTCAAGTGTGTGAGTGTCCAAGGAAATGCCAGTCATTGATAAGAGCTCTGGCATATTTCCTTCTGAGCCTTAGAGTCCCTGTATGTATACTGCATATGTATACCTGTATGTATAATGTATGTATTACTTTATGTATCATGTATTCTGGGAGGGTTTAAAGATAAAAGTGCAGTGCTGATCCAGAGACAATCAGTCAGAAAAAGGGGTCCCTTGGATAAGCATCTCTCTCTCTCTCTCTCTCTCTCTCTCTCTCTCTCTCTCTCTCTCTCTCTCTCTCAATAATACCATTCATGTATATAAGGATGTTATACTAACTGCTCTCATATTTGTAAAAGTTTTGTTAAATTCACCCAAGAAGTGTATTCATTTTGTAAGAGGTGATCTGAGATAGTGTTTATTTGTGCAAGCATTGTGTAAAGTGTGTAATGGTGTACCATTTTTTAGAGAAAGGTAATGTGATGATTACTGGTTTTTTTATGTTAAGAGTTAAAGTGATGTTCTAGGTGAAAGAGAATTATCATTTTGATAAGAGATGAATGATATCTCTTATTGTGAGTTCTAATGTGTCTTGCTGCTAATAATATATCATTGTGTATGTCATTGTGACTTGGCAGTGTTGTCTTTGAGAAAGTCTTAGAAAGACATGAGTTTAACCTTTTTTAAAAGTGAAGGTAATCTTTTGAAAGATTGATATAATCTTTAAACATATTTTTGTCTTAGAAATGGCTATTGGTATATTTCCATTTTTGCATATTTCATTCTTATATGTCTGTGCTATCATGTTACTCTAAGTTTATAATTATTGGGTTACAAAGTTTTGTGCTGGTGATTATTTAGCATTTTGTTAATGCATACTTATTATTGAGATTTCAGAAAATATTTATGTGGATTCCAGTCAGTAATATTTTGGTGAACATTCGTGTTGAGTGTAATTAATCAGGTATATGTTTAAAACTTGAGTGTTAGTTAATGGTTTGAATCTTACTTAACCAAATTGCTTTCTTAATAAATTAAAGTTTTGTGAATTAAACTTGATTAAGAAATACTTAAATCTTACACTGTTATCAGTTAATAGTAAATCTTTTTGAGATTGTGAACTCTGCATATAAATTTGAACTTAGAAATAAACCTGTTTGTTTAAAGTTTTAAAAACACAGCATTTCATTTTGACCACCAGTAATTAGAGAAATTAATGAATGTGTACAAGGTAAGTGATATATCTGTTTGTTCACCTGAGACATATCTAGGTGAAATAGAACCAGGGAAACAGTTATAGTGTTTGTTGAAGTGATGCCCATTTTCCACTAGTCTGTTTATAACTTATTAGTTGTTACCTCACCCATAACTTGATAAAGTTACATTGATTTTCTCAAGTGATAAGTAAGTTTTATGGGATCACTGTACCTTTAGAGTATTCAGTCTTAATATATTTGTTATGAGGTTTCAAGTATCTGGTCGAAGTGAGGTAACTTTTTGGCATTATTATTTGTGTAATAACCAGGTGCTTGATCACTTCGTGACAATATGTATATATATATATATATTATATATATATATATATATGTCTATATATATCTATATATATGCGTATATATATTTATATGAGTGTTTGTATGTATGCATATGTATTTACCAGAACAAGCGTATTTAACATATATATTATAGTGTTTATTCACACTCAGCCTTAAAGTTACTTAAGTTCAATCATATGAAAATGACCTGGGTTCTCCTAAAAAGAAAAAATATGAAACAGAAGATTAGTTAATGTTGAAAAAAAAAACCAAAAACAAAATTAATTGACGCTAACAGTGCGTCAGGTAACAAAGGTTTTTTAAATTTTCAAGTTAAAGTGTAAAAGTTTGATTTTGCTTTTTTAACTGGAGGTTGAGAGAGAGTTAGAGAGAAAACCTTAGAAAGTTGATTATAACTTTGACAAGAGAGGCTGAAATATCTCAAAAGGTGTTTTACCGGTCACAAGAAAAATAGACTTTAATGACATTTCGACAGCTGAAAGACAGAAGACATTTTTTTTTGGGAATCACATGTTAATTTTTCAAAAGGTGTCCTCAAGTCTATTTTTATGCAAAATGTCAGGCTATTAATTTTTTGACACAGGCAATATTTATCTTTAGTCTGTTCATTCCTTTTAGACTTTTGTATGGTTTTTTGATCTTTGTTGAATTTGAGATAATTGTATTTCCTTCGCCATATTTTATCGGTGGGCGAAATTTTTACTAAGAAATTAAAAAGAAATATGTATTACTCCTGCTGATCCACATGGAGTGAAAGTTGTCAAATGACATAGAACATGATATGTTTTTCAGCGTCCCTTCACCCTTTTTGAAAAAGACAACAACTTTCATTTTTACTATAATCCTTTCATATTGGTATAAAGGGTCATCCGTGTTTGCTGTTAAAATATAACAATTAATTCAACATTATTCTCAGACGAAGTAAAATGACAACGTCCCAGACACTAAACTTAATATTAACTCTGGAATAGCTGGAAGATTGAATTCACGTTTTAAGCAGTGCCGAAGGATTGAATTCTATGTTTAGGGTCTTGATAGCTGAATACATACTTACTACTGCATGGTGTATGCTTCTTATTCCTAAAGCCTCTACAGTATTGTCTGGAGTTAACTATTAGTATATACTAGAAAAAGATGCGTTTAGTATAAGAAAAAGTAGATGAAGAGCAAACTGATGACTTAGAAGGTTTCTAACGTTGACAGCTACACAGTCATTCACCTGGCAAAATAGTCCCCACAACAAATTTTTTAAACGTTCAGACGCTTGAGAACGCATACATCAGCTTTTACATCTTTTTCATATCTTCTTTCATATTTGTCAGACCGTGATATGTCCTCAAAGATGAAACATTAGACTTGTCAGCATTTCAGAGATTCTTGTAACACTGTCTGTTCAGTGGTTTAGGCTTCATGGATGTGCAGCGTTTTGGATCATTTAAACAACAGATGACTGATGACGTTTTCTTTCAATATTGGAGGGCACAGAAAATGGGAAAGGCAAGAGTTCCTTGACTGGCCATTTATTGTCTTAGGTCTTAAGTTTTGGAACTGCTAACTTACCAGCTTCAGTTCCAACAACATAACGAGTCAGATTGCTTGATACCAGTAATAAAAGAAAAAAAATAGTAAAGCATCATAACCATTGGTGGATGATGCTGACTGTAAATAATGAATACTGGAGTGGGAGAAGGAGGGATTGAGGGTCAATATGGAACACAATTAAATAACAAAAAATTCGTCAACGGACAAAGAAAAAAGTGGCTGAAATTAAATTCCAGTGAACTCTGACTTTATATGAAATGCAGTTAGGTCAAAAAATTGGAAACACAGCTGCAGTGATAAAATATTATGGAAATTGAACTAACTAGTTAATATTTGCCAATACAAAAAGAGGTTTTAAGAACTGTGTTTATGCAGGTACACAACAGGAAAATTCTCTTTCTTATTCGTTGGAACATTAAACCTTTTTATACAATTGTCATCTCTAAGGCGCTGTTTTTCTTAAAATTGCATATCCTTGGTTTAACTTTGACTTTGAACCAAGTTCATTACTGACTGTTTATCAACGGCTAGAGTATGAATATATCCATTCATTTCAAGTAATGTGAAGGTAGGTCATTTGAAAATGATCTCCTTCCACCTTCCAAAGAGCCAAAATGTTCTTTTTTGTAACCTATATAGTTATTTTTCAGTCATTATTGTTCCAGGGCCTGGTAAAAAGGGTATTTGTAGTCGGATACGTTGTTATCTGAAACTTAGTATCCCAGGAAGAGAAATAATTGAAAATGCTTTTCTAAAGTGGCATTAGTATAGAACTGTAAGAAAATGGTCAGAAGACTGAAATAAAGTTTTGTCAATTATTTATATGCAAAATGAGAAGCAACTCTGCGACATCCCACGTTCCAAATGCAGACATCACCATTTTAATTGTTATTAATTTTATATGCTACAAATTATCTTTTTTTGCAATAATATACATTTTCGAATTTGTCAGAATTTAATTCTGGTTTCTTTGAACTAATCGGTATTAACAGTAATAGAAACAGATACGATTATGTTGTCACCTTATACTACTAAAAATTCTCACTCTTTATTAAAAAGGTTACTATGTATAATGTTGTTCATTTTCCATTAAATTATTTTCCTTGAACATAAATTTCATGTTTGAAGGTAAGGAAAATCTCAGACAAAAGTATTGTTATTTATTAGTATAAGCTTTTATAAATTGAAATTATTAGAGATGGAAAATTTAAATTCATAAAAGAGAGAGAGAGAGAGAGAGAGAGAGAGAGAGAGAGAGAGAGAGAGAGAGAGAGAGTTTATAGTAAAACCAAAATGACGTTTGGGTCTCAGGAAAATTTTAAATTCGAAAAACTTTAGTCCCTGACCAAGAGATGTGCGAAGCTAATGTCGTTCATTTTCAGATGAAATAATTATATGCAGCTATTATAGATAATTCATATGAACAAACTTGAATCAAAGAAGAATGAGAGACAGTTTAATAAAAACAAAACCTGCTGTTCAGAAGTTTGTAACTCTGAGGAAAAAAAGTATAAGCAAAGGTTTCTTCAAACATTTGTAGCTAATGCCGAGGATCATGTTTGGGGATTGTTGAAGTATCTTAATATTATGTGCATCACCATGACTTATTTTTCATATATGGAGTTTGGTATAGGCAGTTTTGACAGGTGAAACAGAATCGGTTAGAATTAACGATGTTTACTGTCCATATTGATCAAGATTTTCTCTTCCTCATTATTGTTTTGAGACTGGTTTTTTTACAAATAACGCACCAACAACATTATTTCGATGCCTGTCAGTAAATAAACTGGCTTGCATTATTAATGTATCTGTACGTTTGATTAGTCATACTAATGTTGATAAGGTTCAGTGAATATTCCTTTCATCTGAGTTAATGTGGTATCCAGGATCAATAATGTCTCTCTCTCAGGATCCAATAACACTGATTTACCATGATCCAATAATGTGTTTTAAAATATAGTAACGTATTATCCGGGACTCTCCCAAGAATAACAATTTCTTGCATTTAACATTTGTTTTTTGTAAGTTAACGTCCTTTGAGCATTAGTATATTGCCATCCAGAAAAAAAAACATATTTAGTGTTATCCATTATCAACATTGTATATGTGTAAGTAGAAATGAAGTGATCCAATAATGTGTTTTCCAGATCCAATACTGAGATATACAGGATGCAATAAAAATGTGATATCCAGGATCCATATCCATGATTATCTTTAGGATCAAAAACGTGTTTTCCAGATCCTGTAAGTGTGACTTTAATCCAAAGATTCATGGTGTGTTATCCAGTGCAATTCAATCCTGTGGTTACCAGGATTCAATAAGAAGTTCTGTATATGCCAACATGGTGTATCCATCTAGTGTAGCAGTTTTTTACAAATGCACAAAATATGATAGTGTGTCGGTTTTCAAAATTAGAAAAAATTTAGATAAATACAAGAAAAATTTTAGTCCAGTTATAGGCAATTATAAAAATAAAGTCGACCTTGTTGACATTGGTCCGGTTTTGTTTGTTTTGCGTTGTTATTGCCTGAAAATAAATTTTGCAATGTATTTGACCCATATGTCATAGTTGTTGTTCAAATGGCAGATAAAGATGATAATGAATGATAATAAACTATTTTGATTTTTGATATTTATTTGGCCTAATGAGGGAAGGGAGAATGGTATTTTGTTGTTTTTCCTTTGTCGCTAATGAGAATTTATTGATGAAAATCATTTACAAAACCAAGAACTGTTAGTTTCAGAATTAAAATTATTGGGATTTTAATCATATTATTTATGTATGTAATCTACTTTGAAAGAATTATTATTAAGTTCTATTGTACAATTACATGCCTTTTTTTTTTTTTTGCTTTTATTTTGTGATTCTGTGGGGTTAATATAAAATTTATATTGAATAGAGGAATGAAATCAAATTTAAGTAAGGTGAAACAAACATATATTTCGTTGTTCATTTTTGGAAACGTCTAATTATATCAAAACATTCTATCCCATCTATAAGAAGAATCAACGAGGAGTGAATGTTGACAGTGTCAAGGAAAACTGGTGATTTTCACTGTTGTTGAACTCAGAATTAGTTTCACTGTTTGATAAATGAAATATGGACATGTGTTTTCTAAATTACCTTTGAAATTTTCTGAAATTGTATTTGCTGACAGAGTAATCTTGAAATGATATATATATAATTAAGTTTATATATAAATATCTTATATATATATATATATATATGAAATATATATATAGCCAAAACATTATTTATGTTGAATCAATCTTATATATATGCGTGTGTAAATATATATAAAAATATAGATATTTTTATTTTTTTTTTTACTTAACAGACATCAACATTTTTAATTTTCATTTACTTAACTGCCTTTGATGTTGATAGTAAACTGTAATATGTAAGATCTACTTGAGTAGTACAGATGTTTTAGACACATACATGATAAAAGTCTTTATCAAAATGCGTTTAACAACACACAAATAAGGAAGAACAATAATGGAAATAGGTTCGATCCCGCCCGAAAAATTTCTTCTTGTTAGAAGTATCAGCATGGAATTTTGTCTGAGAATAGAACTTTCACTTTATCTATCCATCCTGTCCCTTCACTGTCTTCTTTTCCATGGACCTCCCAACACTATAAGAACTGTGAAATAACATCTTAACAAACCTAACATCCTCCATTCTTTCCACATGACCGAATTATCTGTAAACATTGAGCCATCCTTTCACGGCCCGGTGGTGGCCTGTCCTACACAGTTTTTGCCAGACTCACGAATGGCTACATAAACCATGTAATAAAATCTTTTGCTTTCTTTTGGCTTCAGGGCTGCAATTTGATTTTGATGATTGGAAAGTGGATGATCAAATATCATTTCAGCCCTCTTTATGCCTTTCTCAAGTTCTTAGGAGGACAGCTCTGACAGACAGAGTTATCTGTTAGTTTTCATTAACAGAAAACTAAAAAGCTCAAAAACATTATTCTGAAGAGGTATCATGCAGAGCAGGACACGAGTTGGAAATTTCTGAGACAGGTATATGTTTTTCCATCCAGTGACTCCCTGATGTATCATGTGTTAAATCAATTTGTAAGATCAGGTATTTACAGTAAACAAGATTTTGAACATTTTTATCAAGATTCATCTTTTATTAGTTTAAATTACTCAGTGATGAAAACCAAAGGACTGAATGAAGAAAGGTTGTGAAGTTCTCCGTTATAAAACAATAATTAATCAGTCATAAAGTTCCTCCTTAAAGTTGTTTGAAGCTTATGAAAGTCATATATTCTCTCGGCTCGTTAACTTTGTTTCCAACGGTCTTTATTTTTCTAATTCCACATGGGAACCCCCCTTAGAGTTTTGTTTTATTCAGTTTATTTATCTAGAATAATGACGCTCTTAACCCTTTGATTACGGCCGAGATGAGACCTCACACTTACCACAATCCGGAGGGTTTTCAGACGGTAGTCACCCGTAGCATGCTACCAGACGCACGAAATCGTAAACAATCATTGTAATAGCGTTTGTATTTGTTGTTTTGCTGCAAATTAACCTGTTTTATTTATATGATAATATTGTGATAGTAGCGATCCGTGATATAGATATTATGCAATTAATGTAACAACACAAATAAATAAACATAGGATAAGTACTATATATCGGGGTTTAGTGTTGCCAGAGGTATAAGCACTGCACTGATTGAGGATGACAGTCTTCTTTTTTTTTTTTTGTCATTTTCTCTAATTCTGTTTGAATCTGTAAAGGACAGCTACATCACAGTTGTGTATTATAGTTAAAAATTATTTGTATATTCGTCAGAAAACTAATCATAAAGAATGTTCATCATTTTTATGGTTCCGCTTACTATTCCACTAGCTGGGCAAAAAAAAAAAAAAAATGAGAGAGAGAGAGAGAGAGAGAGAGAGAGAGAGAGAGAGAGAGAGAGAGAGGCGTGACAGAATAAAAATTTTTACCTATGATTTATTCCTTCTAATTGTACATCAATAACATTGAGAGTAAGTAGACACAATCACAATATTGGTTGCAATATTAACCACATTTCTGGGTAATATTTTTATCAATGATCAAGCACCCAGCTGACAAGGGATACGCAATCTAGAAATTCAGATGAATTCTGCAGTGTTTGAAAAATGGTTTAAAACCCAGCTTCTTCCCAATATAGGGCCATCTGCCATCATAGTGTTGGATAACGCTTCTTATCATTCAGTTCGAATTAATAAACCTCCGACAATGTCTGCCAAAAAGGATGAAGTTAAAGACTGGCTAATAAAAAATTAGTAAAGTTGCAAAGACATTCATGTAAAGAAAATGATTACGTGATTGACAGACTGGCAAGAGATCATGGACATAGTGGTTAGGCTGCCTCCATATCACTGCCAGTATAATGCAACAGAACTGATATGGGCGCAGGTGAAATCATACGTGGCAAAGAAGAATCATTTTAAAAATCAGACCTGCTTCCTTTGGTCAAAGAAGCAATTGAATCCATATCTTCTGACAACTGGGCTAATGATGTGAGACATGCCGAAGATATAAAAAGAGATGACGCTTCAAGAGATGTTTGCATTGATAAATATATAGATTCTTTTGTTATCGATGTAGCATCCTCTGACGAGGATTCTTCATAAGTAATGTCTCCTCATACTTCGATTGTAAATAAATTTATTGCTTTCCCTTGTTGTGTGATATCCTTTTGAACACTGAAATTGAAATAAATTGAAATATAGATCTGTTTTTTCGACAGAAAGTGGCAGAAATATCTTTAAAAATCTACATATAACAGAAATGCCACAGCAGTGATGAGTATCATATGACAGTGCTTTAAAAGCACAGGTAAATCTAATACTGTATAAATGTATAATATATATATATATATATATATATATATATATATATATATATATATATATATATATATATATATATATATATATATATATATATATATATATATATATATATATATATATATATATAAATATATATATATACATTACTGTTCCGTGGTTTTAGTTTGAAATAATTTCTGTGAGATATATTTTGATCAGGTAGCAACAATTTAAGTTAATTTAGCCTTGTGATTCTGACTACGTGCATATAAAAAAAGAGGAAAACAAAGGAGAATTTCATATGAGCATAGGGCTCTGGTTACTGAGGGAAATATTACGTAAAACACGTGGACACATTTAAAGTAGTGTATTTACATAAATGACATTAGTATGGGGAAAGAGGAACTCAGTAGATTGAATGAAACTGGGGAATTCCAGCCACAGTCCGAGATTATTCCACGAAATAGAATCCCTCTGAAATGAGAGATATGCACATTATACAACAGTAATGAAAATAGACAAAAGAATAATGAATTGAAGCTGCATTTTGAGGGTGCCAAAGGAGTAATAAAAATTAATACTGCCGATGCAAGAGGCGCACGGACATTAGACAAGGGAGATTTCTTTTCTCTTTAAGAAAATATTACGAGACAAAAGCGTGACTGAAATGGGGCTCTTCCAGGGCACTTTACCTTAGCAGATTTTCCGAGGGCGCGTAGAAGGCGGTCCGTGGATGACTTGCGATTTCCGAGGATGAGTTTCTTCCACGTGGTGAGATGCAAGGGCTTCCGTAAAGGGGCAAGGCGATGGGGGACTCCTCGAAACTCCAAGCAATGGCGTGTGGGCTCGAGGAATACGGTCGAAGGACACGAGGAGAAGTATACTTTTGAAAGGGCCACGTGGTTAGGATGCAAGGGCATCGATGGGGCCAGGTGTTGGGGACGTCTTCACAAGTTCACTCCATATCTTCCAGCCCGCGTATGTTTGTCGACCTCGTGGGTTTTTGCCTTTTATCCCCTCCTATGGGGCAGGGGGTGCGCCCAACACAGATGCTTTGACTCATTGCACCTGCTGCCCGCAGGGGAGGTTTTGGCCTGTAGGAGAAACAATACAAGCCAGATTACTTTTGCCTCGAAGGAAAGATCTTTATCAAAAATGGGAGCGCTTTTAATCTTTTAAACCTTGTTTTTAAGTCGATAGACAGATGGTCTATCGATCGGCGGCTGGCAGTAAATAAACAACAACAGAACAACCAACAACAACAAAGGAGGGGGGAGGTAATTTGCTAGGTGGAATTCTTGCTAATCATAATACCTCCCCATACAAGATGATGTACATACCTCCTTCGGGTGTGTACATCGATATTCAAGAATGAGCGGCAAATGCTTTACGTTACTCTACATTCTGCCTTGCAATGAACTTTACTCCTAAGGGTTTTATGAAGCTTGACATTACTTTTAATAACACATTGGGACAATTTTCGTTAACAGAACGCAAAGTGATTTAAACACTTGCAAAAGAATAATTACTTTAGATTTGGTTACCCACTGGTAACTTTATAAAGTGACTCGAACAATTGTTAATTAATTAAGATTATAGGACCACATATATGAGGCTATGGCCAACAAATGAAAAGAAAGGTTATTGTTCAAGAATTAAAAATACACGTTGTTACTTAATTTTAGATAAAATGCATCGGTTAGTACAATCTGCCTTGAAGAGGCTGTGTAAATGAAAAACAGCGTTTAGTTTTGTAAATGACATCCCCTTTACACGATACTGTAATGACTATACATATTCGCATTGATAATTTATCTTCGTTTTAATCGTGTTTGGCTCAGCTATCGTTCAACGCATATAGCTGAGGGATGATATACACACCGGGAATTTGACAGTCGTGTGCGGGCGAGAGTATTCGCGAGGTTTTAATTCGCTAACCTTAAACTACGCTAATTTTATGCGTCCACTGCCTACTCAATGTTATGACGGGCGAGCAGACAAAAGATGTGGGTAGGACAAACAGCGATCTTGGAAGGAATGGAAGGGGAGTAGGGATAATAATAACAAAAGGAAAATTACCAAAAAAGACGTTAAAATGAAACTTGACCGCATATGATTTAGGAAGGGGACACGTCCCTCAGAGCTTACAAAGGGGCATTTAAATCACAAGGGCAAGAGTTTATGACTACCGATTCATTAAAAATAAAGATAACTAAATGACTAAAAGAAAGTAAATGATATTGGCAGAAGAGCTAAGGGAAAAAGAGTGAGGGTTTTATTGTGTTAGGCGGGAATTTATCGTCCTACGTTTTATATAAATTACGGCCCGGACTATCACTTCAGTCCCAGGGCGAGGAAAGTGCACCTGAAGGGCGCGACTCCTTCAGGAGGGGCTGACACGCAACCCGGTGCCAAGGTATGGGCGCAAGGGCGTATATATGAATCTCACTCTGTTATTCTTAATGATTTATACATTGTGTGGGGAATGGTATCCCGTATTTAATTTGCCTCTTGTGGTGATAATTTAAGGGAAGATTAATAGAAGGTGATAAGAGATATAAGTTCCTGAGGAACGGAAGAAGATAGAGGAGGGTCTGACGTCCCCTTCTGGATTAGGGGTGCCAAGACCTTCGAAAAATGAAATGGCGGCACAGGTGCCATGGGAGCTCTAGAGCTCTTTGTAAATTACCTGGAATGTCCCACGCTATTCGTAGTAATTTCTGCCTTTAGTCTTTCTTAATGGGACAGTCGTCCTCGGCCGGGAAGCGGAGGGCCCGCGACCGGAATGGCACGGAGTACCACCTGGGCCTGCTGATGCGACAGCTGACGCAGGAGTGTTCCGTCGGGTTCTACCATGATCCGTCAGTGGCTCTTGTAGTTCATCGGCCAAGTGAGATATGGCAGAATCCTGACTTGCAATTGCGTCGGCGACGGGCTGAGGCAGAGAGGAGGCGGTCGGGGTGGCGTGAGCGGCTCGCAGGTGTTGTTGACCAGCTCAGGCACGGGTTGCGGAGGCCGCACCTGCAGGTGACTTTTCGCGTTGTGGTCGGGAGGAACCTTCTCTCTGACCGACGCTGGTAGCGGTGCCAGGTGCGGGGAAGAGAGGGGGTCCTGAGTTGGATCCCGTGAATGGAGATCGGCGTAAATGCTCTGGCGCTGGCACTAGGGCAGAGTCAGGCGCTATCAGAGGTTTCTTGGGCTCGTCGGTCAGGACGGACGAAGCTTGGCCCTGCTCGGGGCATGCAAGTGGCACCGGCAGGAATTTGGCATCTCCTGAAGGGAGATTTGATTGGGGCCCTGGCACTGGCACTGAGGCAGGGCCGGGCATCTTGGAATGGGATCGGGAACCGATCGAGGGGGCCACTGTATTGTACTCAGGTGGCACTGGTGGGGACTGCACGTCCTTCTGGTACCCAGGGGCGCCAGTCTTGGCTGAGGGAGAAGCGGGGGAGGATTACTCTTAGGATGCGGAATGATTCGGGGAATGGGGACCCCTAGATTGTCGTGATTTCGGTGGGGACTGGAAAGTCCTGTCCCAGGATGACGTCATAGCCTCCGGGAGATGGCTTGCTACTGCAAGATTGCAAATTTTGGATTGGTGAGGTCTTGTGACTCTCAATTGGACCGTAAGGGAGTATCATTTTAAATTGATTTATTCCCTCGATCGTGACGAGTTTTCGTCTATTGATGATAGCTCCGAGGGAACTCTGTCCCTTCGGATGAGGGAGATATCCAGTCTGCGCCAAAGTCCTCGAAAGCAGTGACTCGGCGCGCAAGGCTGGCAGCTACCTCGTGGAGGGGCCACGTATACAGGCCCTTCGGCGGGAGGGCCTAATGACTGGGGATCTGTGACGGCCAAGGCGACGGTGGGAGATTTGATTTATTTTTGCGTGGGCATTTTGCCCATGCGGAGAATGGCCATAGACCTTGCACGCCGTGCAAAAGGTCTGGCAAAAATCTTTCCGCGCTGCCCCTGTGGAGGGCGCAGGCGAGTTATTTGTCGGTTTTCCGGGAGAGAGAGGAGCCGGTTTCTTGTTCCGGCACTGTTCGGAGGAATGCCCCGTTTTCTTGCAATAATGGCAAGTTAGGGGCTTGCCCGAAATCCCATTTTTGTGGGAATTTGAACCTCCGAGGAGGGGCGGGGATTTATCTTCCGCCCCATGGATCCTTCTTGAGGGTGGTGAGTTTCCCACATGTTCTGCTATTCGGCAACACTCGGTGAGTGTTGCTGGGGCTTTTTCCACTATATGAGTGGCGAGGGCAGGAGGGGCGTAGCGCAGGAAATGCTCAATTTAAACCGCTCGAGTACCTCGGCGGTGTTAGTGGCTCAGGATCGGAATCGAGCCATTTTGTCAACGCCGCTCGAATGGTACGCCCAATCGGACCAAGTCTGGCCTGCTTCTCTGGGCTGCTCTCTCCAACGTCTCCTCCACCGCTGGGGTAATCTAAATCACGCCTTAGTAACTGCTTGGCGTCACGGCTTCCCAGTTTCCCCGATCGTCTGCGGGAAGGGCGTGGTAGGCAACGAGGGCCTTTCCGCCCAGGAATTTAGTGAGAACAAGGGAGAGTTCCAGGGGAGAGATCGCAGCACTCCAGGACTCGTTCGGCCCTTTCAAGCCATACTTGGGTTCGGACTCTCGGTCCATTTTGGCATGAACTTCAGTGAGCTTGGCTGAGGGCACTCATCCCCGCGGCAGGGGGGGGGGGTGGCGGGCTGTCGTTCTAGCATCTGGAGCTCATGGGCGCGCTGTTTCTCGATCAGATTCCCATTCTCGTTCCTCCCTTTCTCTTGGGCGATTCTGTCTCTCTCCTCTCGTTGTTCTTGGGCAATTCTGTTCCCTCTCTCTCTCTGCACGTTCTTTATCCTCCGTTGTTCTCCCTCTCTTTGGGCAATTCGTTGTTTCTCTCTCTCCTCACGTTTCTAAATCCTTTCCTGCTCTTGGGCACGTTCTCTTTCCCTCTCTCTCCTCACGTTCTTTATCCTTCTCCTGCTCTTGGGCAATTCTTGCCCTCTCTCTCCTCACGTTCTCTTTCTCTCTCTTCACGTTCTCTTGCTCTCTCAGCCTTGGCATCGTCCACTCGCTCTTGAACCCATGCTCTCAGATCTTGCCCGATAGTCCCATGTCCTTCCCAGCGGACATGTAGAATTTGAAATCCTCGTTTTGTTGGGCTCTGGTATTAGCCATCTTGAAATAATGGTTATAGGATATGTCTGAAAAGACTTTGTTCAAAGGTTGTCTGAAAGATCGTTGTTCTTGCAGGAATCTGAAACAGAAAATGGTTCAGACTGCAGGAGAAAACTTTTGTCTGGATAAGACAGGTGATTAGTAAGTCTGAGGAGACTTTTTTAACGAAAGAATGATCAGTGTCTTGAAATTATCTGGGCTTGTTTGGTTCCCGAAGGAATGAGAATTTTATAATGTCTCGGAAGACGTAGTTGGATTTTGTCACGCTCGGACTTGGCCGGCTGTAGCGTGAAGTTAAGGAGTTGTTCTAAGAACTAGAATGACTCAGTCAAGTCCGTAAAGACGCTTAGAAATGTTGTGTGAACTACTGAGGACTGGGGTTTGGATATAATGTCTCAAAAGGACTTAATTTTGGGTCTCTGAGGACTGGAATGAGAAATTCTCGCCACGTGCGACATAAAGAATTTTTTTATGAGTCTCTGAGGACTGGAATTTGGAGAAATTCTCGCCACGTGCGACGTAGAATTTTGAGTCTCTGAGGACTGGAGTTTGGAGAAATTTCATCACGTACGATGTGACGAGAATTTTAGGAGTCTCTGAGGACTGGAATTTGGAGAAATTCTCGCCACGTGCTTTACATAGAATTTTAGGAGTCTCTGAGGACTGGAATTTGGAGAAATTCTCGCCACGATGCGACGTAGAATTTTAGGAGTCTCTGAGGACTGGAATTTGGAGAAATTCTCGCCATACATGCGACGTAGAATTTTAGGAGTCTCTAAGGACTTTGAATTTTGAGGTGCCACGCAGATAGAATTTAGGAGTCTCTGAGGACTGGAATTTGGAGAAATTCTGCCATCGACGTAGAATTTTAGGAGTCACTTAGGACTTGAATTACGATTCGTCATTTAGGACTTAGAAATTACTAACGGGAAACCCAAAGAAAAATGTATGCTGGGAAATGAATGGGGAAAAAAAAAAATGCTACACACGCGGGCATGGGCGGGGGTGGGGGTGCAGGTCGTTTGGCCAACACCGGAGGTTATTTTTAGATTCTGGGTGAATGAACCCAATATATTTATATACCGTCTGGGATTCGGGGAATTTCCCAGTCGTCTGAGAGGATAACAGTACAACGGCCTAGTAATTTTCCTATAAGCGGAGTTTAAATTTCGCTTTCCTAACACCTAACTCGAGGCCTAACTACACTGAGAGAATTTTCAGCAATGCAAGCTGACTTCGTCGTGTCCCACGGGAATTTTATTCGCGCCTAAATAACAGTTCGCTAATTCGAAATGCGAAGTAAAATTTATCACAGAGGAATTTCTTTCGCACTATTCCTCGAAGCAAGAATATGGCAATGATTTTAACACAGATGAATTTCTCACTATTCCTCGAAGCAAAAGGATGGTTAGCACTGGTTATTTCTAACTACCTATCCTGAAAGGCATGCATTAACGAATCTAATACGGCGGTTCTTTTCTCTCAGTGATTACTTGCGTCCCTATTTCTAATTCCTAGGAACAGTCACGATTGTAAAAAGGTTTTGCTAAGATTAAAACATTACTTACGTGGAATTTTCTGGATCTGTGTGCTGGTTTTACAAAAAGGTTCGTAATTGTCTCGTACCCAGCTTAGCTTTGCTAATAGCTGATCTGGCAAGTTGCAAATGCAATAAAGCAACACTAGGGAACTGCAACTGCAAAACGAGATCTATGGCCAGGTCGCCATTTTTACGTTTTTCCGTGGTTTTAGTTTGAAATATGCTCTGTGAGACAGGTAGCAACAATTTAAGGTAATTTAGCCTTGTGATTCTGACTTCGTGGGTATGGGAAAACGTCAGAAAAAAAAGAGGAAAACAAAGGAGAATTTCATATGAGCATAGGGCTCTTGTTACTGAGGGAAATATTACGTAAAACAATGGGCACATTTTACCTAGTGTATTTACATAAATGACATTAGTACGGGAAAAGATCAGAATTATCAGTAGATTGAATGAAACTAAATTCCAGCCACAGTCCGAGAAATATTAATAGGATCCTCTGAAATGAGAGATATGCACATTATACGCCAGTAATGAAAATAGACAAAAGAATAATGAATTCTGAAGCTGTTGAGGGTGCCAAAGGAGTAATAAAGAATTAGCTTCTGCCGATGCAAGAGGCGCACGGACATTAGACAAGGGAGATTTCTGGCTTCTCTTTAAGAAAATATTACGAGACAAAAGCGTGACTGAAATGGGGCTCTTCCAGGGCACTTTACCTAGCAGATTTTCCGAGGGCGTGTAGAAGGCGGTCCGTGGATGATTGCGATTTCCAAACTGGCGAGTTTCTTCCACGTGGTGAGATGCAAGGGCTTCCGTAAAGGGGCAAGGCGATGGGGACCTTAAACCAAGCAATGGCGTGTGGGCTCGAGGAATACGGTCGAATACGTGGAGGAGAAGTATACATTTGAAAGGGCCACGTGGTTGGGATGCAAGGGCATCGATGGGGCCAGGTGTTTGGACGTCTTCACAAGTTCACTCCATATCTTCCAGCCCAACTGTGGCTGTGAGACCTCGAAGATATTTGCCTTTTATCCCTCCTATGGGGCATGTTGCGTCCATTTAGATGCTTTGATTCATTTTATCTATCAGGGAGGTTTTGGCCTGATAGGGAGAAACGCTTAAAAGCCAGATTACTTTTGCCTTGAAGGAAAGATCTTTATCAAAAAATTTAATCTTTTAACCCTTGTTTTTAAGTCTTGATAACAGATGGTGAAATAAATCGGATTTGAAATATAGATCTGAACAACCGAAGATTGGTTTGGCAGAAATATCTTTAAAAATCTAAACATGTAAAATATATACATGATGATAAGACAATATAAAATCATATATAAAATATATATATTATATTATATATCATATATATATATATATATATATATATATATATATATATATATATATATATATATAATTGTGATATAGTTTTGAGCTTTTGAATTGGTGCATGCCGTAATCCGTCTTTACCTCCTTGCTGTATCAAGGTTGAATTTTCACTGTACAGCTATAAAATAGCTCATAATAAACATTCTTTAAATATTGTTACACCTATATATATATATATATATATATATATATATATATATATATATATATATATATATATATATATATATATATGGGTGTAACAATATTTAAAGAATATTTATTATGAGCTATTTTATAGCTGCACAGTGAAAATTCAACCTTGATACAGCAAGGAGGTAAAGACGGATCACGGCATACACGAAAGAAAACAATTCAAAAGCTCAAAACTATATCACAATTATATGACTTCGATAACAGCAAAGGAACAGTAATAAAAAACTATAGTAGATGACGTAACTCAAGAACATTGCTCAGTACAGCATCCAAATAAACAAAACTGAAAATGAAAGCACATCTAGGTTTCCAAATTTCTTGCATCTATCATTTTCATATATTGAATTTTTTTTTTTTTATCTAAAATTTAAGTGGGACAACAAAACTTCATTCAGAACTTTCTATTATAGTACACGTGCTTGATAACAGGCGCAAACAATGAGAGCTTGAAGTCAGAAGGTTAATGGTCAGTTTAAGAGGGGCAAAGTCTCTTCCTAAAACGGTCGTACTATAGTAACCCTCCCCGCCTTTCTTGTTTACTTGCTAACCTTGTTTACTCTTATTCAGTTTTCATCCTCTGGACTTTACTACTGAAGGTAATCTATTTCTTGTTTTGTCATTGTCATTTTTCAATCTTTAAAGCATTTTAATTTTGTAAGCTCTGTTGTCAGTTTTAATTAGTGTTTTTGTATCTTTTTAGCCAGAAAAGATGGGATATGGGTGATCCCTGAAGCGCACCTATTAATAAATATATCAATGATGAGCTGACTGTTCTTCCTATCCGTACTCCCTACTATATATATGCATATATGTATATATGTATATATATATATATATATATATATATATATATATATATATATATATATATATATTATATATATATATATATATATATATATATATATATATATATATATATATATATATATATATATATATATATATATATATATATATATATATATATATCTTTCTATCTATGCATCTATCTCTGTGTCTAACTATCTGTTAATACACACACTAACACACACATATATGTATACATACGTATATATTAACTTTATCACATACACAATTGTTCTGTGCATTAACTAAATTACTAAAGGACCTCATTCAAACTGGATGGTATCTATAGATACCATGCAGTTTGAATAGGTATATTTATATTTATATATATATATATATATATATATATATATATATATATATATATATATATATATATATATATATATATATATATATATACATCACGAAGGAAGCAGTAGGGAAAGGCATCCTCATCATCTACAGTTTATTTTCAATGCCGACGTTTCATGACGAATTCCAAGTCGCATTTTCAAGGCTATAAAATATAATATAATTTTGCGAACATCAATAACAAATTAATGCAATGGCAACAGCTCTTTATGTAGTAAAAATATTTAAAACAAAACACCTCATTCCAAGACAAGTCAATAATGAGTAAAAGGAGTTCACTAAAATCTTAAAACAACCTACCTATATGAAAGAAAGAACAAGACTAACATAAATAAGTACAAACAGAGTGAGGAAAACCAGTTGCCCAAACTAGGCTATAAACAATTTCACTGAGGACGATTGAGTATTTAACGACGGCACAGTCTTCCTGATAATTATGGATTCTAGGATGGTTAAGTCGTTGTTGTTCTGCACTCGGCCTAGGATGGAAAAATCCTTGCTGTCAATATAAGTTTTACATAATTTTGAATGATTTCGTATATTTGATTGCTCAGGATTAGATAACCTGCTACCTGTTCTATGACTTATGCCCCTGTGGGAATCTATGCGGACCTTCAACAGCCTCCTCGTGCATCCCCATATGTATATCCCGTGATCACATCCCGGGCAAGTGTACTTGTAAACAACGCTGGACGAAAACAGAGGACTGAGCCGGTCTTTGACTCTGAACAGAGACCCTATTGTAAAGGGATTTTTCGGGATGATTTTCAGGTTTAAAGCTGGAAAACTCTTTTGAATAATGGCTGTGCATTTTCTCCTAAAAAAAAGTATCATCATGCACGAAAGGGAAACTTGCATACATCTTTAGTTTCGGCACAGTCGATTCAGGTGTTGCCGGAGTCATTTTCTGTAGTAGCAGTTTATTTAGGGATCTGAAAAAAGTCGTGATGGAAAACAATTATTATTGAAATATTTCACTAAAAAGGATATCTCATCGTGGAAACTCTTCCAGTTTGACGAGTGGGTGTAAGCCCTATGGAGGAGGGTTAAAATAGAGTTCAGTTTCAAATGAAAGAAACACGAACTATAAAAATTCATTCCCAAACCAGTAAATGTATTTTTCTATACACACCTGTGTAAAAACCTGAGTCACCTCTGGAAATAATAAGATCAAGGAAGGGAGTTTGTTATTTACCTCCTTCTCCATAGCGAACCTTATGTTTGGATGTTGTCGGATGACGAACTCCAGAAAGGACTCTGCATGACATTCATGACGAAATAGGAGAACGTGTCGTCAACATATCTTCGATAAAATAGAGGGCGGAACCTAATGGGACATTCTTCTATTATGCGCTCCTCCAGGAGCACATGAAGATGTTAGCAAAAATTGGACCAAGTGGTGATCCCATGGCCATCCCTTCAGTTTGTTTATACAAACTGAAGGCAAAGGTCGTGTCCAGCACGGCCAGCTCTAAAGTTGTTTAAAAATGTTCTACTAAAATTATTAAAAATTGCATCTTCATCAGTAAAAAGTTTGCTTAATATTATCTCTTATTATTATTATTATTATTATTATTATTATTATTATTATTATTATTATTATTATTATTATTATTATTATTATTATTGAGAAGCAATTCCACAGTTATGTATATGTACATATATTTAAAGATAAATATACAACTGTGGATTTGCTTCTTCATTTTAAGACTCATGCTACTATGAGTATTTTTTTTATTACTATTTTTTTTTTTTTTAGAATATGAATCCAATTCATACGGGACAAGCATACAGGGACCATTGACTTGAAATACAAGCCTCCAAAGTATATGGTAGACAGGTTTTCCAGGAATATTGGAAAAGTTTTCCGTGCGTCTTTAATAGTGTTCTTGAAGAATCTAAAAATTATTTCTTTTCCGAAGAAGAATTTTTCTTTAAATAAGACAAGCGATTTAAACTACTCTGTATCCTTCAAAAAATCTACTATTATAATTTGATGCTGGTACCATAAAAAAACTATATATTTATAACTTACTCTGCTATGCGAAAAAACTTAATCATTCCTTGCTGGAGGCAGCCATCTCTCTCTCTCTCTCTCTCTCTCTCTCTCTCTCTCTCCCCTTAATAAGGTGATCAATGGCAATGGAGAAGCCTTGTTAAAACAAAAAAGGTCACTTTTCTCTTGAAGCTGACTGGATTACTGGGCGCTAGTGATGACCATTTCAGGAAACAGAAATTCTTGAGACCACCTTATTTTTAACTATTGGGAAAAATTAACGCACACAGACGCACAAACCAGTGTATACACACACACACACACACACACTATATATATATATATATATATATATATATATATATATATATATATATATATAATATATGTATATATACTTATATATACATATATTTATGTATATGTATCTATCTATAATAATAATTTCCAAGTTGATCTTGTCCTCCCTGGGTGAAATTTTCTAGAAAGCTTTATTGCCACGAAAATAGCATTTTTTTAAAGAAATAAATGTAAATGTAGCGAAAAATCATCATCATCGTATCCTTTTCCCTCGTCGTCGGGAGGAGATATCTATCTATCTATCTATCTATCTATCTATATGTATATATATACATATATATATATATATATAAATATATATAGATATATATATATATATATATATATATATATATATATATATATATATATATATATATATATATATATATATATATATATATATATATATATATATATATATATATATATATATATATATATATATATATATATATATATATATATATATATATATATATATTATATATATATATATATATATATGTATATATATATATATATATATATATATATATATATATATATATATATATATATATATATATATATATATATATACATATATATATATATATATATATATATATATATATATATATATATATATATATATATATATATATATATATATATATATATATATATATATATATATATATATATATATATATATATATATATATATATATATATATATATATATATATATATATATATATATATATATATATATATATATATATATATATATATATATATATATATATATATATATATATATATATATATATATATATATATATATATATATATATATATATATATATATATATATATATATATATATATATATATATATATATATATATATATATATATATATATATATATATATATATATATATATATATATATATATATATATATATATATATATATATATATATATATATATATATATATATATATATATATATATATATATATATATATATATATATATATATATATATATATATATATATATATATATATATATATATATATATATATATATATATATATATATATATATATATATATATATATATATATATATATATATATATATATATATATATATATATATATATATATATATATATATATATATATATATATATATATATATATATATATATATATATATATATATATATATATATATATATATATATATATATATATATATATATATATATATATATATATATATATATATATATATATATATATATATATATTTCTCCCGGCGACGAGAGAAAAGGATACGATGATGATTTTTCACTAAATTTTTAATTTATTTATTTTTTTTTAAATATTGATGTTTTCGTGGCAATAAAACTTTCAAGAAAATTTCATACCTTCTGCTGCAAGAAAGAATCATTGTCGCCTGGCGCCGTAATATCTTCGTGTTTTTCCTGCAGTCGTTTTAGAATTCTTCCGCTCATGCGTATAGCGCCATCACTCAATAGGTGCACTGACACCAAGGACTACAGTGGCCATCTCAGGGATCCTCCAGGAAGACGTCTTGAAGCCTTCAGAGACAGCATGTGAGCAAAGAAGGCGAAGTTTATGGTTAAAATGAACTGGATGACGAAGCAGATCGACTAAAAGAGATTTTCAAGAGGGAAAAGTACATCACGAGAATGGCAGATAGCTTCAGTCTGTAATTGTTTACTGCTGAAAATATGGACTACTTCGCGGAGCAGTATGAAGTCGAGGTTCCCGCCTTCTGCGATTATTCGGCACCTCTACAGTCGTATTGTCACTCACGGACGCAAGCTCTTCATTCGAAATAAGGAAGGAAATAATCAAGAAGAGAGGAAGACAGTGGAACGGAGGAACTGAAGAATTTATACGAAATAAAAGGTAGAGAACTTGAGGTGTTTTCTAAGCTGATTGAGAGGGGATTTTGGATGCCCAAAATTACCGCTTGGAGCAGTTCTTCGCTCGAAATAAGAAAGAGAAGGAACAAAAAGAGACGACATCGGCGTGGAGGTATACTGAAGAATGCTGACGAAGAAAAAGTAGATAACCTGAGGTGTTAGAAACTACTTCAAAGATTTTGGATTCACAGAATTACTTTTCGGAGAAGCAAGGAAGAATCGAAGGGATGATCAATATCGTCAGTAAGAGGGAATCTCATAAGTTTATAGAAGACGACTCCTTAAAGCAAAGAAGCTGTTTATGTGCCAGAAAAAGAACTCCAAGTAATGGTTATCGCGATGTTGAAATGATCTAAAACCTTCGAGATTTTCCTTGAAGACATTTTGGAATCCTTCAGTCTCCGGCTCCTGGAAGGACGAGAGAAATGCCATTCGCGCATGCGCCGAGCTTCAAAGTGTCCAAGAACAATCTCCGAGATGCTTCAAATCGTCTGGAAGCCTTCGGAGACAGAAAGTGTCAGTTTTGAAAAGTAGGGTAAGAGAAAGCAAAGAGTATTGGTGAGGGGAAGGGTCCGACCCAGAGGCCGCTTCCTTCCTCCAAGGAAGCAGCCTATGGGTCTGACCCTTCCCATGGAAAGGGCCCAAGCCCTTTAAGGATTGGCCCCAAAAGCCTACAAGGCTTGCCAGTCTTTTGAGGGCAGCCTTGAAGGAAGGGTCCGACCCAGAGGCTGCTTCCTCGGAGGAAGGCAGGTATCCTGTCAGGCTGGGAAGCAGGCCTGGAGAGGGCCCAAGAACTTCAAGGATGAGGCCCAAAGTCCTCCAAGGATGGCCAGTCTCTTGAGGGCAGCCTTGAAGGGAAGGGTCTGACCCAGAGGCTGCTTCCTCGGAGGAAGGCAGGTATCCTGCCAGGCTGGGGAAGCAGGCCTGGAGAGGGCCCAAGAACTTCAAGGATGAGGCCCAAAGTCCTCCAAGGATGGCCAGTCTCTTGAGGGCAGCCTTGAAGGGAAGGGTCCGACCCAGAGGCTGCTTCCTCGGAGGAAGGCAGGTATCCTGCCAGGCTGGGGAAGCAGGCCTGGAGAGGGCCCAAGAACTTCAAGGATGAGGCCCAAAGTCCTCCAAGGATGGCCAGTCTCTTGAGGGCAGCCTTGAAGGGAAGGGTCTGACCCAGAGGCTGCTTCCTCGGAGGAAGGCAGGTATCCTGCCAGGCTGGGAAGCAGGCCTGGAGAGGGCCCAAGAACTTCAAGGATGAGACCCAAAGTCCTCCAAGGATGGCCAGTCTCTTGAGGGCAGCCTTGAAGGGAAGGGTCTGACCCAGAGGCTGCTTCCTCGGAGGAAGGCAGGTATCCTGCCAGGCTGGGGAAGCAGGCCTGGAGAGGGCCCAAGAACTTCAAGGATGAGACCCAAAGTCCCCAAGGATGGCCAGTCTCTTGAGGGCAGCCTTGAAGGGAAGGGTCTGACCCAGAGGCTGCTTCCTCGGAGGAAGGCAGGTATCCTGCCAGGCTGGGGAAGCAGGCCTGCCTGAGCTGGAGGGCCCAAGAACTTCAAGGATGAGACCCAAAGTCCTCCAAGGATGGCCAGTCTCTTGAGGGCAGCCTTGAAGGGAAGGGTCCGACCCAGAGGCTGCTTCCTCGGAGGAAGGCAGGTATCCTGCCAGGCTGGGGAAGCAGGCCTGGAGAGGGTCCAAGAACTTCAAGGATGAGGCCCAAAGTCCTCCAAGGCTGGCCAGTCTCTTGAGGGCAGCCTTGAAGGGAAGGGTCTGACCCAGAGGCTGCTTCCTCGGAGGAAGGCAGGTATCCTGCCAGGCTGGGGAAGCAGGCCTGGAGAGGGCCCAAGAACTTCAAGGATGAGGCCCAAAGTCCTCCAAGGCTGGCCAGTCTCTTGAGGGCAGCCTTGAAGGGAAGGGTCCGGTCCCCAGAGGCTGCTTCCTCGGAGGAAGGCAGGTATCCTGCCAGGCTGGGGAAGCAGGCCTGGAGAGGGCCCAAGAACTTCAAGGATGAGGCCCAAAGTCCTCAAGGATGGCCAGTCTCTTAAGGGCAGCCTTGAAGGGAAGGGTCTGACCCAGAGGCTGCTTCCTCGGAGGAAGGCAGGTATCCTGCCAGGCTGGGGAAGCAGGCCTGGAGAGGGCCCAAGAACTTCAAGGATGAGACCCAAAGTCCTCCAAGGATGGCCAGTCTCTTGAGGGCAGCCTTGAAGGGAAGGGTCCGACCCAGAGGCTGCTTCCTCGGAGGAAGGCAGGTATCCTGCCAGGCTGGGGAAGCAGGCCTGGAGAGGGCCCAAGAACTTCAAGGATGAGGACCCAAAGTCCTCCAAGGATGGCCAGTCTCTTAAGGGCAGCCTTGAAGGGAAGGGTCTGACCCAGAGGCTGCTTCCTCGGAGGAAGGCAGGTATCCTGCCAGGCTGGGGAAGCAGGCCTGGAGAGGGCCCAAGAACTTCAAGGATGAGACCCAAAGTCCTCCAAGGATGGCCAGTCTCTTGAGGGCAGCCTTGAAGGGAAGGGTCCGACCCAGAGGCTGCTTCCTCGGAGGAAGGCAGGTATCCTGCCAGGCTGGGGAAGCAGGCCTGGAGAGGAGGGTCCAAGAACTTCAAGGATGAGGCCCAAAGTCCTCCTAGGCTGGCCAGTCTCTTAAGGACAGCCTTGAAGGGAAGGGTCTGACCCAGAGGTTGCTTCCTCGGAGGAAGGCAGGTATCCTGCCAGGCTGGGAAGCAGGCCTGGAGAGGGACCAAGAACTTCAAGGATGAGACCCAAAGTCCTCCAAGGCTGGCCAGTCTCTTGAGGGCAGCCTTGAAGGGATGGGTGGGCAGCCTTGAAGGGATGGGTCCGACCCAGAGGCTGCTTCCTCGGAGGAAGGCAGGTATCCTGCCAGGCTGGGGAAGCAGGCCTGGAGAGGGCCCAAGAACTTCAAGGATGAGGCCCAAAGTCCTCCAAGGATGGCCAGTCTCTTAGGGCAGCCTTGAAGGGAAGGGTCTGACCAGAGGCTGCTTCCTCGGAGGAAGGCAGGTATCCTGCCAGGCTGGGGAAGCAGGCCTGGAGAGGGCCCAAGAACTTCAAGGATGAGACCCAAAGTCCTCCAAGGCTGGCCAGTCTCTTGAGGGCAGCCTTGAAGGGAAGGGTCCGACCCAGAGGCTGCTTCCTCGGAGGAAGGCAGGTATCCTGCCAGGCTGGGGAAGCAGGCCTGGAGAGGGCCCAAGAACTTCAAGGATGAGGCCCAAAGGCCTCCAAGACTGGCCAGTCTCTTAACCCTATCTGGTGCAAGTTGGGTCTGGGCAGACCCACCCTACGGATTTTTTTTCATTTTTAGATAATTTTATTTAATAATCGTTTTTAGTTGATTCTATGATTACCAAAATATGGGAAATTATTAATTATTTTAATTTGATCATTAGAGATTTGATTACGGCCGAATCAGACGGTAGTCACAGTGTAAAGGGTTTTCATTGTAAATTTTTTGTTTTATTTATATGATAATATTGCTACCGTGATATAGATATTATGCAATTAATGAAACACAAATAAACAATCATTGTTACAATCATATATAGCGTTTGTATTTGTTGTTTTGCTCACTGATTGAATTAACCTGTTTTATTTATATTGTTAAAAATTATTTGTATTTGTCAGAAAATAATTGTGATATTTTTATAGCGATCCGTGATATAGATATTATGCAATTAATGTAACAACACAAATAAATAAGCTGCCAGTAATAAAGGAATATTCCAAAATCGGCAATTATTCCAACGGTCACGTAATAACCAAATTCGACAAAGTGGAAGGTACAGCGAGCTGAAAACAAAGCAGGTCATTTCTGTCAAAGCACACGTGCATCTCAATATCAGTTTACATACATACATACAGTATATGTACAAACACACATTCTTGCATCTATTAGAATACATTTTAGATATATATATATATATATATATATATATATATATATATATATATATATATATATATATATATATATATATATATATATATGAATCCATGACAACGGCAACAATGATTACACGACACAACAATACATTTTGGACACTAGCGAATATGGACATTTGGAAGGTGACAATCGTATTTCCATGGCTGAGACGTGGGGTGGTACGTGAGATGCCGGAACACCCTAACAATTTTTGATGGAAATGACCGGTCGTTGTTTTCTGCTCTTGCTTACCTTCCACCTGTGTTGAGTTTGGTGGCCCTGAACGCTGGAATACTAGTCATTTGGGAATAGGGCCTACCCAGGATTATCCTTGTCCTTCGGACAGATTCCAATTCAATGTTTGATTGACGATGGCGGTCAAAAGTCAGATAGGGGAAAGTGGAAACAACCTCCTTGAATGGAAATCGTATTAGCCGCAAGTAAAAGGAGGTTCCAGAATCCGCATTTGTCAATGAAACAAGGAATTGAGACTGCCAGGGCTTGGGATAATCCTGGGGCCCATTTTCAAGCTAATATTCCAACGGTCACGCCCACCAAATTCGACAAAGGTGGAGGGTACAGCGGCTGAAAACAAAGCAGTTCATTTCTGTCAACAGGACACGTGCATCTGAAATGCCACCTACGCTGCGTCGTCTGTCACACTTGCATGTGACATGTAAACACAATGATGCCAAACCTCGCCATAAAATTCACTAGGGATCAATATTATAAATCACATTGCTGATCAAAATGTGTAATTGTGTGGTGTGTGTATGTACGTATGTATATATATACTATATATATATGTATGTATATATATATATATATATATATATATATATATATATATATATATATATATATATATATATATATATATATATATATATATATATATATATATATATACAACAATACATTTTGGACACTAGCGAATATGGACATTTGGAAGGTGATATATTTATGGCAGATACTATTTGATACATTGAGTACCTTCCATATATTTGTGGGCCTGAACGCTGGAATATATATATCAGACAGATCCAATTCAATGTTTGATTGACGATATGGAATACCTTTGAATGGAAATCGTATTAGCCGCAAGTAAAAAGGAGGTTATATATATATATATATATATATATATATGAAGGCAATGCCAAAGGTGGAAGGAAAAAGAAACAGTGTGCATCTGAAATGCCATTACGTCGTTGTCACACTTGCATGGACATAAACACCCACATTCCTAGGATCATTATATAAATCGAAAAGCCAAAATGTGTAATGTGTGGTGTGTGTATGTGTATGCTTATGTATTATGTATCCTTATATATATGGAATTGTCTTTATTTATATATATCATATGAGTATATATATTTATATATATATATATATATATATATTATATATATATATATATATATATATATATATATATATATATATATATATATATATATATATATATATATATATATATATATATATATATATATATATATATATTTCCTTGTGGAATTGTATTTATATCATATATATACAATTAATATATATATATATATATAGTGTATATATATATATGTATATATATATATATATATATATATATATATATATTATATATATATATATATATAAAAGAAGAAGAATAAGATATAATATATAAATTTATATATAGGTTGTGTGTGTGTACAATGTAAAATACAAACACATATCACATATATATATAACATTGTGTATAAAAAATATAAAAATTATATATAAATTCTGTTACAAAAATGATTAGTATACATATGGAATGATATATACATATATATATATATATATATATATATATATATATATATATATATATATATATATATATATATATATATATATATATATATATATATATATATATATATATATATATATATATATATATATATATATATATATATATATATATATATATATATATATATATATATATATATATATATATATATATATATATATATATATATATATATATATATATATATATATATATATATATATATATATATATATATATATATATATATATATATATATATATATATATATATATTTAATCACTAACATTTTGGAATTTGTTCAATTGTTTTTGAACCAATATTCGGGGAAGTTGTAGGGTTTTGTAGATCATTTTATTCTGTTATAATTTTCTACAGATATTTTTCTTTTCCTTCAATTATTCTAGTGGTACCTGTTTACTTACATCTTATTTTTGAGAAACATCTAATGAAAATGTCAGCAAATGCCGCATGAAAGTTGGGTATTGTTCTTAAGTCCTCATATACTTATATGAGTGATTAAATCAGTGCAACATTTTTAGGTAATTTGTCCTTCCTTTACTAGGATACTGTTCTCCGGCAGATGTCTGCTTCTGCCAGAGATTTATATCTTTAGAGTGGTTCGAGGTGGAAGGTTTCTTTGGCAGCTATGCCTTGGACCATAGACGGATGGTCTCTTGTTTGTCACTTTTTCATAAGTTGTATTTTGACATATCTTTCACATTCTCAGTTGATCCCTGATCCCCTGTTGCTGTCGAGAGCAGAGCAACCAGATTCGCTGAACAGCAGCATCAATGTGCAGTAAATGTACCTCGCCTTCGAACTTTTCAGTTCCAGGGGACCTTTATTCCTCACGCCTTACGACTGTGGAACAGCCTCTTTACTGAGGATGTGTTGCAAACGGAACTTCAAAGTTCAAGTGAATGTAATGCATTACTACCCTTTATGCAATACATCTTGTATTTAATACTTTGTTTACATTTTTATTTATTTATTGTTAGTACATCTGTTTTCTAATAACTGATCTCTCTTTCTGTATTTCCTACTACCTTCTGTTATTTCACTGAATGAACACCATTTTCTTAGGATGCTTGAATTTCAAGTTAGTTACCCCTGTGGGCTTGTTTCATATGGATAGGGTTCATCTTCTGAATAATAATAATAATAATAATAATAATAATAATAATAATAATAATAATAATAATAATAATAATAATAACAACATTGTCTATATTCATTAATCTCATGGTAACGGTTATTATATTGTTATTATTATTCTCATATATCATAAATCATCAATACCATGATTATCAGATTTACATTACATCCGACTCATTTTATATTTTATGATATCCAGTCTTCAAAGGACAGAAAAGGAACATTAAACGCAAAATAGTAATTTACTCTCTCTCTCTCTCTCTCTCTCTCTCTCTCTCTCTCTCACTAAAGACTCTCTCTCTCTCACTAAAGACTAAAGCCATAATTTGATGAAGAAAATTATAATACGGATGAATTTCAACATTTATTTTTACAAAAATCTTTTGCTGTAGATAAAAACAAAATCAGAAAATGTATAAACACATAAGACTCAATATGATTGGAAGAAGCTTTTATGACATAAGTTGAATGAAATCAAACAATGTGAATAACAAATGGTTATGAATCTGAATATTTAATAAGCTGAACATAATAATCTTGACAAAACTTTTACGACAGAATTCTAGTAATTCAGAAGTGTGTGGTATTCTCTGAAACAAGGAGCGACACATAGTCCTACATTGCAGTCTTTACACATGAAATATGTCTGCTGGCCTTTCTTGGGCCTACGGGATGTATGCGAGCACACACGACATCTTAGTCTAGGTCGCAGTTGTTTTTCTGTTGAGGGAACTGGATCAGGAAAGTGTCTTTCTGTTAGCCGCCTTGGCTGCGTTATTACGGTGCGGGTAATTATCTTGTTAGGTGCTGGAGGGTACCTTTCAATCAACTGCAGAACGACTGACTTAGAAAACTGTAAATATGACCCTTTCTTGCCAGTAACAAATCCATGCAAGTGATGACAGTTTACTAGTATCATATCAAGCAGACGGAAAAATAGTTTTATGTACCATCTCGTGGTTTTACGGATACACTTCACAGAACTAATAAGCATGTCGTTCTTGTCCACAATCCGCATTTTCTTATTATAGTCAACAACGCATGCAGGTTTTTGCACAAATTCCCCTGGTCGACACCTTTTTCACAGTCTACCATTATATTTTCATGTACTGAAGATAACATATACACTGTCCTGTTATCCTGCCATTTTAAACCTAATATTCCATTGCAGTTTTGAGACGAAATCTCAGATTTGTTCACATCAGGAAATTTAGGCATAAATTTCCTATTTTTCCGGACTGTTCCACATGCTCCTGTTTCTGTTGTCGCCCAAATACTTGAGCAGTTTTGGGCTGCAATACCAATTATCGAAATACAGGATGTGATGTTTTCCGAGATGCGAGGCCATAAATGTTTTTACCACAGAACCAGATACCCTAGATCCTCATCTACCAATATCTCTGTATCTTTTCCAGTATAGATTATAAAATCGACAATATAATCCGTTTTGGCATCACAAAGTTCAAATATTTTCACCCAAATCGACTTCTTTTATCTGGAATGTACTGCTTGAAACTTAGCCTTCCCTTCCATAACATTAAACTTTCATCTATGCATAAATCCTGGAAAGGTTGAAATTTTTCCTGAATTTTCTACGCACACTGTCGAGCACGGGTTTAATTTTTTTAGTTTATTATCTGGGCTTGTTTCCTGTGAATTATCAACGAAATGTAGAACCCGTAGAATCTGAAGAAATCTGTCCCTTGCCATCAGCCTTCTCACTCCTTTTGTCTCGAATGTCTCAAGCGTAGTCCAGTAATCTACGATGCGATGTTTACTTATATGCGACATGATCATAATCACACAAAGGAACCGTATCATTTCCTCCACAGTAACCTGAGCAAATTTTCGCAAATACTTTGGCACTGCATCTCCTAGCGTATCAACAAGGAATCTCTGATAACGGTTTGTCTCTTCAGCAATCAGCCCCATAAATTCGTTGTCGAAAATTAAAAAAATAGTCTACTTCCTTTGAATTTTCATTCACATTACATTTCGACGTAATGCCACTGCCACTGCTGTCAAATATGAAATCTCTGGGCTGGAAATTGCTGGCAGCCCACTCCCACTCATCACCTGGGTCACTTCGCTGTCTCCGCCTTCTTTTGACACCTTGGCTTTCATTTGTAGGTGGCAGATTTTCGTCATTTTCACTGTCGGTTGATATTTCATCACTGTCTCTTGTACCAGGACCATAATTATCCATTTCATTTCCTTCTAAATCCGATTCATTTTCATATCCAGAAAATGAGTCGAGAAGGTCTATAAAATAGTTATCCTCGTCGAGAGCTCTTCTCTCGATCTGCCGGCGGTCAACTCGAGGATGTCGTACCCTTGACCCCTCCTCCTGTGACATCTTGATGAAGACTAATGAATTTTAGGGAAACACGTGAATTTATATGAATTCACCGTATGGCAACTGACAGACTGTTACCATATCAAGAAAAAGAGACTATTTCAATTCAGTCCTTCACATAAAAGGGAAATTACCGGTGCTCAAGAAAAAGAGGCGTCGTATTTCAATCATCGTAAAAAAAACTTGTTAAGTCCTTCACATAAATTCTAGTTTCTGTATGTTCTGTTATTGATCTTTGTTTGAAATTCCTTTATTATGTCGAGATCTGTCTCCATAAATTATATTAGATTTAAATAACTTCTTTTTGGGGGTGTCTTATCACTTTAGAAGATCTCATAGACACCGAATTATTTGAAGGTGGAATTCAAAGACAGGAATTGAGTCAAGACGACCAGGTCAGAAAATGAGAGATCAGGGGATGCAGCCTTTGACAAGAGAAAAAGTTTTCAGCGCGGGAGAGGATTTCGTGTAAGAAAATTAGCATAACGATAAAAAGATAGATGGAGTAACTGTTCTAGTAACATCAGTGATGCTTCAAATTCAGACATCAAGTAGAACAAAGACCTTTGAAAGGAGAGATTTCATGGCTGGAATGGTCGCGTATATAATTTGGGGAAAAAAATCTTCAACCACCCAGTTTACCCCCTTTAGAGGAAAAAAAATTTTGGCTGATATTAAAGCCCATTCTATTCATAAAAAAAAAAACATTAATCGAGAGGTTCATTGTTGTTCGTATTCGTGATTTAGAACGAATGCTCATTGCAGTATTTTCCGACTTCTATAATGAGAAAGGAGAAGCTCTGGTAAAGGGACATTTTAATAGATGCATTCGTATATGTCTGACCAGAGATGATATAGATTCCATTACATCTAAACTTTACCTTTTTGAATACGAAAGGTTAGCAAGGCCAGAGCATTTTAACTTAATTAAAAAAAAAAAAAAGTGAACTTAAAACTGAACACGGGTATTCATATTCATCATCAAGCGAAATGATCACTGAAAATAGGAATGTAAATACAACTTGAATTGAAAATCCCTGTGATGGTTTCAAGCCCTGTGAATATGAAATAAAGTCAGAAATGAAATAATATGCTGTAAATTTTGAAGATTTGTCAATTTTGCACATGTACAGTGAGTCGCTAGTAAATGAAATCAGTTCCTACGAAAATAAACCTTGAATTTAGTCTATGTTTTGTTCTTATTATTCGATACTAAATTATATTTTGTTCATTTACATTTGTTTCAACTGTTTAAATGCTTATTTAGTACTTTTATTCTTTTTCCATATGTTATGCAAACGTATTTATATTTGCACTATTAAACACATCTCTTTTTGACTCATGAGCGAACCAAAATGTTACCTAAATAGAGAATGCTTTGATTAGTCTGTGCTATTAAGTTCATCTTACTGAGATTTCTTCAAAGGATCTCAATATCTACTTTCGTTATCATCATCATTATTTTATTTTCTTATTCCTTTCCTCTTCTTTTGATGGAACTTGGTCATTAAAAACCTTGAGGGTTGGTTACAGTAGTTCCAAAATACATTTTGATCTTTCCATATATTCAAAGGTTTCATGGCCACCTAATACAGGTATACTGATGGTACCAACGTCAGGGTGATGCTGAAGAAGAAAAACACCATCTGAGACAAATATTTGAAGAACAGTTCTTCACTATACTTGCGAGAAGAGTACCGACAGACTTCCCTTCGTCGATGTCCTCATTTTTCAAAATAATACACGATTAGAGAAGGAGGCATACACAACGGAGGCTAATGTGGATCTGTTTCACTGGCCAGAATGGCTGCACTGAGTGGTATTACTGGGGTGTCATCACTGTATATGTTTGGAAAAACCATTCCCAGTGTCCATCAAGCTTGAGAAGGCTGTTTAAGTAGTAGTCAGGAAAGGAAACACCTATAAGTATAGTGAAAGAAAAAGACTAAAGATAAAGTTTATGATAGAATATTTGTTTCATCATAAGACATTGTCTCTAAGACTCTGCACAGTACTTTAACATCAAGAAAGAAGACTAGCCGGCGTAAAAAAGATAATCAATCTAATAAAACCTGCTATGGCAAAGAAAAAACCTTGGGGTGCAAATGAAGAGAAATTCATGAAATTTTCCTTTAACCCAAAATTGGACAAACTTAGAATATGATTAAGCGATAGGAACATAAAAAAAAAAAAAAAAAAAAAAAAAATGAAGACTCCATCAGAAGTAAACATAAGTGTAAATGTTGCATTCTGATGATTGCACTAAAAACTATGTAGGTGAAACAGGTATATACTGACTTAGTAACGGGATTATCTGGCCACAAGAAAGTTGCCATTCATGGTGAGTTGACAGTGCTGTTGCCAGTTATTTCTGGATTGAGAATCATGTTGATTTGGAAATTGCTAAATTATTATGTAATAATAACGAGATCAAACAAGACAATTCTCTGAATGAGTACTCTTTGACAGCATCCCCACTATACAGGAAAACAAATCCCTCACTAAGCAAGACTGCATCGACAGAGAGAAGATAACTAGAGAGGACAAATTATAAAGGGTACTCAAAGGGAATAATAATCATTTGACCAAAGAACTCATCTAAGGGTAGAACCTCCACTAATGGACACCCAAGAGTCACAAGGATTAATATCACGTGGGTAGTACTGTGACTAGATATAAAGAGAAAATATCCTCAAGACTATGAAATAAATCATCATTTATTTAGAACCTCAAAAGCTGTGGCGATCACTTCCCGAAACCCATATATAGGTTTCAATTAACGAATTGTTTGAGGTGGTGCATATAGATTTTGGGAATTTTTTACATTATAAAAATAAAACAAGGCTCCACTTTATCCACTGTGGAAACGGCTAAGCAGTCGATATTTTGCTTCATTATTATTATTATTATTATTATTATTATTATTATTATTATTATTATTATTATTATTATTATTTTGCTGCTTCAGCTGCATTTATTTTGTAGAAGACCTTTTCTATTTTCCTTATTGCGCACTTCTCTTCAGTGGAGGTACGTGCTAACAGCTCGCCTATATTTGTCACTTCATGGGGAAAAGTCAAAATCTGATTCTGCTTCTTTATATATTCTATACAGTTAGTTCTATACAATTGTTTGCGACGTTTCGACAGACTCTTCTGTCATTCTCCAGCGGGAGCTAGTAGAGGACTGGCAGATTGCATAGGTCCTTCTGAACTTATACACGGGCTTCAGCGGGGGTCATGGACGGCGAATTCTGATTGGTTGCAGTCGGCGAACTTCAAGCCAAATTTCTGCGGCGAAGCTCTTTCCTGACAGATCTTCGCAACCTGGGAATATCATTCATTCCAGCGTTCCCATTGGCCTGCCGTTGCGTGATGTCATGCCGGCTGACATCATCGGTAGTTTGGCTGCTATTGGGCTGAGGATGAATGATGTCATTATCTACTCTTTCTGTCGTAGTTGGGTGATTGTCTCGAAGGGCGCCTCGCTCGTCAGGGGCATCTCCATTCTCAGGGTTGTCATTTTCAGGTATTCGTTGGATTTGATGGGTGTTCTGCATTACTTTTCTTAAATTCGTGGGTAGGAGCGAGGCCTCCTGCGTCGTATTCATTGTTGGTTTTTTCTCGGCAATGAGGAGCGCCTCTAGCAGGCGCAGACGTCGATGGTCAGCAGCTCTCCCGATTATACTTATGTTTTGTATAATACTGTCACGGGAGATGGAAATATTGTGGGTAGCACGGGCGTGGTTCATGATGGCACCCTCCTGGGAGTGGCAGGAGATCCTTTTTCACAGACGCATCGTGGTCATTCCAATATAAGCGCCGGGGCGTCCTCGGACAGGACATACAAGTTGGTAGACCACGTTCTTCTGCTTGAGGGTTCTCTTACAACCAATCAGAATTCGCCGTCCATGACCCCCGCTGAAGCCGTGTAGTTCCTCTACTAGCTCCGCTGGAGAATGACAGAAGAGTCTGTCGAAACGTCGCGCAACAATTGTATAGAACTAACTGTATAGAATATATAAAGAAGCAGAATCAGATTTTGACTTTTCCCCATGAAATGACAAATATAGGCGAGCTGTTAGCACGCACCTCCACTGAAGAGAAGTCCGCAATAAGGAAAATAGAAAAGGTCTTCTACAAAATAAATGCAGCTGAAGCAGCAATAATATTCAATAGAACCTGTTTAAAAGAGGGTCTGCTGCCAAATTATATTATTATTATTATTATTATTATTATTATTATTATTATTATTATTATTATTATTGTTTCAGTTGATCCTTTTTGTTGCTTTCTTTACTGTTATTTGATTATTGTCATTCTAACTTCTTCTATTCTTTGTGATTTATGTAATCTGAACATTGCTGATAACAAATGACATGGCATAAAAACTGTGAGATCTATATATGTTAATTCTTCTTAGCCGGGCATATACAAAGAGGCAGGTTTAATAATAAAAGGCTGAAGTATATGAAAAACAAGGAAATAAAGTTAGTCTAAGAACAGCGGATTGCCTCACATTAGCAGCAGTTACGGTCCAGTGAGAATTGCACCTGCGATTTAGTGCTGCTGAGGAATTTACCGAATTCCATTGCGTGTGTACGAGTTGTGATCACGGACATATTAATCGCGGCAAGTGATAAACAAGCATTATGTGTTAATGCCACTGGCCATAATAGTAATCACTTGCAATTACTGTCGCATAACTTTGTTTGAATCGTGATTGCTTTCAAGTTGAACAAAGGAGCTTGTAAATTTTCGGTAATTGTATCCAATACCATCACAAAAGCTAAATGAACTACAGAGGTAAACTGTTAGAGAAGTCGCATATTGTTTGTTTAAATATAAACATGCTAAACATTTCTTTGTATTATAATAATGTCATTTAGTTTGTAATCAGGGAAAACATTTTAACAAATACCCTTTTTGAAAAGCTTCCCATGCTTAAATAAGATCTTAAATTCTCAGTAACGCCTGTCACCATTTCCACGTTAGCGACTATTCTGGTCGGACCTTGCCTCCTCATCTCCATTAGCTTATTCGCTGGGCTCTTCTCCGATTGTGTTTGCTCCTTCTCCTTATATAATCAACTGGCAGATCTATCAAGTGCGACCTTGTGGCACCTGCTGCAGTTAACAAGAAATACGGCCATTCCGAGAAAATTTTACATTATCTTAGTGCTTATATCAATCATAAGGAGAGACGCCATTGCAGTCAGTAATTAAAGGCAGGAACTGTTGTTCGTCTTGCCTGTGTTGTGATTGCCTACCTGCTGTTTACCGGAACTTTAAAAACCACCAGAAAACCAGATGACCTCAGAAACTAGGTTGCGGTCAATAGTTCATCCTGTAGACGCTATACTTTGCAAAAATCCGAAATGTAGAACTGACAATTACAAGAGACATCTAAAAGAATTCTAGTTGAATATTATACCCGCGCTGCTGGACTCAGGTACAGATACCTTTAGATTCGTTCAAGAAATTCTCGTAACGTAACTAGCTGGAATAACATGGTTCAAGATCTTAATACACAATCACGAGAAATGTCTCACCGCGAATGCAAAATGGTGGCCGGAGGTAAGGACACTTTGTAATGCTAATGAGACCGGTGAGAGCGCAGTTCCAACTTCCTCCTAAGCACGGCGGACTTACTGAAAAGCAACTAAGAGCAGATGTAATGTCTAGAAAACTGGAATCAGGTATTCAATCCCTAAATCCCAAAACTAAAAATCTATCACAGAAAGCAGAAGCCGTCGGCGACGAGGCCATCGTAAGAATATGGGGCAGTCAGTCGGTCAAGGTTCCTGAAGGGAAGTAGATAACCCCTTTACTGATAACATTCAATTTCATTTCGCCGGTCGTATTATGCCAGGTAACATCCCCAATGCCATAAAGAACTTGCCCAGTAATAAATCGCCCCCGACTGCGATGGTCTCCCTGTAGAAGCTTTCAAATTCTGCTGTCCGACAACTTATATTTTGCTGGCATGAATACCTGTACCTGGGACACGTCATCACGGATGACCTAAAAGATACTATTATGACTATTGTTACGAATACTGCTATTACTATTATTATGAGCAACTCTCTGCATATAGCTGATTACTATTTCTAACACTTTATCTGATGTATCTGAATTGTGTGCATTGTGTTGCCTCTACTTTGTGTCTTTCCTTGAATGAGGATTTGAGCTGAAATAAAGGATGCTATCATTATTATTATTATATATTTCGGAAGTCAAGACCTCTCTCAAGCAAACTTCATTGAACAGTATGGCCGTCTGGATGTCATTTAGTTTTAGTTTTCTGTAAAATAAAACTATTGAGAGGACTATTTGTCTATCCGTCTGCACTTTTTATGTCTGCCCTCAGATCTTAAAACAAGTGAGGCTAGAGAGCTGCAAATTGGTACGCTGATCATCCACCCTCCAATCATCAAA
Organism: Macrobrachium rosenbergii; assembly: GCF_040412425.1. NCBI lineage: Eukaryota > Metazoa > Arthropoda > Malacostraca > Decapoda > Palaemonidae > Macrobrachium > Macrobrachium rosenbergii. Next base: position 62,205,569 of record NC_089753.1, read on the forward strand.
AATACCAAATTGCAGCCCTCTAACCTCAGTAGTTTTTTATTTGATTTTATTTGAAGTTAAAGTTAGCCATAATCGTGCGTCTGGCAACGATATGCCACCACCGGGTCATGGCCGAAAGCTTCATGGGCCGTGGCTCATACCGAGACAGAAAGCTCGATTGCGCCGAAGAAACTTCGGAGCATTTTTTACTTTTTTTTTTTTTACAGGAAAGTTTTGGAATTAGACCTTTTTACATGTAGTTACAAATGTAAAGTTTTGAAAGGCAATCTTTGAAAACTGGCTTATTTTCCTTTATATGAAACCAAAGTTCCAGCTGAATTTGGATGAGAATGAAACGTCTCTCTCTCTCTCTCTCTCTCTCTCTCTCTCTCTCTCTGAAACGGTTCTCAGTAACAAAAGAAAACGGCTCTCTCTCTCTCTCTCTCTCTCTCTCTCTGAGGTCCTCGACGAGGTAACCTCCGTTTCTGAAGAGATGGAAGTAGTCTACAGGTAACATCTGGCGTAACGGATTTGTATTCAGCAGTTTTTAGATGTTTTATTTCCTTCCTTTCTGATATACTAGTAAAGTAATGAATGATTTAGTTCCCACCAAGCGTCAGTTTATTTGTGTAATTTTATGAAACTGTGCGTGTCGTCATTTCTGATGGCTGTTGACCTTATATCTTTCATCATTGCTTCCTTTCGTCGTCATGTCATTATCGCCTCAAATCGATTATGAGATTTGATCTTCCAGTTCGGACTACACTCATATATTTTTGCATGTCAGTTTCCCTAACAAGGTTGAATGTCGAATGAGTTATCTCTTCCTCGTCCGCTGTCTGTGGTGGGTTCTCTGAAGACGCCTGGATTCTTCCTCCTCTCTTCCGATCGAGGTCTTCTTTACTGAAAGCGTTTCCTGCCTTCATGTTTGAAGGTTTTAATATCAGCCCTGATTTGGTCCTCTACACGTGCGTGCGCGTGTTTGTCTTTAATCTGTTTTAGTTTCTAATTTTCTAAAAGGCTTGTGAACGGAGGAAACCTTACCTAATGTTTGTATGGAGAACGTTAACTTTCCACATTTAGGATAACTTCAAACATTATTGTGTCAAGGTGACTTAAGCTTGTACATTTGGGTTCACGCCCCCTTTTTAGGGGGGAGATAATTAAAAATCGTGAGAATAAGGAGGGGGTCATTTAACATTAGCCATCTCAAGAACTAGCGGTCAGAAATTACCAAACTTGAGAATTTAACATAGGAATGTAAAGTTTAGGTCAGACACTTGCTAATGCAACAATATGCTCAGGTGAGCCGTGCGGTCACAGTCCCCTTGTTAGTTATTCTTTTTTTTTTACAAAATTTTTTGATTGAACAGTTCAGAGATAAGAAATAAGAGTCATGTCTGGTTTTAGGTTTAGGCGTCCATTGGTTATTTTGAAAGGCCCGAATTGTAAGTTTCAATGTTAATCGATTCCTGTGATTTGTAACTTTTAAAATGATTGGAGATCGGGGTGAGTTGGTTTTTTCAATAACTTGAAAGAGTTGTAAAAATAAAATCTTACCAACTACATATTCGGGTTCTTTATCACCTTTACTGTTTGAATGAATACTCTGATCTATCCAATCAGTCGGTTGCAATTTTCAAAGCTCGCTAGAGAATGAATGCCTTTACATAAGTATGTTTTTCTGGGCCATGTCTAGTCCATCACTGGAAGCACATGAAGGTGATTAGGACATTTTGTTAGGTTTCCTTGCCGTGAATACCAAGTACCAATGCGACAGAGTGAAAGGCTTTCTAGTATATCATTTTTATTTTAATTCCTATGATATTCGTCCAAACAGTCCCTTCCCTCATGGAGGCTACGTACTGCAGCCTTTGTTCCTGCAGCGATCAATCCATTTTTCATGCATATTAGCCTTAGTATCCTTTTAATGTCTTTCCTGGAAGTTTCGATGTTCTTTCCTTTGAAGAACATTACGCAATACTGCTGTATTTGCCCTTCAGCTTGTTTATGAACGCGTGGCTATGTTCTCTCACTCTTGTATACCTAAGAAGGGTATTTGTTGGAGAGAGAGAGAGAGAGACAGAGAGAGAGAGAGAGAGACTGACGTGGTTGAAAAACGCTATGCCAAATGCTTATTTTCTTAACACATTTGAAAACAGTAGGATCCCCACAAATAATCCTTAACCCACAGTGGTCGAACCGTTCATTGGCTCTCTCTCTCTCTCTCTCTCTCTCTCTCTCTGAAAGGTCAAGGTCATCTGGTTGCTAGTCCACTGGATTTCGCACGAAAAGCACATTTTTTCAATCCTAGTAATATATAATCCTGTGACTTTCGCATTTACTTTCGACAAATTCTCGTCAGACGGTTGATGGGGTCCCTTCCCTTCGAATTTGGAGATATTCAGCACTTTATATGAACGCGTACGTCTCTCTCTCTCTCTCTCTCTCTCTCTCTCTCTCTCTCTCTCTCTCTCTCTGACAATGTCCGTCCGTTTCTCGTCAGCTTTTTTTCCTTCACTGGGCCTATTGCAAGAATTGGAGACTGTAAATTGTGTAGTGTCTAACTGGCTTCTGGGGTGTATGCCGCTATCTTATTGTAATCTCCTCTACTAAGGGTTGCCAGGTTGTTTCCGGCAGTGTTCTTTGCTGCTAGTGTAAGTCTTGATGGGTTTGTCTTTGCCTATATTTGTGCAATGCACGCCAGTCATGACGTGCATTTTACTCCTTACTTGACCTGGAACTAGGCCTAGCCAAGGTCTAGACCTTGGAACTAGTCATCTAAAGGTAGCAAGAATCTTGGAGTTTAGTCCCACACCTCAGGGAGTCAACGATGTAAAGGAGTTGCAAAAGAGGGTGGAGCACAACAGGGAGCTCTACTGGGTAAGGACAGATATATTGAATGACCCTGTAGTGTTTTCACTGGGGTTGATAGGCCTTCAGATGGTAGCACTGGAAACTGCGGCAGCGGTAGGTGAGGGTTGAAAGGGGGGAGGGTTAAATTTAGTGAGCGTTTCAGCTGTCAGATGAGTAGGGGAGGAAGGTTGAGGGGAGGAGGAGGAGAAGGAGGTAGTGAAAATGAAAAGGCGTGAGGATTCAGCAGGTGTTGACCGATGTTTCCTGTAGCCTTCTTTGCCGGTTGATGGTGGAAAGCTTCGTCGGTATAAAAACCGGCAGACGCGGGTGGTGGGTCTCCTTCTCAAATGAGCCCTGGTGTTTCTTGATAGTTCCAAGGTCGTCAGTTATTTGCAACAGTCGAGGAATATATAACCAATTAAACAACAGTAGAACGGTGAGTGTTTAAACCTCGAACTATTTTGGTAGTTCAAGGCTTAAACAAGCCTGACGAGTAAGGAGTGGTTGAATGCCGCTAATGTTGTGTCACATCGAATGTGCAGAGAGTGAATGAAGTCAGGGAAATTAAATTTTAGTAAGACTTCCCAGAGTCCATAAGCAGGCCTATGTTCAAACATACTGCAAAACCTTTTCCAAATATGCACATTTGAAAGGCCGTTTGAGTCAAGGAATTACAGATTAAAATGCCACTTTCAAAGAAGTTTTTAAAGAATCAGTTAAGGAATTTTCTAAAATATGGATGTCTTGTATTTAGCCAGTTCTTTCTGTATATTTTTTTTTTACTTTCTAAAGTGTGTGTGTAGTTATATTGGTTCGCGAACCTCACTTCTTAATGTTGACAAATATTTGGTTGCGACTGAGGGCCAAAAATTTAAAGAGTTTGGTTGATAATCATAATTTGTTCATATTCTAAATTTCCCGTTACATTCTGCATGAACACTTTAAGCAAGGGTCCAAAGTGATGAAGAATCAGATTAATTTCTTGTCGAAAATATAGGAGTTATTTATGAAAATATTTCATTCTTGGACGTAAAATACCACTTGCTTGGCCATATTCTTTTTTTGTATAATAGTATGCAGTAACAATTTCATATGAACTATTCTCTATTTATTTATATTTTTTAGTGTAAATCAGTTTTATCGTCAATTGTCTCCTTTTGTCTTACCTGAATTCCTGCTTCTTTTCTTCAGTCTTGCATTCCATATTTAGACCCTTACTATTCATTTCCTTTATTTTCTGGCTCTCTTGACCTTGCTGTCTAACCACTCCAACCACCTCTTTTCACTGTCAGAAGCACAGAAGAACGAATGTGCCCTCAGTGCTTGGCCTGACAGCCTCTATTTCATCAAGAACTCTCTCCGCCGTTGTGTTCTCTGAAAAAAAAAAAAAAAACATTAATAGACGCTTGCTTAGCAATTCATAAATATTTTCGCATATTCCTTATGAAGGTTCTTATGAATAAATAATAATAATAATAATAATAATAATAATAATAATAATAATAATAATAATAATAATAATCTCTGGGTCTTTCTCTCTGATGTGGGACTGGCGAGAGATTTCTTCAAGCCAAGTTCTTAGGCTTGATGGTTGCTGTTGAAGTCTCGCCGACCGGCGGGGCAGGTGCGTGACGTCACGGTGTGGTGTGCGACGTTGCGTGACGTCACGTCCTGGTATTATCCTGCGAATATTCTCATTGGTCGCAGGATGGCTCGCCTGATCTTGTATTGCTGGGCCGGGAGTGTCGCTTGCTCTGGTGTCGGTTGCAGGTCTTTGTATTGTTGGTCGTCTTATATTGGTGGGGAGGAAGAGAACTTCCTGGGTTGTAATCAGTGAGGGCTTTTCTTGTTGGATTAAGAGCGCCTCCAGTAGTCCTAAGCCTCGCGAGTCTGTGGCCCTTCCAATTATCGTGGTTTTCTTGATAATTACATCTGTGATGATGTTTTCTTGGTGGGAGTTTCTCATGTGGAATTTTATTGCACCTTCTTGTGCATGACATGAAATCCTCTTAGGTAGTTTCATAGTGGTCATACCTATGTATGACCCGGGACATCCGGGGACGGAGCATTTGAAGTGGTACACCAAATTTGTCTGCTTAAGAGAATCTCTTATCGGCGGGGCAGGGTTATTCTTCAAAATCATGTCTCTCGTGCGCCTATTCTAGTAATAGATGACCAGGTCCAGTTTGATGTCGGCTTCGGTGTTGGATACGTTCTCAGAGATTATTTTCTTAATGGCATCTTCGACTTTTTGATATTTCGGGTGCATTCTGGGTTTGTGCATTCTTCCTTGTGGATGGGGCTGCGGCTATTCTCGTTACCCGATCCGTTACCGATCCTAATAATAATAATAATAATAATAATAATAATAATAATAATAATAATAATAATAATAATAATAATAATAATGATAAAGTCCTCTAACTGACTTGTTTATAATTTCATGTAAACAAACCTCTGAAAAAGATAGTTTGCAGTTATAAACAAGGACTACTTGATGTATTGATGACTTTAAAAGCAGACTGCTGGGGTAACAAACAGAAGACCCCGTAAAAGAATAATACCTTGAGACACTGAAATCATGGTCAGAATGGGTGTTTATATTCTTTATTCATGATTATTTTGGTGAGAGTTTCATGAGTTGTAGTGTTAAATGGTTTTTGCATATAAGAACATTGATGTCTCATCTCTTACTGAAGTTCCAAATGACACTTATATATGTTGTGGTGGTGTGTGAAATGATTCACTAACAGTGAAACCAAATACAACAATCTATTGGAAATAGTGTTTACCAGAAATAGCTGGTTACGTATAAAATATATATATATATAATGTCTGATGACCCCCTGTTACATGCAGATCATAGTGTCTATCAATGCTCCCGTGAGGTGCTCAGGCGCGCCCCCAAGGAATAGGAAAATACGACAAAAGTTATTTATATATGGAGATGAAAATCAGCCTCTCCCATTGTGTTTGGTTTGTGGTTGCAAAATGTGAAATGAGTCGATATAGTAAATTATAAAAATTTTCAAACATCGCATTATAGTCTTCAGGAAAAGATGTAATTATTTTAAAAGACTCTGCAACAAACCCATTTGCTTTCAAAAAGTAGAGTAACGTTGTCATGAAAAAGGTCAAATTGCAGCTTAGTGTCTAAGATTGCCGTAAAGATGAAGATGGTTTTTTGGGCTTGCAGAAAGATGGTAAGACTCATTTAGATGACAAGAAACAATTAAGTAAAAAATAATATGATACTTTCTTTCGTTTTCTGGAAATGCCCGATATTCAGTTTTCGTAATAAATAATGCTTTTTCTTGATGAATTCAAGTAACAAAGCGCAACTACTGGCTTTTAAAACCATTTTTGTGGAAAACTGCTAAAGGTGAAGATATTTTCTTTATTTTGAATAGTTATTTTGAGAAATGGAATTTTCCTGGGAGTCTCCGTGATGTCTCCATCAATGGTGGGTTCCATTAAATATTCATCATTTGTAAAGCAAAAGAATCAAGATAATAACAACTTGCATAGAGAGGTCCTGATGTAAAAACACTTATTAAACTGAAAGAAGTTTTTCTGTTGTCGAAATGGTTCAAGACTAGACAAATAAAGGCTCGTATATTTGAACAACTTTTGAAAACATGGATATCATTCATAATCTAAGGTAATCTGTCATTGAACTTCGCGAAGAACTATTGGCATTTTTTAAAAAAATCAAATGTAAATTTTTGGACTTTTGTGAGTTTTACATCAAAACTTTCTGAAGGTTTCAACAATTAAATGTTTGATGAGGAAATGAAAATCTCTCATCTACCAACAGAATCAAAGCATTCCAGAAAAAATTGTGATTTTTCAAGTTCAGGCTGTTTTTTTTTTTTGAGAAAATGCTTTAATTTAATTCCTTTTAGTGGATCATTTTTAGGTAATTGAATTATTACTCTAAGATGACGTGGAAGAGATAAATTTATTTTCTCTTCATTGCCTATCCAAAAACCATATGGAAGGGAGGACTGTCTGCCTTTCTGTCTCTGAAAGTGAATATTTTTCATTCAAAGGTAGGCTTGCTTGCCTAATACTTTTTATGTCGTTCTGTTATAGAATTTCTTATTTGTTTATATCATTATTTCCAAGAAATGTCTGTATTTAGTGTGTTTACTACTTTTTGTAAGATTTAATGTTTGATGAGAGTGAGACCATTTTTTATTTTAATTATTGTGTCATTTTTAGATTCTTATCTGTCAATCAGTTTGTTCTTCAAAAGGTCTCAAAAGCAACGTAAGGGGCCATTTCTTATTTGTTTTAATTCTTCTGAAATGTCTGGTCTTGAGTGTGTTTGCAACTCCAGTAATCCAGTCCCACTGCGTGTATTATGTATTTGTCATATCTGTGATCAGTTTGTTCTTCTAGGTCTCTAGGTGAGAACATTGACTCGGTTTAACGGGCTCTTTATTTTCTGATGATATCGTATCAAGTTACTGTAATCTCTCTCTCTCTCTCTCTCTCTCTCGGCAGCTCCAGTACAAAAGTTAAGTATACTTTAGTTTAACCAGACCACTGCGCTGATTAACAGCTCTCCTAGGGCTGGCTCGAAGGATTAGACTTATTTTTAGTTGCTAAGAACCAATTGGTTACCTAGCAACGGGACCTACAGCTTAATGTGGAATCTGAACCACATTATACCGAGAAATGAATTTCTATCAGGAGAAATAAATTCCTCTAATTCTTCATTGGCCGGTCGGATACTCAAACGTGGGCCCAGGAGAGTGCTACCCGAGAACTATACCGACCCGTCCAACGAGGAACTAGTTCCAGTACAATATGGTGTACTAGGCTTTCTTGATACTTAACGAGAACGTTTTTTTAATTTCCTTATAATGCTGTTCAAATTTCAGTTACTCTTTTCAGAGATTACTTAATGGAATTAGTTTTAGTTAAAGTTTAAAATTTTTCCTCCCTTTGGATGATCACCGAAAGCTGGTGTCAAGAACTGGAGATTAAGTTTAGAGACCACCCCACTAGGGCGGCAGTGCCGTCAGTGTACCTCACGCCGTGCAGTGTAGGCATCATTAAATGTTGCTTGCAGCGTCCCTTCGGCGCCTATGAGCTGTACCTACACTTTTTAAACTTTTACCTGATCTCCATTCTGCTTCCTTACGTCAGTCCTGTTATGTGCTTCGCTGTCGAACTGCCCATTTCCAGAGGTCGTTTATTCATCACATCGTTGGAGTGTGGATCAGTCTCCCTGAGTATGCTTTGCAATTGGAACTTCTAAAGTTCAATGAAAATGCAATGCATTACTATTCTAACACAATTCTCCTTGTATTTCAATAATTAAATTACATTTTGATCTAATTTATTAATCTTTTAATTTATATTTTTTCCTAATATCTGATCTCTTCTTCCTGTACCCAGAGTTCCTCATTGGTCGGGTGGGTACCGTTCTCAGCTAGAACTCTGCTGGCCCCGCGTTTGACTCTCTGACTGCCCAATGAAGAATTAGAGGAATTTATTTCTGGTGATAGAAATTCATTTCTCGCTATAATGTGGCTCGGATTCCACAATAAGCTGTAGGTTCCGTTGCTAGGTAGCCAATTGGCTCTTAGCCTCGTAAAATAAATCTAATCCTTCGGGCCAGCCTTCTCTAGGAGAGCTGTTAATCAGCTTAGTGGTCTGGTTAAACTAAGGTATACTTCATATTACCTTCTGTTGCTTCTTTAAAATCCCCGTAGGGTGGTAGTGCCTTCAGTACACCTCACGTGGTGCACTGTAGGCATTACTTAAGGGTATTTGCAGCATCCCTTCGGCCCCTAGCTGCAATCTCTTTCATTTATTTTACTATACCTCCGTACATATTCTCTTTCTTCCATCTGACTTTCTACCCTCCCCTAACAATTGTTTCATAGTGCAACTGCGAGATTTTCCTCCTGTTACACCTTTCTAACCTTCTTACTGTCAAGTTCCCATTTCAGCGCTGATGGACCACATAGGTCCCAGCACTTGGCCTTTGGCCTCAATCCTATATTCTATCTTCTATCTATCCTCTTGAAAATGAGCACCATATCTATTGGAAGCTTCCATTTCAAGTCACTGCCCCTGAGGGCTTGTTCTATAGGGTTCATCTTCTAAATAATAATAATAATAATAATAATAATAATAATAATAATAATAATAATACCATTTACTGAAGCAGCAGTGTCTACTTTCCAGTCCAATTTAAACCTGAGAAACCTTTTTAGTGCATAATTCCTTTCAATTAAGTGCTTTGTTGTTTACATTGCTGGTTCGTGATTTCACATACGTACTCTCTCTCTCTTTCAGAAAACGGCTTTTCGTTGCAACAGAAAACGGCTTTGGTCGTCCTCTCTCTCTCTCTCTCTCTCACGTACTCACATACGTACACACACGCATACACACACACGCATGCACACATGCTCACGTACACACACACACACACGCACAGAAAACGGCTGTGTGCGTGTGTGTTTGTGTGTGTGTGGTCATTTCAGCAACGCCAATAGAAGGCGCAGTTCGACCCTGTCCTAGAGGCCTCGACGAGGTAACCTCTATTTCTGGAGAGGTGGAAGTATTCTTCAGGAGAAATCTCCCTTAACCGATTTGAGCGGAACAGCTTTTAGATGTTTTTGCTTTTCCTTTCCTTCCTGATAAACTGATTAAGAAATGAATGATTTAGCTAGTATTAAATGTCAACTCACTAGCATGATTTTATGAAACTTTCTCTGCTGACAATTTCCTGAGTCTGCAAATTTGTAGCTGTTCACTTTATAATTCTTTCTTTGTTGCCTCCTTCCGTTGCCATTTAATTATCGCCTCAAATCTATATAAAATAAAATCTTCCAGTATGGGCTACTTTTATATTTTTGCTGTCAGTTTCCCCGTATACCAGCTTGAAAGTCTTGAGTTGTCTCCTCTTCCGCTGTCTGGTACACTTTCTATAACCAGAAACTTGATTCCTCCTATCTAGATATGTCGAAGTCTTCAGCTACAACGACCCTTTACAGGTGTTTCGATGTGACTTCTTTGTCTGCTTCTATTTTTGTAAGCATTGATGGCATTCCTCATGGGGTTTCCTGTGTGTTTTTCTGTTCTAGTTCATAATCTTCTGAACGAATTTTTTACAGTAGATCAGGCGAACTTATCAAATGTATGTATGTATGTTTGTAGAAAGGAAGCTTTTCACAATATGAACCTCTTCAGCACCACTGAGTTAATTTAAAAAAATTAGTACAAAGTATTGTTGGGTAAAGGTGATGAAAGTTTATGCATATGGGCCACGCCCCCTTTCCAGGGGTTGATAAATATCTGAAAGTTGGTTGGGTCATTTAACAAGACCCATCTCAAGAAGTACAGGGCCAGAAATGACGAAACTTGAGAGACAGCTCCCATACGTATGGCAGATTCAAGTTTGTTCAAACGTTAGTCCCAGGGGACAGAGTTTGACTTGTGTTGTTTTGGTCAAAACACCTTTTCAGTGCAACGATTAGGTGAGCAAAGTGGCCCTTAGCCTCGTATTAGTTTTATTTTTTCAGTTGTAAGAATTTTTCAGTAGAACCGTCAGACAAAAAATCATTATCAATAATATGTCTTGATTTGAGATTTTTGGGCGTTCACTGGGATTTGAAAGGTATGAATTGTAAGTTGCAATGATTCCTATGCTTCCTGATAGTTTGAATTCACATTTACATGGACAGCAACCAAGTATTTGTAACTTTGTTTTAATGGACGTCGGTTTGAGTTGGTTTTATCAATAAATTGACAGAATTTTCACCAAGAACCTACTCCCAGCCACACATTCGGGTTCCTTAGTGTTACTTTGTAAATACCCAGATCCCTCTAATCAATTCTGTAATTTCCCCAAGCTTTCTGGAGAATGCACAGGCAGGGTATGTGTCCCTTGGCAATGTCTAGTCCGTCATTGGAAGTACATTAAAGTGATTAGGAAACTTTTCTGCTGGGTTTCCAAGCCAATCGTGTACAAGATAGTTTGTATTACAGCAAAGTGAGTTGCTTCAAGTTTTCATTATTATTGAATTTCCTTTGTTATTTGTCCAAATGGTCTCTTCACTCATAGAGGCTATGTACTGTAGCCTTTAGTTCTGCAGTGATCGCTCCATATTTCATGCATATTTGCATTACCTTACTTTCAGTATCTTTCCTGGAAGTTTGGCTGCTGAACGTTTTTGTGACATTGTAAAGTTGTTTATGAACTCGTGCCTTTGCCTCTCGCTGTCTGATTTACCCAAGAAGTGAATTATGTACGTGTTGAGAGAGAGAAAAAGAGAGATTGATGCGTTTGAACAACTCGCCGTCAAAATGCTTACTTTCTTACCACACATGGAAAATGTAAAATCTTCAGGAAGTAATCCTCATCCTATATTGGCTCTCTCTCTCTCTCTCTCTCTCTCTCTCTCTCTCTCTCTCTCTCTCTCTCTCTCTGTTGAAGAATAATATTTTCAAATAGATTTTGTTTATTTTTCAAACTTTGCCAATTTCAGCGTGGACTGCATTCCTTGTTATTAATATGGGTTGTCTATTCTTTTGCGCACGGAACTAATGGCCTTAAAAATGGTTTAGTCTTAACGGGGCGAGGACTTGAAACCTCCCATTACCATTCCGTCCCTTCCTACACCAATTAGGAATCGAGCCTGGGCTATTCTAGCGTATTGTGCAAAGAGAGAGAGAGAGAGAGAGAGAGAGAGAGAGAGAGAGAGAGAGAGAGAGAGAGAGAGAGAGAGAGAGAGAGAGAGAACGCTTTTTGAGTTTTCTGTGGTTGGAGGAAGAAGTAGTAGTAGTAGTAAGAGGAGGAGGAGGAACAGGAAGCGAAGAGGCAGGAGGAGGAAGACGCGAGTGGCTAGTGAGTTCTTGTTGTTGAGACTTTAGAGATGGCAATTCAAAATTGAAGGCTTTCTGGTTGAGTAAGGTGGTTGCACTGGCCAGTGTCAAATCGTTTCGTTGTACTGTAAGTTGTATCGGTGGTCTATCTTTGCACCAGTCACAATCGCTTGAGGTGATTGCTCAACATGTCTTTTTAACTACAAGCTATCTAGGCATTTGGCAGAATGACGTCGGCAGCAAGGCTATCTGTTAAAATGGCGGACATATTACGTCCATTTAATGGAACTGGTGGTGTTGGAGAATGTTTTTAAAACTTGAAATAGTTGTTAGGCATAAGGAAATTAAGCAACTACAAGTTGTAATACCTCTATTCTTAGAAGGAACTGCATATTCTGTATGTAATGGATTAAGTGATGGCAAAGAAAAAAGTAAAAAATGCGCCGAAGAAACCACTAACGCCACGACCATCCCTTGAAGCTGATTGGTTGGCAATGGTTTCAAAAAGTTGGTTAATCTCTGCCAGGGAAGCATTATTTAGTATTTATTTTCTAATGGAAAATTGTGCTGTCAAATAGCATTTGCATAGTTAATTTTGCTTATTTAAATTATCGATCTGGCTTTGGCTAGTATCACTGTATCTTTTGAACTGGTGTTTAGTCCTTTATAGCTTAGCACTTGTGACGAACTTGCAACAACCCTTATGCAAGGGATATTCAGTGCTTGGAAGAGAGGTCTTTTTATTGAGATTTATAAGAGTAGCTTTAACCTGAAATGCTTTAAATAGATCGTATAGTTTTGAGATGAATTACTCTTGGTAGCACTGTAAACGTGCCATTTTAAGATTAGTTGTAATGGCATGCAATTGCAAAGGACTAAGAAGGAAAATCGCCCTATTTTTAAGACTTGGGTAATAATTAAGACCCTCTTTTCTAGTGTGTTCAGTCTCGATTTATTGTTCTTGGTGCACTGTGGAGGCTTGACAAGGAAAGTCTTCAAGTGTGTATTTAACAAGAGAAAATTGTCTTAATTTATATCCTAATCTTTAAAATACGCAGTGTTACTTCTTAGCCCTTTCTTTGTAATAAATAAGTCATGCCATTGTTATAATAACCATTTGCATTTAAATCATTTGCATTTAATTTTTTTCACTTCGCTGTTACAAATGTTAACAAAAATATGCCTTTGTCAATGAAATAAAAATTATAACAAACAATTTGCTGTTGCCATTTCATCGTTACGATATGTTAAGATATACAACTGTGCAAAATTTGTTAGCTTTAATGACTTACAAACTTTATTAGCTTTAATGACTTATGCCACAAAGAAGAATTATAAATTTATTTCTGGTGATAGTTTACTAGTTGAAATGAGGTCGATAAGGTCATTTCAACTTATAAAGTGGTCTGGTTAAACAGATAACTTAACTTGTACAGATAAAGATCTCTTCCGATTTTCCAGGTGAGAGAGAGAGAGAGAGAGAGAGAGAGAACACAGCCGGCCCATACGGTTCAGCACGAGAGGAACTGAGGACTCAGAGCAGAGCAAGCGAGAGGACTCAGAGAGCAAGAGAGGATCGTCGGAACAGTGTATCTATCTATCTATCTATCTATCTATCTATCTATCTATCTATCTATCTATAAATAATAATAAGCCGGTAATCCAGGGCTGCTTAAAAGAAATTCTGGACGTCCCACATTTATTTATTTAACTTTTTTCGATCGGGGAGGTGATTCCAGATTTGCACATTTTTAAAATTGTTTAATTTTAACTTGGATTTAAGCTGCTTCTAATCTAATAACAAATTGTTAAGCTGCTTCTAATCTAATAAAAAAGTTTTAAGCTGCTTCTAATCTAATGAAATACTCATATATAAATCTGTTAAGCTGCTTATAATCTAACATATATCAAAATGTCCTTCAATGATTCCATTTACCTCTCTTCTTATAGCGAAAGGAATGATAATGAAACAAGTCAGTTTTTAAAATTGTATTTTATGTAACAAGGAAATCCAGGAAACATATTTCAAGTAGTGGGATCATTTTAAACCTGCTTTTTATAAAGGCAACGGAGTTGCTAGTTACTTTATTACAGTATCTTTTTTAAAGATGGTGCGTTTTGTAAAAGTACCAAGGGGCCGAATGACCAGGTGGTAACCTCGAGTATGAAGGTGAGGATGGCCCATAGATTCTCCTCAACGACTGACCGGAGATAAGGAGCAATTTTGATCCTTCACACTTCATTCACTTGAAAAATTGTGCTCATTAGAAGTAATTTAATGCATATTACAGTTACTCAAATGCTGGAAAGTTAGATTCGTCATAAGTCATAATTATTTCTTTGCCTCATTTTAAGTTATATAAGCAAAATACAAGGACACGAAATCGTAAAAATATTTATTTGGTATGTATGAAAGATTTTTGGTCATGACCTAGTTTCCAAGACTGGGAAAAGATGACAAATATAATTACTAAACGCACTATGTGATTAAGTAGGCACTAGATGTTTTTGTTGAATAGGAATTTAAGGCATTTCATGAAGATTTCCCAAAACTGTTCATAGGTCAATCAGCATCTCGGTTTGCAACGTCTTACTTATACTGAAATTGTGTGCTGCAGAGAGAGAAGAGAGAGAGAGAGAGAGAGAGAGAGAGAGAGAGAGAGAGAGAGACTATAAACTACAACCACATCTACGGCAAATGACAAACGTAACTACGCGTAGACCCAGGATAAACCACGAGAGAGAAAGAGACTATAAACTACAACCTCCTTTTCAGCAAAGGGTAACCACACAGAGGCCTAGGATATAAAATCTGATTTACAGAGTAAATTGGAAAATAGATAACGGCAAATTAAATGGAACTTTAGTTATAACTAATCAAACGTTTCACGAGATAAGTCAAAGTCATTTGGCTATTTGAACCTCTTCTGAATCAACAAAGAAGAGATTTCGAAAATTAACGTGACCGTGTCGATACTGCTGAGAGCGCAGACCATGCAAGTCCATAACGTAGGAGACATAAATCTATTTACTGTCGTTTTATTAGGCCCACACTACCATCTCATTCTTCACAAGGCAGAATGTTAGTAACACAACTACTTAGTAATAAAAGAACTACTCTCTTGTTTTGACTTTCTGCCGCAGTAAAAAGGCTTTTAATTCCAGCCGCTATCAAGACCAGAGTATGGGGTGAGGTTACCTGTATATTTTAGGTCTAGATCGACTGGAGAGAGAAAACTTTTTAACCAGAAATACAAATTACTTGAAGAATAAACCTAATCTTTAATTAACTCGTTTAACCACACCTGACTACTTAATCTTGAGGTGTACTTTACTTATGGTTCAGCACTTAACACCAGCGGCTACAAAATTGTTTAGATCTCTCCCAGTTCTAGTCCTATAGCACTTCCAGACGCGCATTTTCAATTTCTCTTTACAAACCACTCAGACGTATCGGATAATTATAACGCTCGTTTCTCACACACACTGTATACCACTAAATACTTAACACAGACTACCACCAAGATTTTCTTTAATATTCTTTCAAACTCAACAATAAATCTAGCCTTAGTCTCACTGGAAGTTCTTTCATCTTTTTAGACTAATCAAGAGTTCAGACACTCATTCAGGTTCCAAGACCGAGTGAAGGAATGTGACAGATTCTTTGTTATTATATTTTATTATCTCATTATCTTTCCTTCAGAGCAGTGCTTAACCTTAAACTGGTGAATGAAACGAGATGGACGAATGAGGAGTGAAGAACACATGGAAAGTTAATGATTTCATATACTTAAACGATACCGATTCCTGTGCTGTGGGACTAGAATTTTGATGTGCACTTTCTAGACCCATATCAGACATTATGATCTTTTAAAGGTGACCAGATGAACTAAAACGATCTTCAATCACGACAATTTGTTTCTCGGCTGAAATACATAATAAAGAACCTAGATCGAGAGCAACTGTGCAGAAGAGAGCAGTTAATTTCTGAAAGCAAAATGAAATGAACAAGATTCGAGATAAGGAATTAAATGTCAGTGGTGACAACAAACCTGAGGACAGCGAACTCAAAACTGCAGATTCGTTCACTGTTATAAGATGACTTTTATTGAATCGGATGAGAAAATACTGAGGTGATAGTTGTTCTCTCCTCGAAATCCATAAAAACGAAAGTCACACGAAAGCTGTATGGCGAATGGCCTGCAACGATACAAGTCAAAAGGATATATTCCCCCATCTTAGTCAACCATGAATTATAGTAGCCAGTGCCTGGCTCATTTAAAATGACACACGAAACACACATCAAACCACAGAAATTATAAGTGATAAAAGAGTAAGTTTTTAGTTTTCTGTAAAAGAAAATTTTTGTGCCGGCTTTGTCAGTCGGTCCTCCCTCAGATCTTAAAAAAAAAAAAAAAACTACTAAGGCTAGAGGGCTGCAAGTTGGTAAGTTGATCATCCACCCTCCAGTCGTCAAACATACCAAATTGCAGCCCTCTAGTCGAGCCTCATTAGTTTTTATTTTCTTTAAGGTTAAAGTTAGCCACAACCGTGCATTTGGCAACGATATAGGACAGGCCACCACAGGTCCGTGGTTAAAATTTCATGGGCCACGGCTCATAAAGCATTATACCGGGACCACCGAAAGATAGATCTATTTTCGGTGGCCGTGATTATACGATGTACAGTATAGAACACTTGACTGTGCCTAAGAAACTTTGGCGCATTTTTTACTTGTTTTTTATAACAACAGACGTGAGTGTTGAAATCAGCAAAGTACCTTTCATTCGATGGTCAAAATGACACAATGAAAGAAAAAACGTCTTCTTGCCTTTCCTCAAACAGCTCATGACGTGCGCATGAAAAGAAAAGCGCCATCACGACAAGAAGAAAATGTTTATATACAAATTCTACGATTACCCTAGTCAAGGATACACCCAACAACTCCCAACACAGGAATTTTGTAGCAATGGCAAATAAACATTCTGAATATCGATTGATTAAACTTTGCTTTAATACCCATGCCAATCAACTAGGCCTACATGATGGAAAATTAAACAGTCCATGAAGTTCATTATATTCCTTTACAAAGTGACAATGATAAAACTTCTATCGCCTATTGTTGCTGAAAGCCATAAACATCAACTAATAGCCAAACTATTAAGATCACCAATCTCCCTTGAATAGTAAGGTGAAATCACCGTCATTCTGAAACCAAGATGGCCAAGGCATCAAACAACCGTTAATATGTTAACACTGGAAAGGAGTAGGTTCCTTCTAACTGGAATCAGAAAATGTGACGAGAATGAGTCAAATAAATGAAAGATATTGAAGATATAGATGTATGGTAGCACAAGTATTGTCGTTATACTGACCACAACCGTGATCATCAAATGAGGTAGAGGGAGAAGCGATTTAAGCAGCCCAGAGAGAAGCGATAGCATGCAAGTGTGGAAAATTAAAACAGAATTTATTGTATTATGGGAATAAAAACATCACTGGAAAAAGGTTTCTGCTGATAGATCAGGGAAGGTATCCTTGATACTACAGTATATACACTGCTGGAAATGATCTGACGGTGAAGGAAAGAAAAAGGATGAAGAGAAAGACAATGATAATAAAAGCAAGGAGACTGAAATATGGAGGAGCCTAAAAGGAGTATATATCAAGAAAAATTGTCAGAAGAGATAGCATAACAAGAGGCAGTTTGACACAACAGACTGGACATCGAGAGACATGTGGGAGAATCTAGATGCACAAGGGCCTACAGGAGAGAAAAAGACAGCCTCCAAATTACAGGAAGAGAGAAGTTGGAGAGAAGGCCACAAATACGGCGAATGCAGCAGAATAAAAAAAAATCAACTCAAGCCTTTTTGCGTGGATACATCCGCTCTATCTGAACAGCAACTTAAAGCTATTTTGCCATAGATACAAGGAAATGGCTGAACTATTTATTATTTTTTTTTATTGTTGTGTGATCTGTGATAAACAATACGGCTAAAACTGTAGCAGGATTTACAAAACATGTGCACTAGCATAGTACCGTGACCCCGCCCCCTCCTCTCTCTCTCTCTCTCTCTCTCTCTCTCTCTCTCTCTCTCTGAACAAACAATGTTTCTCCTGGGAGTAATGCGCTGTTGAAATGAAAGACTTGGCAACAGAGACATGAGATTAAAACTGACTTTACATGGACTTCGAATCGCAATCAAAATCTTTTTTGGCAAAGTCCAGAAAAGGTGCAAATTTTGAAGAATCACAACAAAGTTGCTGAATAAAAATTGCGGCTCAGACTAGGGATAATTTCCAGTCGGGGGTTTCTGTTTTAAATGAACCTTCTTCCAGCTGTTTCTATCTTTGCGTTGGTGTTGATAATAACAAATAGTATGAAGATATTGCTGTTGTTAGCATTAAATTAAATATTAATAAAAATCAATAACATGTGCAATAGAAACAGATCTCCTCATGACACTAGGATTGAACCCAAGACTCTCAGTTGAAAGGCTAGGACGGCACCAACTGACTGTCAGTTGGAATCAAAGTACTCACACAGTACCTTTAGTTTTAGATGGTTAGGCTACATACCTTCCATACCAGCAAGTTTAAACCCAATTCCCCAAACCACAAGCGACTCAACTCTTAGTATTTTATTCACTCAGAATGAGTCATTGGAGTAAAATGCTATCAGCTGAGTCGCTGGTGGTCTGGAAGTTGGATGAACCTCATTATATTCAAAGTATGCAGCCTGACCAGGTGAAGCCTTAGGTACTGTATAAAAACTCAGTTTATTATATACTTATAATTATTATATACTTATAATTCGTGTGGTTCAGCTGGTAGCGTCTTTGCCCTTTCATTGGAGACTTCTGGGTTCGATCACGATGTGAGGAAGACATTTATTAATATTACTGTCATAAATCATTTTGAGAGTAATGGGCAAGACTGAATACTTTGCAAAAATAGCATAGTAGAAGGTCACCTTAATCCAATGGCATCTGCATGGTGTAAAGGTGTACAACATTTCAACATGTAATCAGGAGATGAGATCAGTGCCAATAATGAAGCATCATCTGCTTAAATAACCTACTCGTTTTCTAAGCCAAGCCACTTGTCATTCACTTGTAATGGACGTGGTTCAAGAACACTACTTTAAGGAGCAAACGAGAGATTACATTCATAATTATAACGGCATTCTCCTTGCCAAATCATTTTCATTTTATTGGTGAAAGATATGATATCTATACCCTAACCAGACGATTATAGGACCAATTATCTCAATTACAAACATACACAAACACATACACACACAAATATATCTATGTATGTGTGTATGCATATATGGATGCGTGCATGTACGAGTATATATATATATATATATATATATATATATATATATATATATATATATATATATATATATATATATATATATATATATATATATTAGTACAGTCACTCAGGTGTATGAAAAAGCGATTCTACAGTAACAGGAAACTAGAAAAATAGGCTTTCTCACTTGACATGACATAGAATATATATATATATATATATATATATATATATATATATATATATATATATATATATATATATATATATGTGTGTGTGTGTGTGTGTGTGTGTGTGTGTATGTATAAATATATATAAGAAATCTTGCTATATCGTGAAAAAAACTTAGAGGTTATTGAGTTGTGATAATAATTTCAGGAACGCTGAACATCCCTTTGCTATCAAGTCAGACCAGCGGAATGTGAGAATGGGAAAAGTCGACCGAGGGTCAACGTGACTAGAAACCACTCACAGCAAGAGGTTCCATAACAGCCCAGTACTGATTTTCGCTTCAGAATAAAAAGAAGGAATTCTATCATTAAAGGCGAATGCTTCTGGAAAACCGGTGACTATTACTTAAGTTAAAGTAATTTGGCCTCATTAAATTCTCTTAATTAAATACGTAACTCATGGTTTTTAATACTCTATAGACTGGATGAGTGTTGTAACTAAATGTAAATTGATAAGGATTGTTCATGCCTCGATAATATAATTTTTATCAGTCTCATGCTAATAGATTTCACGAAATCAGAATGCAACAAGTAATTGCTTTCTATAATGCATATTTTGTATGTTAATCAATATCAGTGAATACCGTGGCTCAAAAAAATGTGCGTGTACATGCATGTATTCTTGTTACTTATGTATAAAAAACTAAGATGCATCTTTTGTATAGACCATAATACTGATACAGCAGAAATAAAGATGAAATAAGAGCATTTGTATGGCATAAAATATAATCACTGGATTTATGATAATTTCGAACTCTGATATCTACATCTGGGTTTTTATTTTTACGTGGGCGAAAATTATTGTATTGAAGGAATGGTTTACTAAAGTGGCTTTTTGATTCACCCCTAAGCCCTTCGACTCAGTACAAATTAGAGTCTGTCACTGAGATTTCACCAAAAGATCAAGCAAGCATCTTACTTGTTGTTAATTTGAAGCAATAGAACAACTGTGGATTAGAATGAGTGAACGTAAAATCGATATTGCCGAAGGGGTTAAAATCAGACGGAAACATCACAAAGAACAGGTTGAAGAAGAACAACGGACCACGCGCTTGTTGAGAAAGCAAAAGGATGAGGAAATTCTTGAAAGCATTGGTGCCTAGGATGGTGATGACTTTCTCAGTAGCAATGTTAAATATTCTTATTCTGAAACTTTTGAGAGCTTTATGTCAGCAGAATAATGTTTCCACTGACAGTGTACATAGATTTATTCATTTTATCCCATTATTAATAAAAAGGCAAAATCAGGAGATATAGAAGAAACAAGTATTTAAATATGTTAAAGTTTTGGATAACCTACCAGTTAACTTTTGGATAACCTACTAACTGGTGATGAAATTCAAGCAGACTTTAATAGGAAATTATGGAACACAATGGGAAACTATTCTTTGCCGGACTAGCTAGTTGTCTCACCTTTTCTTTGAAAAAGAACCACACAATTTGATTGGTCGAAAACAAGGCGATTCCAGATGACCACCCACACCCATAAAAGTAATAAATAGAAATATAACATTTCTAATTGTATATCGAACTTAGCCTAAGAAATTTAGTCACAATTAATGCATGACTGTTGAATTGCTATTCTAAATAAAACAATGTCTAGTGAGCAATTTTGTATTCCAGGAGGGCTATCATGAAAAGTAATAATTTTGTTAGAATATGTAGTATTTTATCTTAGTGTGTCCTTTGCCACATATCAGTTTGATCCCTTGACGGGTCATGCGTGTTTGACAAAACGAATATGAATTTTCATTTGAAATGATCAAAGGTTTTCAGGTTAATGAGGCCTAACCAGAAAGTGAAAAGTTTTTATACCAATTATATAATAGCATTATTATGAATTGCGTATTAGTAAAAAAAATTCGACGAAGCAGGGATATCCTATTTCTGTGGTTTTGTATGTTCTTGTGCCACAGAAGTTTCCCACGCTTTGCCGACAGTCTGTCGCCACCTGCGTGACACCTGATTTGCACCTGGCTCGCGGATCGCGACTTCCCATGCCTCACTACTTAGCAACAAATCAAGCCAGCAGGATAGCAACACTTCCATGACACCTGGTTTTCATATATTTAGAAGACACAAAGTCTAAAATCAAATGCACGTGCACTATTTGTCTGTTAGTTACTATGCTAATTTCCTGGCTGCTGATTGGTCAGCAGTTCATATAAATACCACTGTCATTTGTTAATAAAGCATCACTTCAAGGTCATTTCATCTTAATCATCCTGCTAAAGTGGTGGCCCTTCCACACTAGCACCCAGCAAAGAAGTCCAACAAAGAAACATCACCCTTTCCTTCCACCGCTCCTTCCGACACCATCATCCAGGTCAAGCTTGCGACTTTTACACCGACTAACGCCGACACTTGGTTCCGTAGGGCCGAAGTTGTGCTTTGAATCAGCGTGTACTGTCCTCGTCCTCCAAGGCAGATTGTTGTCATCGCGCCCTGCCGGACCACCTCTTTCCCCATATGACGGAGTGGCTGGGCGCCAAGGGCACCAATGTCGCGCAGTACGAAGATCTGAAGAAGATCCTACTGGAAAGATTCACGCCATCCCCAGTTGTTCGTGTACAACAGATCTTTGATGCAGCACAGAAACCCTTGGGTGATCAACTCCCACGCCTTCGCCACCCTTCAAGGAACATCCAACCCTTTAGTGACAGACGACCTGCATGATGCCAGAGAGGCCACCATGGCCGTCAAACTCTCGTAAATGTCCAGGACAAACCCTTACTGCCCATTCTGCCTTCAGAAACCCAAGGACACTGACCATATGCAGCAGCAATTGTCATCGCTTCAGCTTTGCCGATACTACAGAACATTCGGCCCTGCTGCCAAGAACTGCCTCCCAGGCTGCACATGGCCAAAAAATATGTGAAATGGATACCATTACTCGTGGTAGCCATAGCAGGTGAGTATCCCTCAACCAGGGGCCATACTAATGCACACAAATCTAACCATAATCCTGATATATCCAATCCTAGTGCTCTATCAACATCTCTGTCTTTTTTGTCCTTGATTCTGCCACAGGCACTCGTTTTTTGGTCAATACATTGGCTTGCCGTTCTCTTCTGCCTATATCCAGTCAACCAACCAAATGCCCACAGCCATCCGACGTTCGACTCACAGCTGCCAGCGGCTCTCCTATCCTTACCTTAGGTCAGAAGCATCTCCCCCTTAACCTCTCCGATGTCTCAGTACTTCTCTTCAAGGCAGACTTCTTGGCACATCACCAACTTCTCGTGGACATTGCCAACAGGTGCCTCATTGATGCCACAGATCTGTCTGTGACGCCCATTGCTGCAGCCCCCAATGAACTCGCCCTCCACATCACCGATTCTAAAGACAATTTTGCACACCTGCTGGCCACATACCCAGATGTCTTCAGACCCGAACTACTACAATCTTCTCAAATCCCTGCCAAGCATGGTATTTTCCACCAAATTAAAATCTCAGGCCCTCCTGTACACTCCCCTTTCTGGTGCTTAACACCCAAAAAACTTGCCGCTGCAAAGAAAACCTTCGCAGAGATGGAAAAGATGGGTTTGTGTCAAAAGGCATCCAGTCATGGACATCTCCCCTCCACATAGTAAAAAAAAAAGGGCAGCACCCTATGCCCATATGGGGACTACAGAAGGCTGAAAGTGATCACTGAGGCTGACCACTACCCCCTCCCTAACATCACAGATGTGACCACTTTCCTACACGGTGCATCTCCAAGCTGGACCTTCTCAAGGTTATTTCCAGGTCCCCATGAATCTCAAAGACACCCCGAAGACCACCATCACAACGCCCTTTGGTACCTTCACAATCAGTTACTCCTGCTTTGGCCTCTGCAATGCACTGAGCCACTGTTCAGTGATTGGTGGACAACATCCTGGGAGACCTCCCCTTCTGCGTCTGTTACATCGATGATATTTTAATTTTCTCTGTATCAAAGGAAGAGCATTTCCAACACCTACATTATCCTCCATTGCCCACAAGAAAACGACCTCATCACCTGATGCGACAAATGCTCCTTCACCACCAAGAGGATAGAATCCTTGGGGTACATGATAACACCTGGGGGCGTCCAGCCCTTGCCAGAGAAGATCGTCTCCATAAGGAAGTTCCCCATCCCTACCAGCATGAAGGGTCTACAAGAATTCCTTGGAATGGTGAACTATTATCATCGCTTTTTGCCTGACATCGCCTCGACCTTGGCCCCACTCTACGAAGCCCTCAAGGGCAAGCCTAAAGCCCTCACCTGGGGATCCCATGAGCTGCTTTCACCTTCGCCAAAAATGCCAAGGCCACCACCCTCTCTTCCCCTGCACCAGGTCATCCTCTACTGTTGTCCACGGACGCCAGTAACATAGCCATAGGAGCTGTGTTGGAGCAGATCATCCACGTTTGCCCTCGACCTCTCACCTTTTTCAGCAGGAAACTCAGCAAGACAGAGCCAAACTACTCTACGTTTGACTGTGAACTCCTGGCAGCATACCTTGCAATCAAACACCAAAATTTTTTGGAGGACATGCCTTTCAACCTTCAAACTGACCATCAGCCACTAGTGCATTCAATAAACCTGCCTGGTCACCATGTCAGCACCGCTGCTTGTCAGCCATCACTGAATTCAACTGCACCCTTTGCCACGTTCCTAGGAAACACAACCCCATCGCTGATGCACTTTCCAGAATCTCCATCAATGCGGTATACCTTGGCCTCAATTTCAAACAACAGCAGGGCCCAGAGCTCAATGCCTGCAAGACCTCCTTAATGTCTCTGCAATGGCACAACGTTCCCCTCAACAACAACAACAACCCTACCTCCATTTTCTGTGATATCATCACTGGCCGTCCACGCCCATGGATCCCGCAGGCTCTCAGATGTCACGTCTTCGAAATCGTCCAAGGTCTGGCACACCCTTCAGGCACAGCATGTCGAAAGTGTATAAGACACCTCCCACTAATTCTTGGTAATATAGTGCATTGTCAAATAGTTTTAGTTAAGGCATTTACTCTTGACTTACATGGTGTTGCCAAGTATCACCAAACTATGCATTTCGAACGTCCTTTATCCCCATCCCGCCCTCCCTCTCCCTTCTCCTCCCCATCCCTCCCTCAGCCCACTCTCCTGACCTCCCCATCACTGCCCCCCTTTCCTATCTATGGGGGAAGTGGACGTTTGATTGCATAGAATAGTCCTGCTGAGTCATGCGACTTTGTTTTTAAAAGTCAATAGTAAATGCTTTAACTAACACCATTTGACAATGCACTATATCACCAAAAATTAGCGGGAGGTGTCTTGCACACTGTCAAAATACCATTTCCATCAAATAATTAGTTTGAAAGATATTTGAGAAAAACGATGACTCATGGTCCCTGAAACGGATAGTAAAAGCCTATTACACAATTAAAAAAAGTGAAGAGAGATAATTCTTTGAAAACATTTCATTCAAAGTTGAAATATATAAAGAAAAAACTGACAGTTGCCGAAATTTTTGGTATCAGGAACTTCCTGGGTTTGTTTTGCCAAACACTGAAGTACAATGTTCGACGATAGAAACTATTAGGAAGGCCTTAGAAACATGCTAGGAAAAAAGATCTAATAAACCTAAGAGAATTATTGAGTCGATAACCTACTACACAATGCTTCCAATGATAGTTATTTTTATTTTAGTAGCGAATCATGGAAATTTTGCTATTCCTTATGGAGAGTAAAAAAAAATCAGAAAATAACAATCAAAAAGGATCAACACCTGTTGCTGGATAAAAAGAAAGTTATGAGGTAAAAATGGCGCAGAAGTTGACGTATTTTCACCATTTTTGTTTATTCTGGACATAAAAACTGTCTCAACAAAGACACGTATGAAGACACTTATGTGTTAGTACATAAAACACAAAAGATCAGGTCTTTTATAAATGTGAACGAAGGAAGAAATAAAGATTTTGACATCTCTTCTTAAAATGTTCCTTATATGCTAACCAAGATACGAGAGACCCTTTGAAAAAAGTTGCAGGTAGACGGGTGGTTAAACAAAACTCATAATTAAGAAATGTAGAGGAAAGTAAATGTAGAATAAGCAAGGACAGGTGTCAAAGGGAGCAAAAGGCCTGGCCTGCCCACCGAACTGACCAACCCCCGATTTTGTTTTCTTACCTCTTCTTTCTCACCTTCTTTTAAGGAGAACTTTTCAGTCACTTTTCATATAATTCCCTTATAAAGATTTGTCCCTTTCTAACAAAATATGGTCCTTTGAGAACTTAAGATCCCTATGTGTAAAGCACATTCACTTCAAGTACTTTTCCCATCCTGGTTTGAAGAATTGCTTCCATCAATGTACAGGCTATTTTTTCATCCTCCTTTATTAAGTAAAATGAAATAATGTATCCCATAATTATCATTTTTAAAAATTTTTTTAGCTTTAACTCAATCCCCTTTTATTAGATTTATTTTAATCCTTGTCAACAGAGTTATCAGCTAAATTCAAGTACAAGGCCAGTTCCAGCTAGGAACATTAATCAAATTAACATGTTTAAATCTACTTTTCAAGGGGAATAAAGTTTTCTTTTGAGAGGTTGAGGGTCAGGAAAGCTATAAGACTCACATGAAATATAAACAAAAGCAAATTTGAAATCCTAAAGAGGAAAGACACACAGATGATATTCCATTAAAAGACCCAGTTTAGCAGAACTTCTTGTGTTAGGCTCTCAGTTAAACAGTGCAATGGGATAAATGCTGCCTAACCTAACTAGATAGTAACATACAAATTAATTTGTTCACTTTTGACTCTAAATTATAGGTTATGGAATAAATAATAACGAACTAAATTAAGGGATATTTCTTTCATAACACAATACCAGGCTTTTTTTTTATAAGTAGCCGTTATTGGCAAAATACGCTCAGTCCATTTCACAGATCGCCATAATTAAAATACTGAATGCCATTAATGAAAAAATTCTTCTCTAATTCCTTATTTATTTCTTTTTAGCAGATCTGGATCCGGCATGGTAACATAACAGAAGACTTTTTCAATCGTTTCCCAAAGTATAATTATAGGTATTGATTATAACAGCTAAAATAATGAAATAAGAAACGTAGGAGAGATAGTTGGGTCATCTAAAGCAGTTCCGAGACCGTGGAGATCGAAGGTTCATTTCTCACTCGATTTGTCATCTATGAAGATTAAAGAAAAAATTAGGCTGGGTGCCTCTCACAAAAATGTAGGGAAACCTTGTGAGAGCCCTGTATCCAAAATGGCTACCGTCAGCCAAACTGGAAATTAACTTTTTAATGGTTTGGTCCCCAGTGCTGAGACTATTTGGGTAAAAAAATTCATAATTGATGTAGATTTATTGATGTGACTTATTTTTTTACCTTCAAATTCAAGATGGCAGCCAATTGTTGACTCTTTAAATGTCAATTTTTCAAAATAGTCATAGAGCCTTAATATTAGGATCAAATGAAAGCTCTGCTCATACTGAGTTCTGTTATGGACAGTAAAATTAACTTACACATAGGTCATCAGATGTCTAGGGTGGAACCAGTGAAAGCAGGGAGACAGAAAAGATTCTTTAGCTTGGTGTTCTTTTTATTAACAATCTTTTTAAATGTTAACTAAACAGATTCTCCATCTGAATCTGTTAAATCTCCACACTGATTCCTCTAATCGTCACTGCTACTCTCATCTGAGCTGCTCGGGTAAGGAGGACGGCCAGGGTTTGATGCACTGGTCAACATTTTCCATTCACTAGTTCCCAACCGTGACCAGTGAGAGAAGAATGCTCTTACAGGTTGTAATGGAGCTGGCAATGTGTAAGGTAGCTTGTCCTTTCTATATGAAGATTCAGAGTCATCATCAGGTGGGAGACGTATTGTACACTTATTCTTCAGTTTGTGCCATTTGGAAGCACTGGCCTGTCAGCAGCTCACATCTGCACTCTCAGCATAAACAATGGAGAGGACAAATGCCTTCATATCTGCTTCATGTTTTTATTCCAGACTCTCATCCACTCGTCCCAGGAGCTCTCTTGCCACAGAATTGATCTTTGCCTTCTCTAACACCTTCTTCTTCCAATGCCAATAGAACCCTGAGGTGTGGTCACTGCCAGTGATTACATGGAGAGACATGATATCTGCAACCTCTTCCGAGAACATGGCACAGCAGTTGATTAACACATGCAGATCACCTCTGACTTGCAGCGAGACATAAGCTGCTTGGACATACACATCAGTGTCCTCACAGTCTAGTACAACAGGTCCAGTGTACTTACTGGCTCTCACCTTCGCATAGGCAGAGACCAACATTGTGCCTGCTTCTCGACGTCTGAAGACATTGTCCCCCCCCCCCGCCCCTTAGTCACACCAGTGCTAAGGTTGGTTGGTTGGTTTCTTGTTAAGCTGGCCATACACATAAGCGACCGGCATCGGGTTTGTCCTGCCGGGATTGGCGCGTGCTCCAGTCCACTTGGGTATTGCCCACACATGCAGATGACTTGCTCTACGCATATTTCGAGAGAGCAGATGAATATGCAGTGGCCGTGCTCCTGTCAGTCCTGTATTGTCCTGATAGTGAGTTTCCACCCTTTGATTTAGATCGTGTTAAATCATGACACCAAGTAAAAGGAAGATTAGTGCAATAATGAAGAATACGAACATGAAATTTGCAAGAAAAAGCATAAAGTATGGGTGAGGCCATGGGTGAGAAAGAGAGAAAAGAAGTTATTTAAGAATGACTGATGATGCCTTCGGAGATCTTTTATTCTATTATACTCCTTTATACTACTGTATATTTCATCTTTTTCTAGTACTCAATGACATTTCATTGTACTGTATTTCAGTTGGTTTTGTTAGCACAGAATAGCGAGATATTTCACATATATATCAAAATGGAGGCAAATACGGACGTACAGATATGCGCAATGAGCCTTAAACGTACACATTTATATGTCTGTATCATTGAACAAGTTAGGAACTAAATTTTATATAAAAAAAAAACACTGATTTTATTCTTATCCATCAGCCTAGGTCTTAATAAAAAATAAAAAAAGATTAAACACGCTTTTATTAAAATGCATAAAAAGTAAAAAAAAAAAAAAAATTTTGAGACACCACGATTTTTTTGCAATTAATCATGACTACAAAAATAAAAACGTCGGCCCCAAACATGGAAGGAAATACTACAAAAAATAAAAAAAAAGTTATTTCTTTTCTTGTAGCATTTCCCTCCAGGTTTGGCGCCCACGCTTTTATTTTTGTTAGACATGATTAATTGTAAGAAAAACCTGGTGTCTCTCAAAAAAATAATTTTTACTTTACAGTGCATTTTAATAAAAAATTTTTTTTTTTTTTATTTTATACTTTTTAGTTTTGACAGAAATTGTAACAGATGCATGATTGCAACTAACGAAATTGATATCAGTTTACGGGGGTGGAGGGGGGAAGGGCAAAGGAAGCGAAGAGGGAAGGGGAGGGGGAGTAGGAAGGTGAGGGGAAGAGGAAATGGGAGGGGATAAGGAAGGGAAAAGGAGGGGATAGAAGAGGGAGGAGGAGGGAAGGGAGGGAAGAGGGAATGGGAGGAAGGGGAAGGGAGGGAAGAGGAAAGGGGAGGCGGAGTAGGAAGGTGAGTGAAAGAGGAAATGGGAAGGAATGAGGAAGGGAAAGGGGAGGGGGATGGAAGAGGGAAGAGGAAGGAAGGACGAAGGAAGGTAAGAGGGAAGGGGAGGGGAGTAGGAAGGTGAGGGGGAAGAGGAAATGGGAGGGGATAAGGAAGGGAAAGGGGAGGGGGATAGAAGAGGGAGGAGGAGGGAAGGGAGGGAAGAGGGAAGGGGAGGGGGAGTAGGAAGGTGAGTGAAAGAGGAAATGGGAAGGGATGAGGAAGGGAAAGGGGAGGGGAATGGAAGAGGGAAGGGCAAAGGAAGGGAAGAGGGAGGGGGGGAGTAGGAAGGTGAGGGGAAGAGGAAATGGGAGGGGATGAGGAAGGGAAAGGGGAGGGGGTTGGAAGAGGGAAGAGGGAAGAGGAGGGAAGGGAAGGAAGGGAATAGGGAAGGGAAGGTGGAGTAGGAAGGTGAGGGGAAGAGGAAATGGGAGGGGATGAGGAAGGGAAAGGGGAAGAGGATGGAAGGGGAAGAGGAGGGAAGGGGGAAGGGAGGGAAGAGGGAAGGGGAGGTGGAGTAGGAAGGTGAGGGGAAGAGGAAATGGGAGGGGATGAGAAAGGGAAAGGAGAGGAGGATTGAAGAGGGAAGAGGAGGGAAGAGGAGGGAAGGGGGAAGTGGAGGGGAGGGAAGATGGAAGGAGAGGGGGATAGGAGGGAGGGGAAGGGGAGGAGAGGGAAATGGGAAGGGGATGGAGGGGGAGGAGGTGTTGGGAGGTGAGGGAAGGAAATGGGGAAGGGAGGGGAAGGCCAAAGGGGAGGGGTTAGAAGAGGGAAGGGGATGGAAGGACAGCTAAATTAGCACTTGATTATGTGCTCCGGAAGGGGAGGGGGAGGAGAAAGGGAATAGGAAGGGAGAAGAGGGGAAGGGGAAGGGAAGGGAGTGAAGGTGGAGGTAGAGGGGGATGGAAGAGTGAAGAGCGAGGGAAGCAGGAAGGTGAGGGGGAGGACACAGCTAAATTAACGCTTGATTGTGTGCTTTGGGGGGGGAGGAGGAGGGGAAGGGATGGAAGAGGGCGGAGGAGGAGGACACGTCTAAATTAACACTTGATTGTGTGCTTGGGGAAGGGGATGGGGAGGGGGGGAGGGGATGGAAGAGGGAGGAGGAGGATACAGCTAAATTAACACTTCATTGCGTGCTTGGGGAGAGGGAGGGAAGGGGAGGGGGGAGGGTAGGGAAAGGGAGCGAATGTAAGAGGGAGGAAGAGGACACAGCTAAATTAACACTTGATTGTGTGCTTGGGAAGGGGATGGGGAGGGGAGGAGGGGATGGAAGAGGAGGAGGAGGATACAGTTAAATTAACACTTGATTGTGTGCTTGGGGAGAGGGAGGGGAGGGGGGAGGGGGAGGGTAGGGGAGGGGAGGGAATGGAAGAGGGAGGAAGAGGACACAGCTAAGTAACACTTGGTTGTGTGCTTGGGAAGGGGGAGGAGACAGGGGAAGGGAAGGGGGAGGGGATGGAAGAGGGGAGGAGGAGGACACAGCTAAATTAACACTTGATCGTGTGCTTGGGGAGGGGAGGGGAAGGGGTGGTGGATGGAAGGGGAGGAGAGGAGATGGAAGAGGGAGAAGGACACAGCTAAATTAATACTTGATTGTGTGCTTGGGGGGGAGGTGGAGGAAGGAGAGGGGAGGGGGGAGGGAATGGAAGAGAGAGGAGGAGGACATAGCAAAATTAACACTTGATTGTGTGCTTGGGGGGGGGGGGGAGGGGGAGGAGAGGGGAGGGGGAGGGAATGGGATGGGAGGGGAGGGGATGGGGAGGGGGAGAGGGGAATGGAGGGAATGGGAGGGGGGAGGGGGAGGAGGGGATGATAGAGAGAGGAGGAGGACACAGCTAAATTAACACTTGATAGTGTGCTTTGGAAGGGGAGGGGAGGGGAAGGGAAGGGGAGGGGAGGGGATGGAAGAGGGAGGAGGAGGAAACAGCTAAATTAACACTTGATTGTGTGCTTGGGAGGGGAGGGGAGGGGAGGGGGGGAAGGAGGAGGGGATGGAAGAGGGAAGGAGGGGAGGGGAGGGAAAGGGAGGGAGGAGTGGGAGGAGGACGACACAGCTAAATTAACACTTGATTGTGTGCTTGGGAAGGGGGAGGGGGTGGGGAGGGGAGGGGAGGGGATGGAAGAGGAAGGAGGGTTCACAGCTAAAGTAACACTTGATCGTGTGCTTTTGGAGGGGGAGGGGATGGAAGATGGAGGAGGAGGACACAGCTAAATTAACCCTTAATCGTGTGCTTGGGGAGGAATGGGATGGGGAGGAGGACACAGCTAAATTACACATGATAGTGTGCTTGGGGAGGGGAGGGGAGGGGAGGGCGAGGGGGAGGGCGAGGGAGGACGAAGGGAATGGTAGAGGGAAGGGGGAGGAGGACACAGCTAAATTAACACTTGATTGTGTGCTTTGGAAGGGGGCAGGGAAAGGGGAATTTCAAGTCCTTTGGACAAAGGGAATATGTCGAAAATTGAGTTATAAGATTTGACCAAAACAGGACAGACAGACAGACAGACAGACAGATGCAGAAGTCAAATTAAATTAAAGCATGTAAAAGGGATTTGGCCTGTGCAAGACGCACCAGTCGTTTCAGCATGCTGAAAAGACGACGGGACAGGCCAGTCTCGACAGGACTGGCATCAATAACCCCCATATACATTAAAGACTGACCAGTTCGTGGCAGTCACTATGAAATCAGCTTGCCAGCTTTATAGATCTCTGGCTGCACATACATAACATTTATTTGACTGGCTCTTGTGGAGTTGCCTGTCAGGGTGTCAATCTTGAAGTCCTCATTGTTGATAATAACAATAGCTGGCTTGCCATCTGCAACCTCCTGTGGGCAGGTTGCTGATGCTTCTAAATCCATCAAAGCCCAGTGGTCATAAAGGAGCAGCATGTCTGCATAACTGATACAGACACCACTCTTGTGTAGAGCGTCTACTAGATCTTTACTCAGAGTCATGCCATGGACATTTACACCCAGGTTGATAGCAGTGATAAGGTACTGTCCAGTAATGTGGTAGGTGATCATGGAGGCCAGACTGAGTGTGGTTGGGCTGAGGTTGGCAGTTTATCTCTGAGGCTGTTTTAGCCAAGTCAACAGCTTCAAAAGCAACTCACAAAACTGTTCATATTCCTCAAGATGATAAATGCAAGGTGGCCAGGGAACAGTAGGTGTGTCTTTGATCATCTTCGATAGCCATGGTGCCAAGCTCTGGAGGAGCTGCTCATCGTTGATGCTAAGGGACGAGACTGCAGCCTCAATGTAGTCATGTCCTCCCCCAACACCATAGACCCACTAGCTTTTGTTAAGCTCACTTTTCTCTTTGAAGCCAATATTTCTTGAGACTCATTAAAGAGCTGGCCCTTGACGTAAGATGATTTAACATCACCCACTGCATAGCCTACTCACTGACAATGCTTTTGTAGTCTGCTAAAAGAGACTGTAGTGAACAGATCTCTCGCTCAGTAAAGATGACAGAAACAACACGTCTAAAGAACAAATTCTTTGCCTCTAAGAACAACACATTCTGGAGATACATTGCATCATCTGGCTTGAAATATGTATGGTGGATGTGCTTCACCCAGTAGACATGGTAGTACATGATATCATTTGCAAAATCTGACAGTGCTGATATGTTGACCCAGTGAGCCTTGTGAGATGGTCCCTCAACTGTTCATCTTCTAGAAGGACTGTGTGGTGCATGAAGGAGCACTATACTGACTAAGTGTTGATTCTGAACAGCTTGCTTCACACTCTATTTAGGTGCCTCATGTCCTCACCATGCATACACCACACACACTTTGCCTTGTCATGGAGAGGCCCACCCACAGACGAAGGCAGGCGCTTTGGTGATGGTCCTCTGCCTCTTTGTCACAAGGAGCCTTCTGAGCTGGTATTTCAAAACTTGAACACTGAGCAATGTTACTTTGTTTGTGTGCCATCTTGCTTTTTCAAGCTTGTCAAAAGATGAAATTGAGATATAACATGACTGATGTATGCAATGATTCCCTGACCCATCTTGCCACAAAGTGGTGGTGTAAACATGACCAAATTTGTCAAGCCCTGACCAGTTTTTGGCTTTGGACTGTAAGCTGTCCCATTTTCCTTGGTTGATTTTATCAAAAGATTCACAAGGCTTGCCACATTTCAGGACACATTCATCGGACATTGTGCCTTGTTTTTCATGCTACATTCACATAAACCTAAAAAAGTAAATAAAAGCGATGTAGAGTATCGGTAGAAGTTAGTCATCAGCTATCAAGCTAGGGTAGGCCTATTGGAGCTGAAACTAGCAGTGTTACAAACGTAGTTAAATCATTCATGTAGCCAGCTAGCTAGCTAGTTACCTTGTCAGAACTGCTGATTATAATGTTAATGCTAGATTAAACTAGTTAGATATGCTGCTAAGTTATGCTTTTTTTCCATGACAAGCAGAAGGATTATGTCAGTCGACATATATTGAAAGACAGCTATTGTTAACGTTAGGTAGCTAAAAATAAAATGACCTAACAGCTAATGTTAACGTTAGGTAGCTAACAATAAAATGACCTAACAGCTAATGTTAACGTTCGATAGCTAACAATAAAATGACCTAACTTAGCTAACACTGATTATCAGTGATAACATCTGAACATGACATTATCTCTTAACAGTCATACATGCATAATGATAAAAATCTCTTTGGACTAGTTAATAATGCTGAGCATAAGAACTTACCTCAAACGAAGCATCTCAATGCAGCCAGGAATTTTCCAGTGACATGAACATATGGAAACGTAAACATTAGAGCGAGTGTGTTCTCAAATCACTTCGATGTGGGGCTGGCTATGCCTTGTTGAATTACTGCAGAAGACAACTTTAGAGATATCTTATGCTATTGAGAAGTGTTAAATTATTTTCTGGTTCATAATGAAATGATGGGACCCTGTTTCACATTAACCACAAACCTTGATCTTTTTGACCTTTGAGATGACTTCTGTGTAGGATACTCGTAATTTTACTGTCCATAGCTGAACTCAGTATGAGCAGAGCTTTCATTTGAGCCTAATATTAAGGCTCTATGACAATTTAAAAAAAAAAAAAGAGATTTAAAGAGTCAACAATTGGTGGCCATCTTGAATTTGAAGGTCAAAAACAGGTCACATTAATAAATCGACATCATTTATGAATTTCTTGACCCCAGTAGTATCAGAAGCCATGTATTGTGCAGCACTGTGGGTCAAACCATCAAGAAGTTAATTTCCAGCTTGTCTGACAGTAGCCATTTTGGATATAGGGTCTCACAAAATTTCCCAACAATTTTGTGAGGGGCACCCGTGCTAATTTTCTCTTTAACGCTCATCGATGACAAATCCATTGAGAAATGAACCTTTGCTCTACACGGTCACGGAACTGCTATGGATGACCCAACTAAGAGAAGCAGAAACATATAATTATTTACAGTTAAAAAAGAATGAGTTTCATATCTGTTGGAATTTGTTACTAAAATACCATATTTCCTACACATATTTTGAGTAAAAAAACACTAATGGATATTTTGCTCACCACTTCATTTTCTTGGTGGGTTTTCAGATCGTAAAATAAAAGCTGATTCTGATTTCAAAGTATTTTCATTGCAATGCATAGCCAATATCAAGTCTGCCTTTTTATTTGATTTTTATGAATTTTTCTCTAAAGTAAAAGCGAAATGTTGGAGTGACGGTATGTCGATTTAGGTTCTAAAAATATAGGAATTCCGCTTAAATGGATCGTGTTTTTATTTCACTGAGAAAAAAAATAGGAAACTGAAATATGTTTCGACTTTGGGGCACTCTCATTTTTCCGAAAGATATTGGGGATGTAGGAAAAGTGTCTTCTCGCTCTTTCTCTCTCATAATAGTCTCTTCAGGCATTTAACTGAAGCATAGTTGAATCTGATTTTGTTTTGTTTACAGACTTCCATTGAAGGGAGACTAGTGGTACGGGGTGTAAAGAAAGAGAGTAGGTCGCTGATAAGAAATGAGTAATAGAAGCTCATCAGAAAAAAAAATGTTTTTGCACTGTGTAACTGTTATTGCTAATATTGCTAGTCACCAGGAGAATTTATCATTCCAGTGTACAGCAAGTCTTTTGGGAGGAAGTCGCTAGACCAATTCCTGTTCTTTTGACTGTCAGCTGACGCTCATACCATTAAAATACAGCGGATCGGACGGTGTAGGAGGACGGGACTGAGCCATGGATCTGGCAGAGGCTAGTCCAAGGCTCTACCAATGAGCTATGCTATCATATAAACCAAATCATATTTTTTTCTAGTCTATGAGTGAAATTATGGTAAAACTGGTCTATTTAAAGAAATAAATTTCTTTCAGGTAACCAGGACTAATTTTGTTATTATTATTATAAATACTATAACAATTCAACTATTGGGAAATCATGCTGTGACCGGTTTTGACCTTTAAAAATTTTAATAATTTCCAAGACAAAACGAATATTCCGAAGTTCTCCTCGCGGATTTGTAGCGTTTACCACCACAAGAGAAAACAAGTAAAAAATGCGCCAAAGTTTCTTCGGTGCAACCAAGTTTTCTATACAGCGTATGAAGCTCTCGATGTGCTGCAGCCGCAGTATAAAACTCTCAGTTGCTCCACAAATGTGGTTAGGTGAAGTTACGTCGGCGACGACTCCGGAATTGGACTCGGTGGCGCCAGACGCACGATCACAGCTAACATTAACATTGAATAAAAAAAAAAAAAAAGACTACTGAGGCTAGTGGGCTGCAATTTGTTATGTTTTATGATGTGGGGGGATGATCAACATACCGATTTGCAGCCCTTTAGCCTCGGTAGGTTCTAAGATCTGAGGGCAGACAGAAAAAGTGCGGACGGACAAACAAAGCCATCTCAATAGCTTTCTTTTACAGAAAACTAAATATGCTGTCCAGCGAAGTCCTTGAAAAGATGACTTTCGGCATGGGAGTTTATTATTAGTATATTTATCATAATATTCATCATAAATGTCGGGAAATATAACTGCAGTTTCAATTGCAGATCTGTGCGAAAAAATCATATTAGACGATGATTCCTCTCCCACGTGTCATCTGAAAAAATAAAGTGTTTCCAGGGATCAGCTACTTATCTATTAGATTATTGATGATTAGTGATTATACCGTTCATTTCTGTTCTCCTTTTGAAGGTGGTATAAAAGATCTGTAATACACAAGACTTCCGAATCATCCGGTTAAATCTGTTGATTCAGAGATTCCTGTGCTTACAATGAGGAAATGTTACGATATAGGATGGGCCATTTTCTTAATTCTATGGTTTTCTTTCCTGATCTCAGTAGCTCAATATGAGTGTTTCTGTTGAAGAAGCACAAGGGGTCAATCTTATGGATTCCGTTACTATATTTTCGGAACTAAGCTACCGAATTGTTACATATTCTTCACAATAGGGATCATTTGTTACACTTTGAAACTCATTTCAACCAAGTAATAAACATTAACGTCAACCTTGTGCATTGACGTTTAGTATATGACCATTTAGTGAAAATAGTAGCTGATAAAAAACTTATCCAACAAACATTACTGAAGAAAGTTATTAAACAGGAGATTTCGTTATCAGCCTTGAAGGGTAGAAAGAAGCCATCTAAATACACGAATAAGTTTTATAATGCGAGAATGATATAAAGTCATTTAGAATATAATTAATGTTACAAAAAGAACTAAAGTGAAGTTTGTACGTAAATATTTATGAAATATTAAAGGCAAGGGTACTACTGGAATTGAGATTCAACATACAAATAAACATAGTGATATGTCTGTAGATTTTAAGTGTAATATTCAACTCATTTCTCAAATATTCTTCTTTGATAAAGGAGAAAAAATCCCATGCTTATACAAACAATGCTATGCAATCAAAGAGAAGACGAAAGACAAAATAAAGTAACTTTAGAGAGCAATTGAGGCGTTCAACTCTTCAATCTACAATTTTGTCGTGATTAACTTGGTATTCACGAAATACCTGAATTATTATTTATCAGCATCTCTTTTAAGCGTTTTATGACACTTTCTTCAAGCGAGCAACAAAAAATATCAGATATTCAAAGATGTTCTATCACGAAATTTCTGGACCTGCCATGAGTTTCGAAACTGATAGTCAGTCCCAGATGTGTGGTTTTTCTCGGAAACTGATCTACAGGTCCCCCAGCATTTAAGGAAATATTGTGAGTATCATTTATTTTTATCTTCTAAAGCAAACCATTCCCCAAATGCGATATACTGTAAAATCCTTTTCAACCTACTCGTCCTTATTAACCACGAAAGATTGGTTGAATTTTCTGTATGCATTTTTTTTCCTTCTATAATCTGCTTCACGTCAATGAATGATTTTTGCATTTTTAGTTTTCTGTAAAAGAAAACCATTGAGAAGGCCATTTGTCTGTCCGTCCGCACTTTTTCTGTCCGCCCTCAGATATTAAAAACTACTGAGGCTAGAGGGCTACAAATTGGTATGTTCATTATCCACCCTCCAGTCATCAAACATACCAAATCGCAGCCCTCTAGCCTCAGTAAATTTTTTATTTTATTTAAGGTTAAAGTTAGCCATGATGAGCGTCAGGCACCGCTATAGGTGCCGACAACACTTGCCACCACCGGGCCGTGGCTGAAAGTTTCATGGGCCGCGGCTGAGGGTTTCACCGGCCGTGGATGAGAGTTTCATACAGCATTTTACCCTGGTGCATCTGTTACTTGTTTATTCTTGATCCAGAATAAGCCCTCCATTAACTTTGTAGTTGTTCCCATAAAGAAAGAGAAATTAGGTCTATATACAAGATTCATGCTCATTCAGGATTCTTTTTGACCTCAACTGCTGTAGCTACACCAGGAGAAAAGCATGGATGGTCGTTATTCTGTCAAGAGTATTTACTGTAATATTCCAAGTTGATATGACTTTGCTTTGTAGCTTTGTTTCCCACAACAGACATTGGAGGAAAGGGTGAAGCAAATATTCACTGGACATTTATGAAGTACAACTCTTCAGGTACAGGTCCAGGCATTTTGTACACACAACTGCAAATGTTTATTGTGGACAAGGGAATAATGAGTGAAATGTACGAGAAAGGTACGTTATAGACAAGAGGTATAGTTTAAGAAAGTGACAAACCGGCTGTTGACTGACCAGTTTTTATGTCTATACTGCTTAGTTGGTTTATCGAATGAGAAACTCAGGAGAGAAATGATTGATTTTGCCTTCTCGCAGAACAGGCAGCCAGCCCGGAGACGACTCATCTGCTGACTGAGCACCAAATCTCTCCTGGAATGATGTTTCCAGTATGGGGTGGTC
This sequence comes from Macrobrachium rosenbergii, assembly GCF_040412425.1. Lineage (NCBI taxonomy): Eukaryota > Metazoa > Arthropoda > Malacostraca > Decapoda > Palaemonidae > Macrobrachium > Macrobrachium rosenbergii. The sequence continues at coordinate 62,243,760 of NC_089753.1, forward strand.
TTGAGCTGCGTCGAGGGTAGGGTACTGATGTAAGATTCGCAGCTCTTCGATAAATATCAGCCTATGAAGTTTAGTTGCCGATTAAGTTATTTCCATAGCACTTACTGTTTTCTAAGGGGTAACGTAGGTTGCTGGAATATCAGTAATATTTTTGTAGGACTCCTTCTGATAGCTGGCACAAGAGGCGTTTAGAAACACGAATTGAAATTGGGCACTGAAATTTATAAACAATATTACGCTATTTTTTTTTTTTTTTTTTTTTTGGGGGGGCAACCTCTTGAAGAGGCCACCAACCTCTTCCGAAGAGGTTGGTGGTTACATAGTGCATATTAAATACGTTGGAATATGAAAGGTCCATGGTGTGTAAGTTCTCATCATTAATATATTTAAGTCTTAGTTTTGGTTCATGAATTCTTAGTAAAATAGGAATCTAGGAGACAGCTCCTCTTCATGACAGAGATTCATCAAAGCTGCGATCTGTATGTTAACAAATTTTTTCAGGTATACATTATTAACCGGGACTTAGTATAATCGTTTGCGTTGTGTTTTAAGAAAGGGCAGTGCAGGACAAAGTGAGAGTGCCCTCCTCGCGATATTGACAACAGACTTCTTGTACCTCACCGGGCACTTCAGCCAAATACCTTTCATCTTTCCTTAATTGGTTCTCTTATATCTGTTCAATATTTGGGTTAAATATATATTATTGTCTCTTAATTTTCTTAACTTCATCTGCCCAGGATAATCTTCACGTGCACGTTTTAGTTCTTTAAAAATCTGTCCTGTCTTCCTCTTGAGGAGAATTAGTTATCTATTAAGCCAAATTTCTTTTGAAGATTTAGGTTATTGATACTTATACCACCGGCAGCTGCAGTTGAATTTTGAGTATCAGGTTCATCACTCATTTAAGATTCAGGAGGAAAACGAGGCAACAATTAAAACATTTCATTACACTTTTAGACAATATTAAGAGAGAGAGAGAGAGAGAGAGAGAGAGAGAGAGAGAGAGAGAGAGAGAGAGAGAGAGAGAGAGAGTTAATTGTTTTTATATCTTGGAAATGTTATTCAAGGCTGTAATTTCCAAAGGATGAAAGGACGTCAAGGTCACGTTACAAATCGTTTAATTCATGCATGATTAAATACAAAAAATCCATTTCTTACTCATCTTCCTTCTTATAAAATCTTTTGGAAACCATTTCAGGGAGTATAAAACCAAAAGTGAGAATGGTGGAAATATCATTCATGAAAGGATCTTTTGCCCTACGCAGTATCTGACCAAGCCTAGTAAGGATGTGTGGGATGATCAAATCAAGATGCATAAGAAGATATCTTTCAAGTCATAGAAATGGGAATAGGTCACTATTCGGCGATTAAAATCCCGTAATCGCTGATCGGTGTGCTTACTAACTAACACAAACTTCGTAGTATGGAT